>NC_136724.1:4962500-5460000 GCF_936440315.1 Barbus barbus
GTGGAAGCAGAACACCCCCGTCTGGCATTTTGCTTGGCCATTAAATTTTAAAACAGAGTCAGTCTACAGAGAGAACTCGTCCCTGCGGGGTGCCGTGCTTATTCTGCAGCTTGGCTGACTTTTCTCCATCCCTTCCCCCAAAATCTCCCTCTCTGCATCCCATCCCAGATTACAAACCACCAATCCACCAGCTGAGGACAAGAACGAGTGAAGAGAAGGAGATATAAAATGCTGAAGATTTTGTTCTGTATACTCAGTCTACTGGCCTATTTTTGAACAAGCACAAGCAAGGTCATTAAAGGCATACATATAGAGTTCATTCAACAAATTTAAATTATGTCATTTAATCATCAAGTTGTCAAACCTGCATGAACGTCTTTCAGTTGTTGAACACAAAAAGATGATATTTTGAAGAACATTGGTAACCAAAGAGTACTATTGGTAACCAGATGGTAGCCACTGACTTTCATAGTATGTCAATAAATTAAATAAATATTTACATACATACATAAATACTATGGAAGTAAACAGCTACCATCCTATGCCTAAAATTATTTTGATGAGATAATTTTGGAAATAGATTGTGTCCCACTGAGTTAACCAATCTGTGTACACTCAAACAAAACCCCTCTTAGCTGTACTAAATACAATTATGTAACAAGTTATGTAGTACACCTTAATGTTACCTCTAAAATGAGAACGGGTCACGAAACACCTGTGAGAGACACTTGCAAAATGGCTGAGGTGGTGAGAAGACATCTGTTTCTTATTGTGCAGCTGGACCACCATAGACTAGACAGACTACATCTCCATTTAGAAGGTGTGAGTTTTATTAGCTGACAGGATTGCAAAAGTGTGGGAGGCACCAGTGACCACCAGAGCAGAAAAAGAAGTTGGCATTCATTTTCTGCAAGGGCATCATCCTTGAATTTAAACAACCACCACCACAAAAAAAAAAAGACTGTGTGCTTATGAAAACTGACTCATTCCATAAAGCAGCACACATGGTGTTCTTGAACCTGTCTTGGTTGTCTTTTTACGGAGTTACCTCAGCTGAGGTCTACAAAGAAGTTACAATAGTTGTTTGTTGTTGTTTTGAGCATAAACCTCACTAAATTTAGTCATTGCAAAAGGGTAAGAAAATAAACTTAATGCAAGATATATTTTCTGAAAAGAAGTCTTAATATCTAATGCAATTTTGCTCCTTGTGTAAATGTTATTATTATGCAATGTTTAAATTACCTGCCTAGCCTGCAAATACTCATAACAATAGTAGAAGATAGGGAAGAGAAGAAAAAAGCTAACTTCTCCATGAACAATCTGAACGGGATTATTACTGTTATGGTTTACAATACACATTCAGCAAACAATGTGCAAATGCAGTGGCTTACACATCATCTGCTAATTGGCAATTGATCGAAACCCTTTAATGCAGTTTTTATTTAATGCTATCTTTGTTTATCAAAACCCTGCCCTCATTTGACTTCACAATCCAGAGGGAGCTTTCAGAAGTACCGTTTTGCCATTTATTCTCCAGCTGAACTCACAAACTATGTCAGGTGCAGGGAGGAGCGTCTCAACAAGCAACCATTCTGGAGGCAAGCACTGCACCCTTGACTGCGTTAAACCCACAGGCCTGTCATGTCCTGTTGTCAAGCTGGCTGAGCAGGCAGAGCCTATGCTAACGCGGGGGCTGTTAACAAAGTACCATGCTCCTGGCTAAATTTGAGCAAGGTCACCTAAACCAGCCTCTACATCTATCGAACATGACCTCATGCATCACAGCTTCACAGACAGAAGATAAAATGCAGGGAACGTCGGCTTATGAAAGTGTGAATTAATAACCATCTCTGCAAAGAATGTGGGTCACAGAATCTCCTCAACCTACTCAAGAAATCAGCAGAAAACAAAGCATAATGCTGCTTTAAAGGTTAAAATCTGGCTGCTTGAAAGAGGAAAATTTTACAGTTTATGTGAATAGTGTAAAATAAACAACGGTTGGCTTCAGCATTTCATGGCAGGATTGTGTGCCTTTTAAAACAAAGGTCTTTCATATCACATGCGATTCATTATTTCTGGCCATCGTAATGCTTTCTAAAAATATTTATTCCTTTGGGATGAATTGCTTTCCACGTGACTTGCAGCACCATGAATTGAGCGGACAGAAAAGGGGAGTGTGTTGTGGGCCAACCTTACAACAGCGCTGAGGATTGGTTTCCACTGACAAAAACAGGTCGGTTTTCTCACACAGCTGAGAGGAAGGGCCGCTTTCCTTCCAGAAACCTCACAGTAGATTGGAAACTGAAGCAGCGGTGAATGGCGTCATGGTATTTTACAAAAATACAGAGTAAAAGAAGTGGGAGTGAGAAGTTTTGTGAGAGAAAAACTAGTTCTGCTTGAATTCATTCTCAGAAAATGAGGTGATTATGGATGGCTTAATTACAGTACAAAAATATTCACAACATAAGGAGGGGAGTACCAGAAAGCACTATAATATTGCTATGCTAAATTGACATATACCACAGGAGTACTCTGGATTTTTTTTTTGGACTTGAAGGATGCACATTTTGTGGTATTCTTTAAAGGAACAATCCACTTTTTTTGAAAATGGGCTCATTTTACAACTCCCCAAGAGTTAAACAGTTGAGTTTTACCGTTTTTGAATCCATTCAGCCGATCTCCGGGTCTGGCGGTAGCACTTTTAGCTTAGCTTAGCATAGATCATTGAATCGGATTAGACCATTAGCATCTCGCTCAAAAATGACCAAAGAGTTTCGATCATTTTCCTATTTAAATATTGACTCTTCTGCAGTTACATCGTGTACTAAGACCGACGGAAAATGAAAAGTTGCAATTTTCTAGGCAAAATGCCTAGGTATTATACCTTATTAAGCAAGGTAATAATAAACACACTCTCATAAACTGTCTTTTTTATCATACTGTACGCAGGTTTGTGAAGTCCCCGAGACTAGATTCTAATTGTATTCATTGTATGTAGTTAACACATCTCTGTTTAATGCTGGCACACTAAATGAAGGTAAATACATCAAAATATTGCTCACATAAATAGTTTCAATTAGGGGTGTGCACAAATAGTCGAACATTCGGTCTGTAATTATTATTCGAACAATAAAAACACTATTCGAATTTTACTATGTGTTAATTTGCTGGCCGTAAATGCAGGGAATCCATGATGAATCCTAAGCAGTTATAACTACATGCACTGGGTGGCGCTGTGGAGCGTGTTAAGTTGATAGTATTTGATCCCAGAACGTCGTCATCTGCCTCGCGAAGTTTGGATTTACTTTGATCTAAATGATCTTACTAAATGATCTGACAATGTAATTCTGATCAAATGAATTAGTGAAACTGATTTATCATACTATCACCACCACAATGAGAAATCATGAAATCCAAACACAGTCGACTGAGGAAAGACAGCTGTCCATCACTGCATTCACGACTGCAGGTAAGCGCAGCTGTACTCCGATTGAGCCGAGAAGAGAGTTTATCTGATAGTGAAATTATCTTCAGACATATATAAAGTTTTCTCGAAGGATAGTGGTTTAACACAAAGCGCTAAGAAACTGTTAGCACACGTTATCTTTGTCAGCGCGTTCTTATAGTTATCAGACTGAGGAAAAAACTTTCACCCTAGCATGTGCATATTATTGTTTATAATATTCAGTACATTCTGTACTGTAGCCTAATTGGAACAGTCCGCTTGATTTTTCAGTTTGCTCTGCTTGATCTTGAATGCTTTTTTTAATGTATTTTGTGTTGTTGTTGTTTACACGATTACCAAAATAAAACCTTGCGATATAATGTAACGTTGTTGTAGACATCAGCAGCCATATCATCCTGCAGCCCAAGACTGGTTGCCCACTGAAGCTAAGCAGGGTTGAGCCTGGTCAGTACCTGGATGGGAGGTGTTAGTGAGGCCAGCAGGGGTGTGGGTCCTAATGCCCCAGTGTAGTGACGGGGACACTATACTGTGAAAGCACCGTCCTTCGGATGAGATGTTAAACCGAGGTCCTGACTCTCTGTGGTCATTAAAAATCCCAGGATGTCCTTCGAAAAAGAGTAGGGGTGTAACCCCGGCATCCTGGCCAAATTTCCCCATTGGCTTCTGACCATCATAGCCTCCTAATCATCCCCATACACTGATTGGCTTCATCACTCTGTCTTCTCTCCACCAATAAGCTGGTGTGTGGTGGGCGTTCTGGAACAATATGGCTGTCGTCGCATCATCCAGGTGGATGCTGCACATTGGTGGTTGTTGAGGAGATTCCCCCCTTCTATGTAAAGCGCTTTGAGTACCCAGAAAATATGCTATATAAATGCAACAAATTATTATTATTGTTGTGTAATGGCTAATCATAAGCTTGTTCAGAAATCGTGACAAAAACTTGATCATTAAAAATAACGTCTTTCTCATTAAACCTCATTTAAATAAACGAATATTAGAATATTTGTTTTTTATGAGCCCGAATATTCGAATGCACAATTTTTGGAAAATGCCCATCCTTAGTTTCAATGTAGTAGTTACTTTTCGTTAGTACATTTTAAAGCACTGGTCTCAAACTCAATTCCTGGAGGGCCACAGCTCTGCACAGTATAGCTCCAACCCTAATCAAACACACCTGATCCAGCTAATCAAGCTCTTCAAGATCACTAGAAACTTCCAAGCAGGTGTGATTTGGAGCTGGTTGGAGCTAAACTGTGCAGAGCTGCGGCCCTCCAGAAATTGAATTTGAGACCAATGTTTTAAAGAAACAAAGTACCTTTTTAGGAGTAGAGTTCCTGTAGTTTAGGTACTTTGAAATTGTGTGTTGCCAAACGATTTTAAAGAAGCTTCCTCGAACTTATCCACCTTTTTCTTTAATGTGGAAGTAAGCATATGGGTGAGACTCACGGCTCATTAACCGCTATAGGTAAATAATGAGGAGAATAACAACACGCAGAAAATGGTAAAACTGTTTGCACTACAAACCATTGTGATCATAATTAAGATGCATTAAAATAATATAAGACAAACCAATTTTCAATATCAAGCAGCAAAACAAACTGTTTTGTACAGCTAAAAATAGCTGGACGTGGATGAGACCAGAAGCTAGACCCATAGAATTTACAAATGGCCACGCCCATTTTTACAGCAAAAAAAAAGTTGGATATATATGGATGAGTAAATATATGATAATTATGATCTGCTACCATCACTGTACCCCCACAGTAGTTTCTAGCACCGCAAGGTTCACAACAATGAAAGTCTAGCCTTATAAAACAACAAGAGCATCTTCCCTGAATTGGTATACACTAAGCATAGATGCCATCAATTCTTTATGAGTTGGTGCACAACCACTCATTTCCTTCTGTTCTTGAAATATAAAAAAAAAAATTATGTTGTTGTTTTTGTGCGTGTGTGTGTGTGTGTAAGGAACAGCCAAAGGCACTAAACCACCCTTCAGGGTCTCCCAGAAGCTCCTCTGGTGCTTGTCCAGGTTATCCAAAGGAGGGGGGGGGGGGGGGGGGGTGATAAATCACAGGGTGCTTTGAACTGATATGTAATGGCATTACAAACTTTTTCTGGATGGCAAAAAGAGAGGCACTGCAGAAGAAGCAACAGAGAGTGAAAAACAAATAGAGAGACAAAAGAGGAGGGCGCCAAATGACAGGGACCACACACAACTAATCAGATTTTATAGATTGGGCTGATCTCCTCTTTGTTTAGCAAATGCCAGAGGGTGTCAGGACCTTGTGATGGATTAGAGGTCAGCAAGACACCGAATGTCTTCACAGGCCTTCCTTGTGTTCTTTTGTTGTTCTGGGCATTTACCAGCTGCGGTCAATGACAAGTGAATTTGAAATTGATCGTCCAATTGCAAATAAGTATTGAAAATTGGTCAGATAGTGGCCCTTATTATCATTGCCATGTCAAGATTGCAAGTAGCATGGTATTGCCAGGAGAAAATATGCTGGAATGAGGGCAAAAACAGTACAGAGTCTCATTAGATACATTATAACTGTACTGATAGGAAACCAGCTTATTCTGTAAGGCAGCGTATGCGATATCTTCAAGCTCTTAAGGCGATAAACACAGTTTTAGAAATAAAATTTTAATGACCATTAAGTTTTTGAATAATTCAGAAATCTTTAAAATATGCATTAAGGCAAGACAAACCCATCAGCTTTGGCTTATAAGGCTGCAATTAAACACTTCCCAATTGAGGTCCTTCAAGATTACTGGGGCAGGACTTCAAACTCGAGAATTGTGGCTTGCAAACTACGCAGTCAGGAATGGAAACAGAGAAGCAGGGAAAGTAGCACACCCTATAATTTACAGCGGCATTTTTTAACCTATTTGCAGCCCACCAAACTGACAGGTTCTATTCGACTTGAGGAATTATCAAAGGCAATTCAAGAGCATACGTAATGATCTGGCTTTTATAACCCAGACGATATATTACAGGCCCAGGGAGACTGTCAGAGAGAGATGGGTTAGAAGACAACACAAAAAAAGCCTACCTGAAGCACTAAGGGTTCTGGATTGAAAGCCAAGGTCATCAACAGCTGCATCCTTTCTGTGTCCTTAAGATTCTTGAGGAGGAAGCTTCCAGAGTCCTTTGTCTCAGCGTACCTCCTGACTATTCTGTCCAGCAGTCTTTGGGATGGACAATGAACAAGGTCTGACCAGCCTTCCACAACGTCTGGGGTTAGGAGTCTGACGTCCCCATTAAGTCGGGCAAACTCAGTCTTGTACATGGCCTGGATAAGATCGCAACGAGGTCGACCTGTTGCCCGCTTGCAGATCTTCTGGTCAATATCAGTAAGCTCTTGATTGGAGCCCAAACGCTTGAGTACAATCCTCCGAGTACCCTCACGAGGCTCCCCGTACTGGGCAAAGAAAACGTTTTTCACATTGAAGACATCCAGGAAGCGAAGCCGACCCCATGTCTCGAAGGATATTTGTCCATTCATGAACTTGCGACACCAACTGGTGCCAAAGCAGGCTGGGCACTTGTTGAGATTGATGAACCTTCGGTCGGTGAGTTCATTCTTTTGGAAAGAGGCAAAGAGGTTGTGTGTGTTCATCAGCAGGATGACAAACAGCCCAATGACAAAGAGAAGCTTCAGACACCGGTACAAACGGCCAAGCTTGAGTGGGAGGAAGCGCAGCATGTTCGTGCACTAGCCAGGCAGGGCAGGGGTAGAGGGTAAAGGGGGAAAGGGCAATGAATAGTGTCAGGGACTCAATGGATCTCCATCACTAGTGCTGACTCATCACCTGAAGTTCCCATAGGGGGAAAAACTAGCAGAGTCCCCTCTTGCAAGTGATCGCTGGTCTAAGACATCATCGCATTGCTCTGGAGTGCACAGTGCCGATGCATATAAAATCTGGCCTGCAAAGAAGCACACAAAAAAGAACAAACATATTATATGAAGTTGCATTTTACCAGCGTTACAGCATGGAACAAAGAACATGCCAATTTCCTATTACGGACAACTTCACACCATTTGAACAGCTACTTTCCATTTCTCCCAGCCTGAAATTTCTTCTTTCCCAAGGTATAAACCTCTAAGCAAATCCAAGATTGTGTGTTGTTTTGAAATGTTTAACAAATTGGAAATGTTCAGGTCATTTGAGCGAATGCATTGCTTTCCGAACTGTAACAAGATGGATTTCTGCCAGACCAATAAACGGCGAGACACTCTGTGCTGGCTCATATTTCCCTCAGAATAGCTGCTAACAACTACGGATAAAAAAAGAAAGTTAGTTTAAAAAACTGAGGCAAAAGTGAGTGTTTTAAAAAGTGAACAAACATTAAGAAAAATACAGCACCTCTGAAACAAAGTATGTTACAGAAACAGTTAACCATACTGCTTGTCAAAAACAAAAGCAAATGATCTGTGATTGTTTCCATCACCTGCAAATAAAGTGAGACACTTTCTTCTTTCAAATGAATGCGCTCGTGTCGTGCTGAGCGTAGTTTAACCTTTGATCGGAGTTGCCCTGGTAAGTTTTAATCTTTTTTTGAAGATTCCTCTTTGAAAAAGCCTGGTGTCACTAAGGTAATGTGGGGAGGTGAAACAGCGCCGTACAGAGCACCGTGTGAATATATCTGACTCAGGGGTGACACTGATACAGATGAAGCACATCAGCAGTCATGCAAATGCGGCATATGATGCGGACACCTGCAAGTGTTGCTGTCCTAAGCCTCCAAGTCATTTTTAGACTATGGTAAAACAGGCTATTACCACCCAAGTACAGTTTCCATGCAGAAAATAAGACCCATAGCACCAAATTCTTTATATGGCCGCTTACCATGCAAATGGGCCATT
The DNA here is from genome assembly GCF_936440315.1 of Barbus barbus. NCBI lineage: Eukaryota > Metazoa > Chordata > Actinopteri > Cypriniformes > Cyprinidae > Barbus > Barbus barbus. The sequence continues at coordinate 4,970,841 of NC_136724.1, forward strand.
TTCAATTAAAGCTCATTACACCATGCCTATTAAAAGCGATGGCTTTCGAGGGCTGTGCTCATTAGTAGACGTTTCAGTGTGATTAGCCAGCATGTTGACGAATTTCTGTGCATTTTAATTGACCTAGTGAGATCTGAGTTGCTGGGGGGTGGAAGAGAAAATCGACACCAGAAATTATAACTCATATCAGTCCTGCAAAACCCTTATCCGACAGTGGTGTTAAATGACAAATATCACTAAACCATGTACTGGTCATTTCACATCTGAAAAAAAAGACACATTAATTATATTTGGAATATTTTTAGGACCATTAAGAGTTGATTTTTGACAGCTGACAATTAAGAACATTTTCCCTACAAATCTGCACTGCCCAGATGTTCAAATTGTTTTTGCAATTTTCATTAGATTCTCATCAAAAGTTAATGTAACACTAATCAATGCAAAAGTTCTACTGCCGATGTGAAGCATCTTAATGGTCCTAAAAATAGGCTACATTTTTATTAAACAAAATACTATACATTATGTTTAAAAATCCCATTAAATTATCTGACAAGCACAATGTTCTTTCCTGTGCTGAGTGGGACACATGGATGCCCATAGACTTTACTACATCACAGTTATGAAGTACAATCTTATGTTTTGGACATGTAACATGGTTTTGTATGTTCCATGTGGAAGAACATTGGCCAACTACAGTCTCCAATGAGGTCAAAACATAACTATAGGAAAAGACTGAATTAATAGTACATAGCAATTAAGGTTTGAACACCTGGGAAATAATTCATTTGGAATGCAGCAAACACAAGAGGCCTAACACAGATCTTGATAAGAAGAATGTGCATACTGCCTATTACAGAGGACTAGATTTACTGAACGTTCATAAAACAACTGAACACGATATGATCTCTGCATGCCATTTAACAGAATGACTTCCTGGTTTTTCACTCACTGAGCAGAGACAAAGATAAACTGCACATTTCTCTTCAGGAAAAATGAGGCAGTCAAGAAAAGCCTTTCGTGATGCACTGCCGTTGGTTTGAGTACAGATTGGCAGGGCGAAAGCAAACAAGCTTCACTGCACGCGCTGCCTGCTTCACACCGCACCAGATTAAGGAGTTCTCGCTCCAGCAGTCAGGTTCATGTCCACCCACAGTCACGGAAACTCAATCATAATATTTCAGGACGCAGGGGCCTCTTTTAAATGAATGAGATGTTGAAAGGTTTGGTGGGGAAAACGAAAGCATTTTGCAAAGGTTCCTGCTGATTCTTTCACTTTGACATTTATAGGGCTACACAATGTACTACAGAAACTACAGAATGTCACATTTTATTATTGGGTGATTCAACACATAGATGTTTTACCAGCTAAGAAGATCAGCACTTTTAGAGTTTCATCCCTCTATCTGATGTGAGCATAAGTATTGGACCAGTTGCCTCACAGGTCTTTCTAAGTGATCAGCTGTGTCCTGTTGCATTAATCCTTCAGATATTAAAAACAGGGAATGTGTCGTATCAGTTATATCCATTACTTCTGTATTCTGAATCTTACATTCGATGATGATACACACAAACCAGGATGAAGATGTGGGAGATGACTTTAAGAGAAAAACAAGCAATTTGGATGCTAAAAGAAAAGAGGAAGTCAATTAGAGCTCTAGCAAAAACAAAGAGCATGGAGAAATCAAGAGTTTGGAAACCACCAGCGACACCAGCAACCACCAACTACCTGATCGTCTGAGAAAACAACAGTAGTTGATGACAGACAAATCTTAAAAGCTGTGAAAATGAACTCTAAAAGTCTGTAAAATCACTAACAACTTCCAGAAAGCTGGGGTGATGCTCTGACAATCTACTGTCCTCCAAATAGAGTTTGCAAAAAAGCACAAAGGTGAGCCAGAAGAGTTTTGGAACTGTGTTTATGGACCGATGAGACAAAGATGAACCTTTATCTAAGTGATGGGAAAGCAAAAATGAGGAGAAAAAAGGGAACTGCAAATGATCCCAAGCATACAGCCTCATCTGTAAAGCATGGTGGAGGTGGTGTCATGGCATGGGCATGCATGGCTGTCTCTGGAACAGAGGCCCTCTCAACTTTACTGATGACTTAATGTATGATGACAGTAGCAGAATAAATTTGGAAAGGTACAAAACCATCTTGCCTACCAATAGTCAAGAAAATGCCACCAGATTCATTGGGAAGTGCTTCATACTGCATCAGGACAATGACCCAAAACACCCTGCCAGTTCAGTCAAGGAATTTATAAGGGCAAATAAATGGAAAGTCTTAGATTGCCCAAGTCAATCTCCAGATTTAAATCTGATTGAACACGAAGAGGAGAGTAAAGGCAGAAACACCTCAAAACAAGCAACAATTGGAATTGGCTGCATTAAAGGATGGGAAAAGTATTTCAAAGGATGAGACCAAGAGTCTGGTGATGTCTATGGGTCACAGACTCACTGCTGTGATTGTGTGCAAAAGATCTGCAACTAAATAATAGCTTTTAATCTTTTATATCTGCCTTATGTTCAACTGTCCCAATACTTATGCTCACATCAATGAGTGGGATGAAACTCTAAAAGTGCTGTTCTTTTTATTTGGTAAAACATGTATTTGTTGAAACGGCTAACAATAAAATGTGACATTCTGTAGTTTTGTATCATATTCATCTTTTAATCATATTTGCAAATGGCTTGGCTCCACAGTCAACAGAGCAAATTTGGCTTTACTGTCCCAATACTTATGGAGGGGACTGTACATGCTATATAAAGACACTGAATAGAGGTAGGTTACAATGCTAAGTTATTTTGAATCACAATTAACTTTGATTTGGTGTTAATTAAGCTAGTTTTGTGCCTTACTATGGTCTATGGAGGTGTACAAGACAAATAACAGTTTAAGAAACGATGCAGAAAACCAGATGGGCCCATTTACAAACAGACAAATTTACTCTACATTTATGCATTTAGCAGACACTTTTATCCAAAGCGACTTACGTTGCATTCAAGTTACAGTTTATACATTTTTTAATCAGCTCTTGCTTTCCCTGGGAATCGAACCCATGATCTTGGCGTTGCTAGCGCCATGCTCTACTATTTGAGCTACAGGAAATCTGTACCCTGACTTCACTGATGAAATGTTTTCATTTCCAACAACCTCATTCTGCCCCAGGCCTCTGTTTTGAATTACTCCATTACTCAAAATATCTCCTCCCTCTTACCCACCATTCAGGCAGTGAAGAAAAGTAGGAAACCCAGGCCTGAGGGCCACCAAATGCCACTTAACACCAAAAAGCAGCTCAGATTGTGCCAAAACAAAGGTCGCACAGTATCTTAGAAGAGTCAGTGCAAAGTAACAAACTGGCTCTGAAGAGGAACTCTGAGTACGGAGAAAGGATAATGAGCCAGCACTGGATTTTGCTCCCAATATATGCAACATTTTGAATGATTGCATGTGTTTTGCTACTTTAAGTCAGTGTACAAACATAATTGACTATTTACTTCTTTAACTCACATAACTGGTTATATTGTGAATGATTCATCAGTGCATAGTATTCCAAATAAAATTAATGCTTCAGAATCACAACGTAATAATTTGAAACTTTTGTGGCTGATGTCAAAAATCCCTTTTTAAATCCTTCCTCTGAAACCACCTGGACCCATTAAGGTATGGACTGCCCTCTTTTTTTGACAATCAAGTAAACAAGATAGTTTGCCCAAAAGTGAAAATTTTGTCATCGGTTAATTAAGATATTTATTGATGAAATCTGAGAGCTTTCTGACACAGACAACAATGGAACTACCTCGGTCAAGTCCCAGAAAGGTAGTAAGGACATTGTTAAAAAAATCCACGCATTACAATGTCCATCAGTTGGTCATTCTTAATTTTATGAAGCTTTGAGAATACATAAAGAAAACAAAAGTAACGACTTCATTGAACAATTTACATGTCTACGACACATGCTCATGACAATACCACGATGTATGCGTGTGCACACAAAAAGTATTCTCGTAGCTTCATAAAATTAAGGTTGAACCACTGACGTCACATGGACTATATTAATAATGTCCTTACTACCTTTCTGAGCCTTGAACCATTCTCTTGGATTTCATCAAAAATATCTTAATTTGTGCTCCAAAGACGATTAAAAGTCTTACGGGTTTGGAACGACATGAGGATGAGAATGTTCATTTTTTGGTGAACTAACCTTTTAGTTCCAAGAGATTAAAGTGCCCCTATTATGGGTTATGAAATGTTCATATTTTGGTTTTGGAAGTCCACAACAACAGGTTGACATGCATGCAAGGTCAAAAAACACTTTCATTGTCTTATAATATGCATTTATTTTTACATTATTTGCTCAACAACTCCTAAACGATTCATTCAACAAATTCCCCCTTTACGCGACGCTATTCTGTGGTGATTGGTCCCATTTTCATTTCATGTCTGTAATGTCTGAAAAAAGCAGCGTTTGTGAGCGCAGCTCTGCTTTGTATACAGCCGGGAAAACGTTATTTTTACGACACCAAAAGCGGCACCTAGTGGCAAAGAATGAATTTGCATTTTCATTCGGACCAACGCAAAAAGACCAACAAGTGGGCTTAATGTTTCATGTTGACGTCAACATGAAACGGCTAAGGATTTGTTTTAAAAACGACTCGTTTCAATGATTCAGAGTCCACTCTTTCTTTTGAGAGACGATAACTTTATACACTGTGCACTTTCAGATTTAGAACTTGGCAGGATGTTTTCATTCAGTTAGAGCTGTGTTACACACTGCAGGTAATTTTCAAAAATTCATAATAGGGGCACTTTAAAATCAAGTCCTGTCCTGCTTTTTTTTTTCCCTGAATATATTTAAGTTCATTCTCAGGAAAGAAACATAAGATTATGCAAAACTGATTGCAAATGCCAATACATGTCGAATGAGTTTCCTACATAGGCCTACTAATGTCAGAATGTTTCCTTGTTTTGCAAGTTGAGACAAGCAAAACATTAGTGTTAAAACAGATGTTTGAAGACAGATAAAACATGACTTAACCTTTTCACACGTTAAGTTTAAAGTAATATTCCAGCAAAGCTTAACATATTTCAGCAGACCCCCCCAGTGTAAATTTTTAGGCGACCGTAATTTTAGAACTTATCCCCTTATTGTTTCCATGCCAACAGCTGTAAATGAGTGATGTATCGCTTTTAATTTTTTTTCTGTTTTATTCAAAATAATCACAAACGTGTTGATTACATCAAATATCTGATATGCTGATTCTCAAATTTGTGCGTAAATGTAAATGCATTTGGTAGTTTAAACACCTTTATGACCATGTTAATTGATCTACAGCGGATGATGGGCGCCGCCATGTTAATTCGTGCTGAATCCGAGCTGTGCATTTTAAAACACGTAAATTTTTTTATTTTTTTTTTCCAGCAGTTTCAGAATTCAGCAGTTGATCACGTGACACACCGAACGTTCTAATCACACTGGTGTGATCGTAGGCTTCATTTCACATTGGCTGCATCCGAAAACAAAAATGCAGCCTTCGGAGGACACATTCCACGGTAGGAAGCCATCAAGGCACGTCCGAATCCAAAGTTGGCTTCACTTCCTGTCTCATGAGATACCTTCATCTGATCGATTTTTGAAGGCAGCATAGATGTATCCTTCGATATCCCACAATCATGTGCATTCCACTCCGTGACGGTTGAGCTAAAAAATAAAAGTGGCGTCTGAAAGTTGCATTTGGTGGTTAGTTTGTGTAAATGTATATTTCTGATTAACTTGTTGCACTTTTGATGTTATTTCTAGTGAGAAATTAGTAGTATAGTAATTAAATATTTGTTTAGTTATCACTATTTTGTTTCAGATCATTAACCCATTGCGCTGCCCCAGAAGCCTGTCTGAAATCAGTTTCGTGAGGTGCCTTCGTCCAAAAACGCTGCCTGCAAAGTCACTGCCTCATAAGGCAGCAAGTCAGCTGCCTAAGTTTTCGGATGCAGCCATTGTTTATTGCAATGACACTTTAATAAAAAAAAAAAAAAAATCAGTGATTCACACTCAAAAATCTTGACTGAAGTTGCTCTGCCATGCATGGATGGTTTGCAATAAAATCAATAACATGTAATCAATAACATTTTAATTTCATGCCAACTATAATCATTTGGAATGTCCTTGGTAACAATGGCTGTTTAGGTGAAATGATGGTTCCTCTGGCTGAAGAGGAAATACACATCACATTTAAAAAAAAAAAATCCAATTCAGAAAAACACAGGCTAAATAGAGCTATATATTTAATATCGCCAAACAGCTAAAAATAATAATATTTAAGCCAGACCCCTAATTCTTAACACATTGAATTAAGTTTGGGACTGTACTGAGTGGATTTTGTTAACTTTATTCCCATTACAATATGCATTTCACAATGGCCTTGCCATTAGCTTTGCACATGCTGAGCTGCAGGCGCCCGGGTGAAGAACTGCAGTTGCCAAGGTTATCGACTGCAGGAGTCAATAATCCACAACTGAGCCGCCTCAGTCCAGCAACCCGTGCAGACAATTATGAATGGAAACAAATTTTCTTTCACACACTAACAAATAAAAACTAAATTACTGATTAACCGCATTCCCATTCAAAGTTGACACCTGAATCTTAAACTCAATGATGTGGTTACGACGCATCTATAGCTTCTCTAAAAGCTTTCGATCGGGATATTCTGAAACGACTCCCAGAGAAATAACACAAATCCCAGTGTATGCAATTTATTTAGGCAAATGAGTGTATTGTACAGAGACAATCGAACAAATGCTTCAGTCAAATCCAACACAATGTTTGCCTTGTGTTCATGATCAACCAGACACCTTTCTGCCAGCTGCCAACATGATGTCTTAACTTCATTAGGAGGGTGCACAAAACTCACATTTACAAACTTTATAGTATACATAGCCTAGATTATCTTGATAAAAGTAAAGTTGTCAGAAAAGGCTTGGTGTCTTGTTTTTCATACTACTGGTGGTTATGCAAGATGCATATCTTGAAAAATAAGGCTTAATACGATGTCAACATTTGATAGTGAGTGAGCTGCGGTTTATCATACAGTTGTGGCTTTCTCACTTACGCTCTGCGTCCTAACAAATGGATGATCAAGTTACAGCATAACTCCACAGACAGAGGTGGCAAAGAGGCAAACAATAACATTTGCAAAGTCTATTTTTTTTTATTAAAATAAAACCATATGGGGTTCTTGGAAATAATAATAATTGGGTAGACGATCAAATACTAATATGAACCAGATGAACTAAGATGTAACGTGCTAAATAGCATTTTTATGCAGTATTTTGTTTGACAGCATTGTTTATTAACCTAATATCATTTGCGAGACTACTCTTAAAAAGGAATCTGTTTGCTCCGCAGGACCAATCGAAACTAACTAGAGATGGTGAAAGAAATGAAGACCAGTTACAGCAACTAAAACACCTTCATACATTTAACCTAAAGTCTATACATGCATTTTAATAGGACAAACAGTTAACCTAACACTTAAAAAATCCCGGCTTGATTAATAAGTCTATGGGTGTTAATGCTTAGTAAATCACATTATAATCCAGATATCTTGCAGACTGCTCTGAGGTCAGCAGCTGAATCATATCATGTTGTTATTTCAAGTGTCAAATCAGTGCCAAGAAATCTGAAACCTACTTCATGATCTCCTGAGCGGTGCTGTTTCAGAGAGCAAGGCATGATACATCAGTTATAACATCAGTTATAACAGTTATACCAGATACCTCTCACACATATATCTAATTGAATGAAACGTATTTCCATTATTTGTAAAAAAAAAAAAAAGAAAACTAAATTATTTAGCTATGCGGGTTCCCAAATCTTTTCAGCAATTTCCATGACTTTTCAGCCGTTCGTAAATAATGTGATTATTGGTTGTAGAAATGTTTTATTGAGACTGAACGGTTCTAAACGACAAAAGAGACACTAAAATAATCATAAATAGACATTTCCGAGTCTTTTCCCAGATATGTCGAGGTTTTGTTGAGTAAACACTGTCTAGAAACTAAGAAACGACCACCAAACGTGAACTGACTGGACGAAAGACGTTTCAACAGGACAGAGAGAGAGAAAGCTGCCAACAAACCTGCGAGTTTCTTCAGTCAGTCCTGCAGGAGCGAGTCTCTGGCTCGGGTACTGTTGTTCAGGCTGGAGCGCTCGCGCTGCTGTACTCTGTAGCGCGTGAGACGCTCCGAAAGAAGAAACACGAGAAACATTGTATCCCAGACGCTCAGCGGCTCACATCAGACAAACTCAGACGCTCTCTCCATTAGGAGATCAGCCGGTTAGCAACCTAGGCAGAGACATAAACACTGGTCAAGCCTTTAATTCTCAATCTCTTATATGAATCAAGTGCAAGACTTCTGGAGGAGGACTCTCGTTCTTATCCCGATCTGTCGAGAACAGGAGTTTGATCGAGCGCGGTCTACACACACACTGCTGCTGATCTCCAGCACTAACGACGATCCACAAAGACCGACTCTTTCCAACACCGAACAGTCAGTATTTACGACGTCCTTCATCGCTTTACGTTATTGGTTTGAGAGCGTTGTCATGGCGCCCACCCACACCCGCCTCCCTTTAAGCGCAGCACCGTCCTCGTTTTCCATGATGGGTGAATATAGCTTTGCTCTAGAGACCTAATCAATTATTTAAAAACATGTCATCTAAAGCGCAAACACGTCAAATAAATAAATAAATAAAATAAAATAATCCATAAAAAACACAAATAAAATAATAAATATGTATAATGAAGATATTTTAATCGATATGGACAATATTTTTCCCCCAAGAAAGAAAGAAAGAAAGGAAAAGAAAAGGTATTGAGGGATATGGATGACACTGAAAACATAAGAGGTTTCATGTCATCTAGATTAGGTGATCTCTGGCCTCCATGTTTTTTTTTTGTTTTTTTTATTTGGGGGTGGAAGATTCCGTAGAACCTAGAGCTTCGGTAAACTTCTGGCAAGCCGCCTAACCGAGTGGCACTTCTGAAATCCATTTCCTCACAAATGATGTGTGTAAAAGCATGTAGTCCTTAAGGGCGACTGTGGGCCAAAGCCTGGAGAGCCAGTGGCTGCTCTGGACTCGTTCCCAAAAACACACAATCATCTGCTGAAACAGGGGGAAAGCAGAAGAACCTGCAGTGAGTTATTAATGATATTACAAGCAACAAGCATATTTTGTTCCTGTATTACGCAGTTATATCCACTTCAACTTAAAAACATATTTAGACAAATATTTTGCTTGAAATTACACACAGGAATAACAGGAATTTATACTATTTTAATACGTCCACATTAAATGTCCCTTCAGTAAAAAAACCCCGCTTAGGCCTACCTTTGGATGCAAGTTATGATAATGTATATGCATATTAAAAAGCCTACAGATGGTGGTTCTGTTTTAATTAAAGTTTATTTTTAAATAATCATGAACGACAGAGACATAATTACAGCAACAAGGTTTTGAGATGCCAACTAAAGGAAATCAGTCTACAGCACTGATAAAGGAAACTGTTTGCATGTGCTGCTGCCTAGTGGTACATGAATAAAAAACAATCCCTTTACATCTTTATGTAGGCATACATTTATCTTTTTGTTTGACACACAACATTTATCATTTGTAATGATTACATTTTAAATGTAGAAAAACATATGAACTTTAAATGTAATATTTTTTATCGTAACACTAGTTAAATCATAATCAAGTTCTTGATTTAGTATGTTAATCAACGCATCAAAAGTAAAGTAAAATTTCTTGACATTATTAAAAATTCACTTTTAATGCATATTTAAGTGTGTTAAGAAACATATTGTACATAGTCATGAAAGTGTATTCTGTTATACATTGATTTGAAGTGCACTACAAATGTGCATTCAATATAAATACAATTAAGTGCACTTCTTTTTCAGAAGAGGCAGAAGAACTGGTTAAGGCAGAAACGACACCAGAACTGATGATTTAAATCCCTTCTCACATAATTAATACTGAATTGTTTACACTCATTTCACTTTATCCAGAGTGCCATAGTACTTAGAATGTAATAATAACTTTATGTTTTTCCATCATTTAAAATTGAAAGCCTGGGTCTAGTACAAGAGTTAAATAATAAAATAAAATGCATTTGAAATAAAAAGCAAATCACAAAAACCTTTCAAGTTGTAGTGTGACCTTCACATAATAAATAAATAAATACAATACAATACAACAATAAGAAAGAAAGAAAGAAACATGCTAGTTTTAATTCAAATCAACCCCTGGGGCATGAACGTGGCCAAAGCTGAAAACAAAGTCAAAGGCAAATTTTCTTACTTTCTATCATAAAATAAATACACTCATCCGGTTCACCAATCAACACAGAATAATTCCACATCATCTTCACTTCCTTCAATAAAAATATAAATGTTTCCCATTCAGAGCCCTTCGTGACAGTCGTGATGGAAGTTCATTCTCACAGTTTAAGGTGCATTGCTCACTTCCCTTCCGCTGGCCTCTCTAACAAGGGCTGAGTGTTCAGGTCAGCTGGTTCAAAGCGCTCTCAAAGACGGCACCAATTACTCTGAACGAATGCTTAGCCCCAGAAAGCACGCTTCATTTAAGCTTTTATTGTTGGAGACTGAGGATGAACAATGAACTTGGTGTATTCTAAATTACAACATTAAAATCTTCTTTAATTCTCTGCTTTTCTATTTTCTGATGGGGGAATGCTTGTGGAGAGTGGACAGTTAGGTCTGCTTTTTTTTCAGCGCAAGTCTTGAAGTCATTAGGCCTGAAGACAGGAAGAGAGGGATTTTATTTACAGTTTTTAACAGGGCACAATGTTTGGTAAATTATTACTGCAAGGACAATTAAACAAGCCTCTCATAATCTCGTGTGTGGTTTGTAAAACGTGTTTCTTAACCTGTGAAACACATGTATTACAGCTGTACAGCACACATATTCAACTTTTTTTTTCCTTAAGAAAACCTTGAATGAAAAAAAAATACTAATTATGGAAATAATATGCAAGATTATATTTAAGTGCGAACTGAATGTAAAATAAAAATGTAGGTGTCATTGTTACAGTGTAATTATACATTTATTGTACTGAGTAATATTATTTAACAACATGCCCTGCACTGTATACTATAGGATTTTGGTTATGATTAAGGTTTGGTTTAAAGTTAGTTGCATGTAATTATTCATAATTTACTATTTTTACTAAATGTAATGAGTAATAAGGAAACTACAAAATAAATTGTTACCAAAATGTATTATAGTTTTCTTGTATTTTAAATGTACTTAGCTCTTTAATTCATTGGTACTTTACTTAAGCCCTTTTTAAAAATGTAATTGTATAATTCTATTATTTATTATTTATTTATTTCAAATATGATTACTGGCTAAAGTGTACCACCAAATGTATTTCAGCTAAACTAAAATGTACTTTCATGAAGCTAATTTCTATTCAAAATTGTATTCCATGTATTTTTATTTTTTTAAATGTAATACTTAAATACTTAACTTGTAATATTGCATAATACGTTACTATTAAATTGATAATAAATGACTTTGTATGTGCTTTAGTGAACACATCATAATGCAGTAAGTCCTTTAAAGCATGACAAAATATTATCAACACATCACGATATAAAATGTAGTTTAAAGTAAAACTTTTACATTGCTATTATTACAAAGTACATTTATTAAAAAAGTAAGTGTTAAGAAACATAGTCGTGAAAACGTACTCTCCTTGATGAAATTAAAGGCTATTTAGGTGGACTGAAAAATAGTAACCTAAACATGGTAACATCTAAATTAATTGGACTTATTCAAGTAAAAATAAAATGTATCTAATATCACCGAATAAACCTAAATACATTATATCACACTAGCAAGAGTGCTGTTTTTTTTCCCGAATATCTGCACAAATGCAAATAATATTGATTTTAAGGCTGGATTAACTCATGGGTGACTTTTTCATAAAGTCATGTTTGAATGAATCAGTCGAAAGAATAACTAAATGACTCCCTCACTCATTAAGACAGTAACTTGTCGCCATCTACTGTCAGTTTTAGTTTTATATTTAAACTACCATTTATTTTTTTAACCATTTCATATTTCAGTATTCAATTACAAAACAAACAAACAAACTTAATACCATTTATTATCTTTATCTATCTATGCAATCCTGAATCAAAATATATCTTTATAAAGATTTTTTTTTTTGTAATGTCTATTTAGTGTTTTTCTCATTTAACACAATAAATACTATAAATTATATTTCGGATGATAATTTTTTTTCCGGCAAAATTGATGTGTGATTCATTTGTGATTAATTAGATTAATTAATTGACACATCATGTAATGAATTAGATTAACACTTTTAATCACTCGACAGCCCTACTGTATATATATATATATATATATATATAATCATTTGAAGAACACTAAGTGCACATTCAGTTATTCAACAATTTATCACGCTTATTTTTCATCCGGGAACCAGTTGTATTAGTGACAAACAGCTATTAACAAAAGAGCTGCATTTGCCTTCTAAGAAAAAAAAAAAGACCACGGGTTTGGAATAACATGAAAGTGGGTCCAGAACAGTATTTTCATTAATGGGCAAACTGTTCCTTTAGGAATGATTGTGTTTGCTGTTTATTGGACATTGGAATGGTTTATGTTGGGCTTTGTGCCATATGGATCATAGCAATTGTGAAAAGTAATGTATGTCCAACTGAATAACGTTTGAGTGCTAATATTATCCATTTACGCCTCTGGCAGCTGTTGTCTCTTTAGAGGTGGCTGACTGCACACAGCCCTGAAGGAAATAGGATGCTACATGTCCAGATTAGCTTTTCTCCCCACAGGGCAATCTCTAACCCCTAATCAGGCCCACTCATGCCTGCCTTGCCAGTTTAATTTAACCACAGCAAATTATTTATCTGTATAATCATTTCTAGCAAAGTGCGATGGGCTTTGAGCAAGGCTCATATTTTGCTCGGGCCAGGATCCACACACCCAAAGAAACAATGTTATCTGTCATTTAAACCTAAAAACAAACAAAGTAAAAAAAATAATAAAATAAAAAATAAATAAATAATAGTTTAATCAAATTAGCAAATTTGTGCCATTGATTATGTGAACTTCATATAGATTGTCTGATTTCATTTCTTCTGTTGAAGCACAAGATGCTTATTAGATCATTTGCAAATCCTGTTGGACAGCATGATATATATTTTTATTTCCTCAATGCAACTTTTCACTCGACTTGTTTTGATGTTAAAAGTTGCATTATTATTTTTATGCATTTGTTTTTAACCTAGAATATAATAGAATAGAATGCTGCACTTTTGAATTAATCAAAGTTCTTTTTTTTATCATGATTTCCCAAAAATATTAACTTTTTTTTTTATTTATTATTATTATAGTGTTGAGCATATTAGCATATTAGAATGATTTCTGAAGTATCATGTGAGACTGAAGACTGGAGTAATGGCTGCTGAAAATTCAGCTTTGCCACCACAGGGATACATTACATATTAACTTATATTCAAATAGAAAAAATATTTTAAATAATAAAATAAAAAATCTATATTATTTCTATAATATATGTGTAAGACATATAAGTCTTACCAACCCAAAACGTTTTTATTCTGCACTGACTGGAAGGACTATTCGGTGTTACCAGTTGATTTCTTTCCAAACTATTTTATAGTATACGAAAGACATTTATTGAAATGATGCCTTACATTACATTCTGACTTATATCATTTCTGCATTAGAAAATAAAGACTCGAGCCCATTAACTGTTCCATCTTCTCTGAGGGCAGGTGCTGTAGAGCTGAAGCATGCCCCTGACTGACTCTAATGAACACATATAAACTCTCCAGTTCAGAGCTCCACAACTAATTGGATTCCAGACTGCATGTGTCTGATACATGGAGACCAAAGCCTTTGGAAAAGCTACCTTGAATAAGCGAAAAATACTATTCAATTTCAAAGAAGAGAAGAGAGAGATTATATATTATATTATCTATTTGTAAATGCTATACTGGCTTTCACTTCAAGGTTTTAATAATGTATTAATTTATTTATGTCAAACTTTATTTTTAGGTGAAACAAAAAATATTTCATAAAATGTCTATGACTTTTTTCTTAGTACAAAGAATATGTTTGTGTGTGTGTGAGTGTGATTTATGGACAAATTTAATTCATATATTTTGATAATTTATTTGTTTAATATTTATTTAATTTAAATTGAATTCAAAGAGTACTGAAGTGTAAAAAGTACAGTTTTTATAAAATTAATAAGTCATAAGGGACATTGCTCCCTTTAGGGACTTACTGTACATTTGAAGTCGTTCATCCTTCTGTGAAATAACAAGCTTTCTCTAGATCTCTGATAATATCTGACAAATGCCACCCAGAATAGAAAACACACACAAGGTCACCTGTCAAAATTGCACAAAAGACCACAAATTGCAATGCCTCTGATGAGATAAGAGGGAAAAAGAGGATATGGCTGGGCAAAAATTGACTAAACTGAGAGATGACTTCAGATTGCTGTCATTCATGAACTGTAATATTTTTCAGCTGTGACAATCTTTCTTCTGCACCTCAAACTGTTTGTATGGACCTGTCAGTCATCACTGGACAAGGCAATTTTATGGATAGAGGACTTGTATTTAACCAATGGTTTGAAGTTAAAAACATTATCACAAATACAGAGATGTTCGCTTGATAGGATGTTAATAGATCAGAGTCACGTGGATTGCTTGTGGATTATGATTATGTTTTTATCAGCTGTTTGGACTCTCATTCTGACGGCACCCATTCACTGCAGAAGATCCATTAGAGAGCAAAAGATGTAATGCAAATTTCTCCAAACCTGTTCCAATGAAGAAACATACTCATCTACATTTAATCATCTATAAATTATATGGTAATGCATACTTTTTTCTTTCAAAAACCACACATTTGACAGTATTTTACACTAAAATTACACACACAGTCAGTAATGCAAAGTCAAGCCATTTTCAGTTTTTTTTTTTTTTTTACAGCATGTTAAATAACATACAGTTAACTATGAACTTTTTTTTTTTTTTTTTTGCTGTACCCTAGTATTTCCTTTTTTTTTCTCTATAAAGCATTTTTAGAGTGAACCTATGCATGTTTTTGATTATTTATATATTATTTGTGGTCAATTTATTTGTAAAAAAAAAAAAAAAAAAATGCTCAACGTATTTTGTTCCATGCTAAACATTTAACCAAATCAGAACAGATTTGATCAAGACGATTGGACAATAAAGAGTAGGCTATAATTAGTTTTGTCACTTTACAGTGCTTGATGTTTAGTTGCACAACAACATTCATTATTATATCATTATTATATCAAAAACATTAGGGTTCATGCAGTCATGATAGACAAATAGATGCTTGGGAACTTCATTTACATCCCCCACTAGATGGCGGTAGTAACCTGCAAGTAACTAGTGACCCACTTGGACTAATCACTGAAATGAAAGCATGTTTCTTATAAGTCTTCGTGTGTGAGTAATGTATGAGAAAGCAGTGATGTTGGAAATATCTCAAATCGGAATAATTGGTCATTTCAATACAAAGTTTTGGCAGACTTTGGCTTTTGGTCTTTAGTGCACATCAGGGAAATATTGATATAATTATCCTCCTCTCTCCTTGGCTAACACCTTGGTTGAGACCAAAATGAACTCGGATTGGCATGAAAATGTAGTAATTTGACCTTCTATACTATAGCCTACTATAAGCCTGTTTTACAATCGACACATGACTTTATGTCCTGGTTAAAGAAAGGAAAACCACACCTCACATTTAGTAAAACAAGATGAAATAATGGATAGTACTCCCTGCTGAAAAAAAAAAAAAAAACTCTCTCTTTCTGGCTGATAACAGAATACCTTATTGTAACACAGAAGCAAGTATTTTAAAGTTGGTTTTAAACAGTATGTATTGTGAAATGTACGACTTAGAAATAAAAATCTTTATCTTAACACCTGAAACAATGTTCGTCATAGATTTTAAGAGGAAATTTTTTATATTCTATACCTTAAAATCAGTTTGTATTTTTAACTCAGGCAGAAGGACCAAGATGGGTCTTGTTGCTCATGTTGGGTCCCACCTAGTGGCAAGTGCAATCCTATATTAAATCCATGTGGGCAGTTAACATGGGGCCATTATGCAACCCGCGGACAATCCCATATAGAGCCCATTTTTTCAGCCCATTTCAAACCCACATTGGCCCCACATACAAAAGTTAGCTGGGTTAAAACTGGGACTGAGGTGGGTCTTGTGCATGTTGCCCAGTTGGGTCCCACCTAGTAGCAAGTGCAATCTTATATGAAATCCATGTGGGCAATTAACATGGGGCCATTATGGAGCCCTCGGACAATCTTACATTTTCTACAGTTCTAGAGTGAGGACAGTTATTCAGAGAATGCTCACTCCCCAGCCAACATTTGTATGTGGGGCCCATATGGGTTTGAAATGGGCTGAAAAATACACATACAAATGTTGGGTGGGGAGTGAGCATCCTCTGAATAATTGTCATCACTCTAGAACTGTTGAAGAAATTTGGTGTGACATAATTGCCTCCTGTTCCAATGCACCGATTACAATGGCCAACAGAGATGAGTGAATGTAAACTTCACTGCCAACATCCTGTCATTGCATACAGTCTTTCAAATCAATCATTTCTGTGTTTATACACAGTGCATGATGTATAATTCGGGAGTTAAATATTGATGTCCTGTACTGTGGTCCAGGTGAGCACTGCAATGAAACTTACAGTGGTGTGAAAAAGTGATGGCCCCCTTCCTGATTTTTTTTTTTTTTGCATGTTTTGAAGTTTTTTTTTTTTTTATTATGAAGGGAAAACAAAATCCAAACCCACATGGCCCTGTGTGAAAAAGTGCTTGCCCCCTAAACCTAATAACTGGTTGGGCCACCCTTAGCAGTAACAACTGCAATCAAGCGTTTGCGATAACTTGCAATGAGTCTGCTACAGCGCTGTGGAGGAATTTTGACCCACTCATCTTGGCAGAATTGTTGTAATTCAGCCACATTGGAGAGTTTGAGCATGAACCGCCTTTTTAAGGTCATGCCACAGCACCTCAATAAGATTCAGGTCAGGACTTTGACTAGGCCACTCCAAAGTCTTCATTTTGTTTTTCTTCAGCCATTCAGAGGTGGATTTGCTGGTGTGTTTTGGATCATTGTCCTGCTGCAGAACCCAAGTTCGCTTCAGCTTGAGGTCACAAACAGATGGCCGGACATTGTCCTTCAGGATTTTTTGGTAGACAGCTGAATTCATGGTTCCATTTATAACAGCAAGTCTTCCAGGTCCTGAAGCAGCAAAACAGCCCCAGACCATCACACTACCACCACCATATTTTACTGTTGGTATGATGTTCTTTTTCTGAAATGCTGTGTTACTTTTACGCCAGATGTAATGGGACACACACCTTCCAAAAACTTTTGTCTCGTCAGTCCACAGAGTATTTTCCCAAAAGTCTTGGGGATCATCAAGATGTTTTCTGGCAAAACTGAGACGAGCCTTTATGTTCTTTTTGCTCAGCAGCGGTTTTCGTCTTGGAACTCTGCCATGCAGGCCATTTTTGCCCAGTCTCTTTCTTATGGTGGAGTCATGAACACTGACCTTAACTGAGGCAAGTGAGGCCTGTAGTTCTTTAGATGTTGTTGTGGGGTCTTTTGTGACCTCTTGGATGAGTCGTCGCTGCGCTCTTGGGGTAATTTTGGTCGGCCGGCCACTCCTGGGAAGGTTCACCACTGTTCCATGTTTTCTCCATTTGTGGATAATGGCTCTCACTGTGGTTCGCTGGAGTCCCAAAGCTTTAGAAATGGCTTTATAACCTTTTCCAGACTGATAGATCTCACTTTCTTTCTCATTTGTTCCTGAATTTCTTTGGATCTCAACATGATGTGTAGCTTTTGAGGATCTTGTGGTCTACTTCACTTTGTCAGGCAGGTCCTATTTAAGTGATTTCTAGATTGCGAACAGGTGTGGCAGTAACCAGGCCCGGGTGTGGCTAGAGAAACTGAACACAGGTGTGATAAACCACAGTTATGTTTTAAAGGGGGCGGGGGGTGACTTTTTCACACAGGGCCGTGTGGGTTTGGATTTAGTTTTCCTTTCATAAAAAAAAAAACCTTCATTTAAAAACTGCTTGTTGTGTTTACTTGTGTTATTTTTGATTAATATTTAAATTTGTTTGATGATCTGAAACATTAAAGTGTGACAAACATGCCCCAACACTTTTTCACGCCACTGTATATCGTTTGGACTGCATTCTTTTACAATCTTTTTGGTCTAAATATAGGATGTAATGATTTTTCTAGATAGTTTCTGCTTCCACTGCAGCTGTGCAATAGACTTATGTTCCTCATAAGAACAATTTATCATCATTACCAGAGATCTTTGGGTTCTGACAGATTCCTGAAACATTAATGTGAAGAGACTGACACCAGGAAGTGGGAAAAGGAGAAACAACGAGAGTTTGTATGTGTGCTAGAATGGATTTGAACATGGATATGTTTAAAAATAATTGTCAAGACCAAGGTCGAAAAGCCCCAATGGGACATGAAAATGAAAAATGAAATGGGAGAGAAAAAAAAGTACATTTCAATGATTTTATGTTTGCACACAAATGTTTCCAGTTCTCTTAAGAAACTCACAAAACGTTGACTCATTCAAAAGTTAGTTAATTCATGTTTTAATGAGTTATTCACTGATTAAGACTGAATGAATTAAAAATAACATACCATACTACCACAATATAAGCCCTAGTGAAATATTTATATACTAAAATACATTTATTTTATGCTAAGTATACTACAAACACATTTACATATTAATGTACTTAATAAAAAATACCCTGCAATTGTACTTTTAGTGTATTAAACTGTATACTTAAAGTCTGCTAAATTGGAACAACTAATTTTGTACATAATGCACTTTAATTGTGTGGAAGTAGTGCTGAGGTCCAACTAAAGATAAACTTAAGTATGATTGTGCTAAAGTGGAACTATTGCAAGTATACTTTAGGTACACTTTAAAAGTCTTGCTTTTAAGGAGTGCTATTATTCAAAGATCATACAGTCCTCATCAATAATGATATTAAAACACGTTTCAGGCTTAATATTAAGAAATGTGCACTATGAACAAGTGATGCTCGGAATAAAGTTTGATTATAGTGATTTTATATCATTACGTCTCAAGCAGTATGTCAGTAAATATGTAAATAGATTTGAACTATACTCGGTATTAAATAAATATATTACTAGGTGTCACGAATCCGGTCCATGAACTTCCGTTCACTCACCACCAAATGTCACCTGCTCACCGCATGGACTCTTGCACTACACTACTGTTGCACTTCACCATTGGACTACAGTTCCCATCATCCATTGCACTGACAACACACACACAGCTTATTGCACTGATTACACAGCTGATTACACAATCACACACGCTTTATAAGCCTTGGACTTCTTCTCTGTCATTGCCGAGTATTGTATAGCGTCTATCACTTTCCTAGGGATAACTACTCTACGGAGCCCATTTAGTTGTCATAGTCTTGCCCTGCCCTGTGTGTTTCCTAGTGTTTTGATTCTTGCCCGTGTTTCCTAGATTTACCCTTAGCCTTGCCGTTGGGACTTTGTTTGCACCTCTCTTGGACTATTGCTCGTCTACCTGGATTATCTCTCTGCCTTGCCCTGTTGGATATTGTTCGCCGACCCACGCTTGCCCTAGGATTACTCTTTGTCTTGCCTCGTCTATGTCTGTTTGCTGTGTATCGAACAATGCTTGTTTCATGACCACGCCTTCTAATAAAAGCCTTGCAAATGGATCCGCACGTCTCACGTCTCACATCTCGTTCGCCTCGTTACACTAGGGAAGACATTACTTATTTAATTGGATTGGTAACAACATTTCAAATTCTTAATTTAAACATAAATTAGAATAAGACGTGTGTCTTATTCTAATTGAATTTGATGCAATTTAATAATTTCATATAAAACAGGACGCATTTAATAGGGTTAGTAAAAAATGGTAAAATGTAGTAATAAGTTTTTAAAAAAGCCATGGGAAATTAATTTTAGGTGCCAAATATTGCCCCTTAATGAAAAAGTTAATTTCTGTCACTGGTCTAGCCCCACCATGAGACATCATTGCATTCTAGGCTATTTATATGACCAGTGCGGTTATGAGAATAAGGGTAACTTAGTCATTTACTTTAGTTCTTTAATTTTCTATATCATCAGCTGTATGGAGTCTCTTATAGAAGCTTTCATTCTCTTAATTCTCTGCATTCCTTTATTGGTAAGACTCCAATTTCCTAGACTGTCCCTCTGGACATGCAGCAGAAAGAGCTTTGGAGAATGAATCATTTGCAGTCTTTAGCCAGCACTTAGTCATGAGCTCCTGCTAAACTAGAGCTGATATGAGTAGACAATGCTTTATTCAGCACATACTTCAGAAGGCAGCAGTGTAAGTACAGTCTAACAACATGAGGTTAATGAATAAAAGAGCATTATAAATAACTGCAACATCCTCTTAATTAATATGCTCATTGGTTTATATGTCTTATTTTGTGTATTATTTTGTACATTTGTACACCACATGATTTTGTAGTATAAATAGTGTGTTCACACTTAAAATTTGGTTAAGGGTATTTTGATTTGAACCTTCAAAACAAAGGTTTGCTAGGTAGTGCACACACGTCAAATGCTATGGAGCGATTTTTGTGCCAATATTCATCAAACAAATCCAGTGTTTTGCAAATAAACACAATCTGCTTTGCAAAGAAAAACTCGACTTTCAAACAAACGCAAAGTGATTTTCAAATACAAAACTCTTTGAGAGAAAATCCAGAGGTATGGACAAATATATGTATTGTGTGTTACAACTGTGAGACTCATTTGCCTTTTTATGAGGAAACTTGACTTGATTTTCTCACAAAAGCGACAGGCTGATTTTCTCACACGAGTGCAATTGAGCAACTTTCTTTTCCAAAACAGCAGATGGCGCTGTTGGTCAATTTACGCTAGTCTCCCGAGACCTGAAACACGTCTTTACCTTTTCAGACCAATATGAGTGGGGAACAGGTGAGTTTCTGTCTTACTAGATCTATAATTAACCATTTAGATGTGTTCACAAAGCGACCCTACTACAGTGTCAGTGAAATTCACAACAAGTGCTGTAACGTTGTTAACATGATTGATTAGTTCAAAAATCAAGAGTGATATGGATAAACATTTAACTAGGCTGTCTTTCCCTATAAAAACTGATCCATTCTCCGTACCTCCTATCCTCTGTTGGATCGCGGGATATAGAATATACATATATATTGATACAATTGTTCAACATTCAAAATGATGCAAATGTATAATAGATAGCAACAATATTGTGTACCAAAAATGAAAGCTTAGACAATTTAATTTAGTATCAGATATAGTAATATCACCCAAGAGGTCATTAATTATTAATAAAAAAATGAAAACAAATCACATTATTTGGTACAATATCTAAAACTTTTTTTTTTAATGATGTAACTGTGCAATCATTTGTCTAAAATAATTACGTATTTTTTAGCTTAGCAAAATGATGAATATTTATTTTCTGGTGTCACTCTTGTCCTGTCAATTGGGGAGAAGGATCAAGTGATAGGATATAATACTAAATTCATAATTTTAATAAACAGTGGTTTAATAAACAGCGTGCTACACGGGTGAAGACACACTCTGGACAGCGAGGACTCTTCTAGGAGTGACTCAGATGACCAACGTTTGCATTTTAAAGAGCCACTAATATAATTCCTGACGGTAGCCTTTTATTCTTAACTTCATGAGTTAAAATGTTAATCGGCCATATATAAAAAGCTTCATTTTAGTTGAATTTTTCCAAACAGGCTATTGTCAGACTAAAATCTGCTGGTATATTGGTTGAAAAAGGAAATATCTATATTATATATTATAGATTATATTTTGGTACATTTCTATAGCTGTATCACAATAAAGCTCACCTGAACTTAAACTAGTTTGATTATAGTAGCCTATTTGTATAATTAGTTTAGCCTACTCCTCTCAGTAGGTTTTCTATGTGTAGTTTTATACTGGTTTAAACTTTTATTGCAGAGGTACAGCATTTCTCTCCACTGTAGGCTATGTTTCAACATATATACAGTAGAAGAAATACAATAAATCTTATTTGACCTAACGTAAAAATAAAATTCAAAATGCTTTCATTTTTGGTACACAATATTATTGCTATCCACTATACATTTGCATTTTAGTATTACATTACATTGTGTCACAATATATTGTTATACCCTGCATTATTTTGAATGTTGAACAATTGTATCAATATATATGTATATTCTATATCCCGCGATCCAACAGAGGATAAGAGGTACGGAGAATGGATCAGTTTTTATAGGGAAAAACAGCCTAGTTAAATGTTTATCCATATCACTCTTGATTTTTGAACTAATCAATCATGTTAACAACTTTACAGCACTTGTTGTGAATTACACTGACACTGTAGTAGGGTCGCTTTGTGAACACATCTAAATGGTTAATTATAGATCTAGTAAGACAGAAACTCACCTGTTCCCCACTCATATTGGTCTGAAAAGGTAAAGAGGTGTTTCAGGTCTCGAGAGACTAGCGTAAATTGACCTACAGCGCCATTTGCTGTTTTGGAAAAGAAAGTTGCTCAATTGCACATGTGAGAAAATCAGCCTGCACTCGTGTGAGAAAATCAGCCTGTCGCATTTGTGAGAAAATCTGCCCGCACGCATTTGTGAGAAAATCAGGCCAAGTTTCCTCATAAAAAGGCAAATGAGTCTCACAGTTGTAACACACAATACATATATTTGTCCATACCTCTGGATTTTCTCTCAAAGAGTTTTGTATTTGAAAATCACTTTGCGTTTGTTTTTCTTTGCAAAGCAGATTGTGTTTATTTGCAAAACACCAGATTTGTTTGATGAATATTGGCACAAAAATCGCTCCATAAAATGCTGTCATCTGTCTTCACCATCAATAGAGTGTACTTTGACTCAACAGTGCATGAGACTGAGTGGAATGCAGAAAATGAAGTACATCTGGGCATTTTAATATACTAAAGCTAGCAGCAACCTTTTTTGAAAAGGGTATTTCCTTCAAATGGAAAATGTTTCAGTGTAGTAAAGAAAAAAAAATAAAATCACAGTGAAATGGAAGTAGCAAACAAACACTACACAGTAAATTATTATTATTTTTTTATTTAACATATAATCTTTCCAGCAACACCCTAGCAATCGCCTATAGAAGTGCAAAACCAATAGCAACCATCTAAAACACCTTTGCTCTTTTCTCTTGTATAAGCTGCTTTGGATAAACATGTCTGTTAAATGCATAAAAGCACTTCAGTTCTAAAAGGAAGCAAAGATTTAGGACATTTATAGTTAGTCACACTAGTCTGGATGTCATTATAGACAAATTATCAATGTAAATGTCATTCATTTTAAAGAAAGATAATACACCCTAGTGAAAAATTAAATATACTAAAATGCATTTGAAATACATTTATTTCATGCTAAGTATACTACAGATGCATTTACATTTTATGTGCTTAATAAAAATACCCTGCAACGGTACTTTTTGCATACTAAACTGGTATACTTGAAGTCTGCTAAATTGGAACAACTAACTATATACTTAATGCACTTTAATTGTGCTGAAGTCTAATTAAGGATATACTTAAGTATATTTGATTGTGCTAAAGTGGAACTTTTATAAATAGACTTTAGGTACATTTGAAATCTTTTGCATTTAAAGACCGATAATTCAAAGATCATACAATCCTCATCAATAATGACATTTAGGCTTAATAATAGAAATATCAATATTAGAAATATCATCGTGCACAAATAGTACTCCAATTAAAGTTGAAATATAATTTTTATATCAGTAAGCCTCAAGCAATATGCCAGTAAATATGTTAATAGATTTGAACAAAAGTATGAAATGTATTTTAAATATATAACTTTTTTTAACTAGGGCAAGCACACTTTAAAAGCAAAACATTTACAAAAAAAGTCTGTTATATTAGAAACAATAAAACAACAATCATCTTCAATAATCATGTATCTGTCTGAGACCTTTTTGGGGCCACAGCTGAAACTGTTATCATTTTCTCCTAACGCTCTGAAAGAAACTAAATGTGTCATTTAATTCCCTTCCTTTCTTTTTAAAGTCTTCCTCTGTGGATCTTGCTTCTCTCCTCTCCAGTCCTATGTGTCTCTAGAGCAGAGCACAGCAGTATTCACACCGCCAGTGTGTCTGGGAGAACGGTGCAGTGTCACAATAAGAGCAGCGCACCATGACCGCTGCCTTTCTGCCCACGCTGATAAGGCTTTGTGTATCACCTCTGTGGCTCGACATGAATAGGAATCCTCTTCTACTGTGTGAAAAGAAAGATACTTTACTCGTACCCTCTCTTCTCCTGCCTTCCTAGCATTAGTAGTCTAAAGCTCTTGTACAAATGAAAGCCCTATTTCACTGTGTTTCAGGCTGTAAAAGCATGACATTTCTGTTATTGTTGGAAATATTTTCCAGGATTTTTTTTGTAAAACTATCATTCAATGGTAGGATGTGTCTACATCGAAATCATATTCTTGATCATATGCTTAATAAGTATCCCATGAAAAATAATTTGTTGCAATCTGCCAGAGAAAACACATTTATATTGAAGATACATTCTAAAATGTTTGATACTTTTTCCTAATACATTTTTATAAGATATTTTTCCTGAAAAACAAGATAAAATATGCTATATCTGGAAGGGACAGATTTTTAGTTACTTTTTGTTATCAAGAGAATTGCTTCTCATTCTCTTGTTAGCATCACTGTCGTATTTTATTGTGATATAGGTAATGACCACCAGGTATGAAAATCAGTTGTAATTCTATGGGCTGCTGCATAGAAAACATCCTTCACCAGCTGATTATTTGGATATTTGTGGCAAGGACGCGATTCATCTTATGTAACATTACAGTCTAAAATGCATAAACGGCACACAGTGAGGTTATAAACCATAATTATAGTTTTATCAGAGGCGCTCAGATGTAATATTTCTGAAATAATGATCTACTCTCACCTCTGTATGCCGTTACTGTGGAAACTGATAAGTTCCTGACGGATCCAGGATGGTGTTGCCCTGGTAACACCGCTATAATGCTGCAGAAGAAAGCAGCGAGGCTCTAAGGAGTTGATTTTTTGTTTTTAATCCATAAATGGAGCTTTCTAGTCATTCCTAGTGACACATAAAAGGCAAGTGCTTATTTATAAGCATCTTAAATGTAGAAGAAACTTGTTTTCTGTTGTTGGGTTGGAAGGGCAATATTCTCTCAATTCAATTAATTCTTTGCCAGTGCATCAATGTAGGTTTATGCAAACTGCATAGCAGTGAAGCCCTTCAGTTATAGGTCACTGTTTACATGTAGGCCTACAGTAAAGTCTTTAAAATTGCCGTGTATATGGTAATTTCACTACATCAGATGTCTGGCAGACGCTCTTCGTCAACCATGAAAAATGCTTTGTGGTATGCAGTGAACATTAATCATTTTACTTATTAAAACACATCACTAATGTAATTTAAGTCCACTATAACATTCCTTTACCAAATATGACAATTATGCTCTATTCTGTTGGCGTTGCTCAACTGAGGAAATACACTTTTAAAAAGAGTATTTAATATATATATATATATATATATATATATATACAGTATATATATTAAAGCATACTCATGAAAAAAAGTTTATTAGATAAAAATAAACTTTAAAATATTTAAGTGTGAACTGAATGTAGTAATTTCAGAGATTCAACAGCAAGGATATTGCAATTATATGGAATTTAAATGGAGAAAAACTGAACTTTAGAATGTTAGTAGGGCTTAAGCATCTTAATATGTATTTTTATGTTTTTAAATATTTAGCATTTTTAGATGTATTTTTAGAATTACTTTTGTTGTCTTTGAAATATGCTTAAAGTGTACTTCATATACACTATATTGCCAAATGTATTGGGTTACCCCCTTCTAATGAACATGTTTGACTACTTTAGTAATTTCTATGAGTACAAATCTTAATGTTTAAGCATATAATGATATTCTAGGGAATTGTGTACTTCTAATTTTATAGCAACAGTTTGGGCAGGACCCAGCTGAACACTTCTGGTGTGATTTTATATGCAGACCTTGAGCCAAAAACTCATCATCAAACATCAATGACTTGTACATAAGGGTACAGTCATTTTAGACACGTCCAAAACTGTTGCAACAGAGATGGAAAATACAATTTTCAGTGCAAAGCCCAGGCCCCCATGCTCACGTCCCACTTACCCTGTGTGTGTCTGATATACATGTATGCATTTTTTTTTTCCCTTGTTTTTTTTCCCTCTTCTCCTCCCTCTCCTTCCTCCTCTCTCCTCTTCCCTTGCTTGTTTTAAAATAGATGTATGTATACCGTCTAGTGATGCATTAAAAGAAACAAGGCATGTAGTGCTGAACCTGCCAGAGGCAAGAAAACCAGACCAAAGCTGGTACAGGTTGGAGATACAAGGCCCCCGGCCCCACAGCACACCCACCAACCACTAAACCCCACCACACAGGGCCACAGCCAACCGAGGCCCAGAGGTGTGAAAAGAGAGAGAAGAAAAGAAAAGAAAAAAAGTCATAATAAAAATGCAGAGAGCAGAAAGCGACCGTAAGAAAGGATAGAGAAAGAGACAAAATAAATAATAATAATATTAATAATACAAAAATATTTTAATAAATGTTTTATTTAGTTTGATATTAGCCTTTGTTGCTACCTCTTCCTAACCCCCCTCCCCCAAAATCTTATGTAGATATTGATGAATGGTGTGTTGTTGAGGGTGGCTTCAGACAGAGAGGGTCAACGGATTCATGATTAATGGAAGTTTATGAGAGATAACAAAGAGGGGTTCAATTCTGTTGTATTATTTTGAGTGGAAGTTGACAGGTTTTCCATGGAGATGTAGTCTGTTATTAAGTTTTTCCAAGATGAAATATGTATGTTATTGCTTGATTTCCAGTTCATGAGGATAGTTTTCTTGGCGATAGTTAGAGCTACTAAGAGTAATTTACTATCTGTATCGTTTGAGTTGATTATGGATGTGTCACCTAATATACAGAGGGAAGGAGACAATGGGATGTGACATTCCATATGGTTGACTCAGTAACATTTTAACTGGGGTGCAATGCCACAAGGCGTGAAGATATGTGTCTGGGGTGTTTTGTGTACAGTGTGAGCATGTTTCTGAAGTAAAACCCATTTTAAATAATTTTCGTCCAGTAAGGTGAAATCTATGAAGTACTTTATATTGTATAAGTTGAAGATTGGCATTTTTCGTCATGAAGTAAATGTTTTTGCAGATTTGTGTCCAGAAAGTGGCATCGGGGGCAATAGATAAATCTGATTCCCATTTAACATTTGGTATACCTAATGTATTGTCCGATTTTGATATATTTCTGTATATTTTGGAGAGTAATTTTTTAGAAGAATAAATATTTAATAGCACTGATATTGGGAGGGGGAGGTCTAGATTAATTGTCCTAGTGTCAATTTTTGATTGAATTGATGATTTGATTTGTGAGTATTCCAAAAAACAATTGCCCCCAATGCCGTATCTCTGAACCCAGTGGGAGAATGGTGCCAGGTTATTATTATGAAAGATATGCTGAAGTTGTGTGATTCCCTTTTCTGCCCATGTGCGTAAATTGAGTGGCTTCTTATAAGCTGTAAAATCTGGGTTATTCCAAATTGGGGTGTATTTAGATGGTGCAAGAGGAGAGTTTGTGATTTGATGGAATTTCCACCAGGCTGTCAGAGCTGCTGCTATTGTCGGCATTTTAAAACAGTGATGCTTTTTGATTGTCTGATTGTAGAAGGGTAAATCTGAAGCATTAATGTCCTTACAAATTGTTTGTTCAACATCTAGCCATGTGCTTTCTGATGGGTTAGGTTGAATCCATTTGTGTATATTTTGGAGCTGATTGGCCAGAAAGTAGTGGTAAAAATGTGGTGCTTCCAGTCCTCCTTGTGTTCTCTGTTTCTGTAGGGTGGTCAATTTGATTCTTGAAATTTTTCCAGTAAAATTTGGTAATTAGTGATGTAAACCAGGAAAGGGAGGGTTGTGTTGGTGTCATTGTAAATAAATAGTTTAATTTAGGGAGTATAGTCATTTTAATTGCTGATATTCTGCTCATAATAGATAGTGGTAGGTTCATCCAGCGTTGAAGATCCTCGTCTATTGTTTTAAGCAGTGGAGTGTAGTTGAGTCCAAACAGCTCTGAAATCCTGGGGGAAACATTAATACCTAGATATTTGATATGATCGGTGCACAGAGGAATTGGTGATGTATGGGATGTCACATCCAAACTGGTGGATTGTAATGAAAGTATAGCAGATTTACTCCAGTTGATTGAGTATTCAGAGATATTTGAAAAAGAGTCAATGAGTTTAATCGTTTCTTGTAATGATGATGGAGGATCTTGTAAATATAATAATATATCATCAGCGTAAAGACTTATTTTGTGGTGTATATTTAGTGTTTGAATACCTTTTATGTTGCCATTTTGACGGATGGCTGCTGCTATTGGTTCAATGAAAATGGTAAAAAGTGAGGGGGAGAGTGGGCATCCTTGTCTAGTCCCACGGTGCAGTGTGAAGCTACGTGATGTTAGTTCATTGGTGATGACGTTGGCTAAAGGTGATGTATATAGAATTTTAATCCAATTAATGAACGACTCCCCAAAACCAAACCTCTCTAATGTGGAAAACAGGAATTTCCAGTTTACTCTATCGAAAGCTTTTGAGTGACTATGATGGTTTTGGCTTTGTGAATTGATGAATAATACATTAAGTTAAAAAGTCTACGTGTGTTGTTAGATGCAAGTCTACCTTTAATGAAAGCAGTTTGGTCTGGATGTATTATAGATGGTGTGACTTTTTCTAATCTATAGGCTAGTTCTTTGGCGATGATTTTAATGTCTACATTGATTAGGGAAATTGGACGATAGCTTGACGGTAGTGTTGGGTCTTTATTGGGTTTGAGAAGAAGCAAAATTGTAGCTGTGTTCATATTATCTGGGAGTTTTGATTCTTGTTTTGATTCATTTGTCATTCGGATAAAGAGTGGTGATAAGATGGACCAAAAGTGTTTGTAGAACTCAGCAGGGTATCCATCAGGACCTGGTGCTTTATTATCCGGCATAAGTTTAAGGGCATTAAAAAATTCATGTTCTGTTAACGGGGATTCAAGAGTATTTATTTGATGTTTACTAAGTTGAGGTAGGTTGATATTGTTGAGAAATGAATTGATGTCTTTCTGAGTTGGGTGTTTTCCTGAAGAGTATAATTTACTGTAAAAATTGTGAAAACTTTTATTTATTTCTTCTGGTGAATTGGTGGACTTCCCTGCTGTGTCTGTAATAACTGCTATTGTTGTTTTTTCCTTATTTTGTTTGATTTGATTTGCCAAATGTTTACCAGATTTGTTACTGTGATGGAAGTTTTCTTGTCTTAGCCTTTGTATTAAGAATTGGGTATGTTTATTGATTAATTCTTTTAACTGAAATTTATATTTTCTTAATGTGTCCTGTGTTTTGTCTGTTGGATTATTTATATTGGAGTCTTCTAGTTCTTTGATTTTTTTGTTCCAATTCTGCTTGTTGTTCCTTCTCTTTCTTTTTTTTGTGAACAGAGAATGAAATGATTTTTCCTCTTAGTACTGCTTTCCCTGCTTCCCACAGAAGAGAAGGAGATAATTCTGGGGAGTCATTCATCTCTAGAAAGCATGCCCACTCTCTTCTAAAATAACTGTCGAAGTCATGGTCTCTCAGAAGGGAAATGTTAAATTGCCATCTAGTAATGGGTTTATGTGGACTATTTATGTTCCATTTTAATGTTACTGGGGCATGATCACTAATAACTATTGGATGGATCTTTGATTCAGAAATATTTGATATGATAGAGTTACTGGTGAGAAAGAAGTCAATGCGGGAATACGATCGGTGGACTGGTGAGAAAAAAGAATATTCTTTCACGTTAGGATGCTGTGTACGCCAACTATCGCCAAGACCAAAATCACTCATGAACTGTTTTATGGTTTCTGCAGATTTCCAGATACATGTATTGTCTGAACTGTTAAATCTATCTATTGTAGGGTCTAGAACTGTGTTGAAATCACCTGCTATTATGACTGGACAGCTAGAAAAGTTTGAAATGGTGGAAAAAAATGTCTGAAAGAAAGATGGGTCATCTATGTTTGGGCCGTATAAATTGCCAATTGTAACTGGGCTATTATTAATTGAGATGTTTATGATAATGAAATGTTCCTCGGGGTCTATAATGGTAGTGTTATGAACAAATGGGATTTTTTTACTTATTAGAATGCATACTCCTCTCTGTTTTGTGTTGTAGTGAGCCGAGAATAAATGACTGTACTTTGATGATTTAATTTTGTTATGATCAGATTCTGATAGATGTGTTTCTTGCAGAAGGCATATGTCGGCTTGTAGTTTATTTAGATGATTCAAAACTTTAATCCAGTTTAATCCAGAGCCAAAACCACGAACGTTCCAGGTTACAAAATTGATAGTTGACATGTTTTAATAGAAAGTGAACAGAAATAAATATTAATGTGTGGGCCTGTTACTGTATATGTATAAATGTGTGTGTATGTATTTGAAAGGATACAGCAGTACATATGTGTGTGTGTATAACAGTGCAATGTTGTTGGCAAACTGACAAAACTACAGATACATAATTGACAGAATGTACACAGCAGGACAGCATTAACAAAACAAAAACCATTAAATACAAACATAAGGTGGAATATGGGAGGGGGGCACGAGACCTAGGTGCAAACAAGATCACATCTTATATATTAGAGAGCGAGAGAGAGAGAGAGAGATTGTCCTAATGATAGTTATCGGGAGTGAAATGTTCAGAAAAGCCAGGGAGTAATGTCCTTATCGCGATATAGTTGTCCATCTATGTATAATTTGTCCACTGTAATGATTGCTCTTTTTCCTTCATTCATTTTCTGTTTTCGGATTGGGAAAAGTTGTTTTCGACGGTCGAGAATGTCCTTTGGGTACTGCTCATTGAGACCATAGTTTGTTCCTTTAAGTTGTCTGCCTTGTCTCTGAACCAGTTCTTTGTGTTTATAGGGTTCGAATTTTGCGATGATCGGTCGTGGTCTATTGTTGTTGTTTTGAGATCTGATACGGTGAACACGGTGAAAGGTGATGATCTGTATAGATTCGGCTGGTAATTTGAGTTGTTTTATCATAAAGTCCTTGACTGATTTCTCGGGGTCGTCTGGAGTTTGTTCCGGGATGCCTGTGAAGACTAAATCTTCACAGGCATCCTGCGGCGACGGAGGTGAGTTGAGTGGTAAGTGCGTGAACTGAATCCTTTAAGAAGTTATTTTCTTTAGTGAGAGTGTCTATCTGTTCTTGGCTGAATTCTAAACTATGCTGCAATTCCTGGAGATCCTTGTGTATGACTTCTATCAGTGCGATCCTGGTGTCAAGTCCGGAAAGTTTATTTTCGATGGAGAGTAGAATGTCGCTTACCTCAGTGCAGCAGGGCGGTTTAGGTGATGTGGATGGTGTTTTGCTTGGACTGGAAGGTGAATCGGGACGAGGTCTCTTGGAGATTGGAGTGGGGTTACCTTTGCTTTTTTTGTTGTGATCTGGTTTGTCCCTGTTCATGGTGCAGCAAAGTGTGTTGTAGTGTGCATCGATATACTCCTTGAGATAATCCAGGTTGTAAAACGGTATAGTCCAGTTTTGAAACGAGATGAAAGAAGTTTATGAAAAGACGAGAGAAAGAAGGAGGTTTACAGTCTAGCAGATGGGAGCCGCCATCTTAGATCACGCACCAGGTCTCGTGGGTTCATTCAAGAAATGTGGCAATGTTTCAGTGATCTGACCTGCAGTGTGGTGCAAACAATGAGGAACCTGAGTTGTAGGAAACCAGATAGAAAGTTTTAGTCTAGTAGGGAGAACTTGTAATCTGGCTTTTACTGTGAAAATAATGTCCTCACTGAGTGCAGTATTCTTAAGAAATGAATGTGAAACAGAGTGATCAGCAGAGGGAAGACATGTAAGTTCCTCTTCAGGAACTCGAGCTGTGTCTGAAGACGCTAGGGGAACGCCTCCAGTGTGACCGCGCTCTGATATAAGTGTAATCTGTCCAAAGGATAGGCGAGACGTCACAGGCGGGTGACTTAATGGCCAGGAAGCATAAAAGCACATGCGGTGGAACCAGCATCAGCTTTTGTCATTCAGCAACCACTACTCTGCGTGTGTCTGTCGATCTGTGAGGTAAGTCTTATTTAGTGTTGTTTGTTTTACAGTTACTTGAAATAAGCTCCACAATGTCTTTAAGTGCAGGGAACTAGCACTTGGGCGAGAGCAGATCGCATTACACTGCTGGGGATGCACACAGTCTGTGTGTGGTCTGCTTGAGAGCCGCTTTGTGAGCGTTTGTCACTGTGTATGCTTGCTCTCAGGGGGCTCTCTTTGAGGAGGGAGCTTTCATCAGTGTTCCTCGTGGTACCGGCCCTGCTTTCGCCGAAAAGGGAGGGGCGGTAGCTGCGCTCGTGGGGATCGCAGATGGATCAGGTGGAGGGAATGAAGACGGGCGATCCCCTATCTTCTTCCTTTCCATCAGATCCAGCGCCCGCTCTCTGGGTTCAGAAGCCCGCACCGTGGTTTCTTCCCCCTAGAGAGAGAGGGCTTATTGTGAACGAGGATCTCACGGTTCTGGTCCCGCTGCTGCTGAGTCATGGCGGCGAGTGAGATTGCGGGGATCGCACTTAGATCTGGCGGACGGGTTGGAGATGGGTTCGCCCTATCTCCACCTGCATTCCCCAGAGCTAGCGCTCTCGCTCGGGACTGGAAGCACACGGTGCGGTTCTTCCCCCCTTTGAGAGTGAGAGCTTGCTGTTGCAGCGTGTGTTGCAGAGGCGATGCATGCATTATGTCATTCTCGGTCATATTATGAATCATTTTCATATCAGACTGTGTTTACTCGTCTGTTTGTTTTTCTGCATTTCATTTTGAAGAATTAAATGATGTAAAAGATACATATGTGTGTATAGGAGCAAAAAAAACATTCTCAAGTGAGAGCACGATGCTTTACCTCTCTTACCTCTGAGGTCAGCAGGGGCTGCTGGGCGGAGCAGCACCAACTGAAGTTCCAGCTCCTCTTTTAGGGGGCGTCACTTCTCATACTCCCCAGATTGTTGGAGTCAGAGTGGCGCTCCCGGGCTGTAGCTTTCTAGCAGAAGGCGGATCTGCGGACTGTCATTCTTGCTGGATAGTCTTCGGCTAAAACATCCTGCTGCCTATGGCCCAGGACTTCTGAGGGCCGGCCCCTCTGGGGAAGAACGGTGTACACCGCTGTACTCGGTTCCCGTCTCTCCTCAGTGCCTTCAGGAGATCGGTCTACCAACCCTGCCACGTATGGTGTTCCAAGGCACAGCGATGTCCAGCGAGCACACATCTCAGTTTTTTTCCGCCTGGAAACGTAGCAGAGCTGAGATGCTCGCCACCCCTTCGGGGGTCTCTAGAACAGCTAGTTTGGCTTTCTCCTGCCGGTGTGCCATTCCAGGATACCAAACTAGTCGCTCTGATTACACCAGAGGCCAGTCTCCAGAGACTGGGTGCCTTAGTGGGCACCTGGCGGTGTGGGAGCCCCTGCCAAGCGTGTCTCATTGGGTCTTGAGTTGCAGGCTCTGGTTCTACCAGCAGTGGTGGACAAAGTACACAGATCAAGTACTTGAGTACAAGTAAAGATACGTATAATAAAATATTACTCCAGTAAAAGTCAAAGTACTGCTTTTTAAATTTACTCGAGTGAAAGTACAAAAGTACTCTTTTTTTATGTACTTAAGTAAAACGTACTGATAGATTTATTTTGCAATTTTATGGAGACTACTTAATTTAATTTTATATTAGCACATTTGTATAACCCTACTGCCCAAAATACCTGTAATTTTCCCAAAATGACCACTATGTGGAGTCAAGATATATATATTTGTTGTTGATATGGACTACGTTGATAAAAGTGATGTAGTGATGTTCACTGTGAAGCTTACACTGCGATGCACCTGAGAGAAAACAGATTTGACCGTCTAATTTTCCCCAGTAACAAAAAAAGTGTTTTAAAACGTCTTGTTTTGCAGAACGCCAGTTATATATGACATGAGAATTAGGCCTGAAGTTAGGAAGAACATTTTAAGGAAAATATAATTATATTTTCATGATTTTTTTATTCTCAAACCTTGTCTGTGGTGTAAAAACACCCCTGTCCAAATGCCCCAAGAGGGCATCACTTCACACTTTGATAATTATTGTAGTTACTGTGTTCTGAACATCACATCCTTTCTTTTTACATCAGATGGAATCTATCTAGGTGGCTGAATACAAATATTTGGACTTTATATCAAAAACATTCCTCAACTTAGCACCAGCAAGCTTATTAGCTAGACAGTTAGCATTAGCTAACAATATTTACTTATTTTCAGTATGGTTATGATTAAACATTCATATCTGTCTGCTCGGCTCGATGATCTAAACAATATAAAAATTTGTACTGTTGATAAACAATATAAATACAGACCTCACACTGGGCTAAATGCATAGCAATTTAATAAAACTGCTAACTTTACAGCAGTGGGGAATATGAAAGTGCATGAGTTATTTTATTTAATCTGTGTTATTTTAATGTTTTGTTTTTTGACCTAAAACATAGAGACACTGACATTGATCTGTGTGCATTCAAGCATTTCAGTGGGCTTAAATAGATCACCCTTTATAGCAGATTTAGTTCACAAACAACTGACAGTTTTGACTTAAATATGATCTTCAGTTACAATAATTAATCCTAAAATTTGACATTAGTAACTTACTTTTAGCAGCATCAGTTGCTCTCCAGTGTTTACTTGTGAGTTCAGTTCACTGGAGACTCGCTCTAAATGGATCATTTGAATCAGTGAGTTGTCGACTCGAGAACAGCTGCAATTGGGTCATTCCAATTCGTGAATGAATCGTTTGTTGCTATTTGCGAACCAATTTCACTGAAAAATTGGTTAATTGAAAATAATATTATAATATTATAATCATTGAAACGATTATAAGGAGTAACGATATGTTTTATGAAATGTAGTGAAGTAAAAAGTACGATCTTATGCTTTGGAATGTAGTGAAGTAAATGTAAAAGTTGCTCAAAATAAAACTACTCCAGTAAAGTACAGATACTTGAAAATTTTACTTAAGTACCACTGTCTACCAGTCTAGTATTCCTAAAAGATGATGGGTCTGAGGACAGTCACTTCGATAGGAGACTTTGGCTGAAGCAGTCCTGGTGCCCATGGCCCAGGACTCATGAGGGCAGGTCCCGCTGGGGAAGAGCGGCGTACACCGCGGTATACAGTGCCCGTCTCTCCTCAGTGCCCTCAGGAGATCGGTCTGCCAACCCTGCCACATTCGGTGTTCCAGGGCGCAGCGATCTCCAGCGAGCATATATCCCAGCTTCAGTGGTTTCTAGAGCAGCTAGTTCGGCCTTCCCCTGCCGGTGTGCCATTCCAGGGCACTAGCCGCTCTGATTGCACCAGAGGCCAATTTCGGGAGACTGGTTCCCTTAGTTTCCCCTCAAAACAGTAGAGCTCAGCTGGGACAGTCTGTGAGTGGTAGGCCCCAGGTGAGCCTCCTTACAAAATCCCAGCATGTGTAGCAGGCCTCCTCTTGATTCTAGAGAGTCATCTTGCTGAGGCCTCTGCTCCTAGAGCCTGACCATTTTGGCGAGTGTCGCAGGCCTCCTCTCACTCAAAGTTTTTGAGGCCTCCACTTGCCAGAGCTCCGCTGGCACAGTTTTGTGAGGGGTGGCTTACCTCTTCACAGGATACATAGTGTACGGAGCGTAGCAGGCCTCCTCTAGTTCCAGAGAGTCGTCATGCTGAGGCCTCCACTACAAGAGCTCGTCCCTTCAGTGTGTTTCATCAGCCTACAGAGAGTTTTAGAGGCCTCCGCTCACCAGAGCTCCGCTGGGGCAGCTATGTGAGTCGTAGGTGTACCACCTCACAAAATGCCCAGTGTCTGGAGTGTTGCAGGCCTCCTCTCGGTCCAGAGAGTCATCATGCTGAGGCCTGCAATCCACGAGCTCGACCATTTGGTGAGTGTCGTCAGGCCTTTTTAGAGGCCTCCGCTCGTCAGAGCTCTGCTATGTGTATGCCTAGTGTATGGAGTGTTGCAGGCCTCTCGATTCAGAGAGTCGTCTTGCTGAGGCCTCCACTCCAAGAGCTCGGCTGTTTCAGCGAGTGTTGTCAGGCCTCCTCTCGCTCAGAGAGTTTTAAAGGTCTCCGCTCGCCAGAGCTCTGTCTGGACTGTATCTGTGAGTAGTAGGCTCTAAGTAAGTCTCCTTACAAGACATCCAGTGCGTGGAGGGTAGTAGGCTTCCTCTCAATTCTAGAGTCGTCATGCTGAGGCCTCCGCTCCGAGAGCTCGTCCGTCCGGCGAGTGTCATCAGGCCTCCTCTCGCTCTGAAAGTTTTAGAAGCCTCCGCTTGCCAGAGCTCTGCGGGGGCAGTTATGTGAGTGGTAGGCTCTAGGGGAGTCTCCTTGCAAGATCTCCAGCGTATGGAGTGTAACAGGCCTCCTCTCGATCTAGAGAGTCGTCATGCAGAGGTCTCCGCTCCAAGAGCTCGACTGTTTCGGTGAGTGTCGTCAGGCCTCCTCTCGCTCAGAGAGTTCTAGAGACAGCATCTGTGAGTAGTAGGCTCTAAGTGAGTCTCCTTACAAGATGTCCAGTGTGTGAAGTATAGAGGCCTCCTCTCATTTCGAGAATCGTCATGCTGAGGCCCCCGCTCCAGTAGCTCGGCAAGTGTCGACAGGCCTCCTCTCGCTCAGAGAGTTCTAGAGGCCTCCGTTCGACAGAGCGCGAGGAAACGGTACGCCCTGTAGTGGAAGTCTCATTTCATGGTGCGGCGGTTGCTAGCTCGACCCAGTCAACTGCCCGATTGGTACAGTTCTGGAGTTTTTGCAGGCCTGTTCCTTTTCCTGTTCCTGTTCCTAGGCCTGCAGGCTTTACCGGCCTACCGTGCCCCTCTTGTCAATCAGTGGGTAGACACCCCCTAGTTACATGTTTCCTGCAGAGGCTGAGGCATCCGGCCAGGGAGTATGTGGTGGATACAGGATGCTATAGCCTCGAGTCCTCTGCTCTCCCCTTTCCTGGGGATAAAGGCTAATTTCTCAGAAGTTTCTCGCCCTAGTTGTGCTCCATCCACACTAGGCAGGGACTTGTCAGTCTGGCGGTGTAGGTATCTCGTTCCCCTAGCGTCTTCGGATGCAGCTCGAGTTTCTGAAGAGGAACATCTTAGGTTACGCATGTAACTCCAGTTCCTCGAGGGAACGAGACGCTGCGTCTCGAAGCCATACTTCCGGCATCCCTGCGAGCGGTTGCTTCATTCCTGAAGCTGATTCCACCGCATGTGCTTTTATGCTTCCTGGCCATTACCTGTGACGTCTCGCCCATCCTTTGGACACATTACACTTGTATCAGAGCGTGGTCACGCTGGAGGCGTTCCCCTAGCATCTTCGGACCCAGCCTCTCGTTCCGTCAAGGAATTGGGGTTACATACGTAACCTAAGATTTTTCCCTGAAGTTTCAGTCCAGTCCAGTGTTGTTTTTGTTGATATTGATGTAGTTCCAAGAGAGCTCACCCGGCACCTACAGATGTTAATGGGTGGCTATATAACCACCGTATGTGGCTGTTGCCCTTACATAAGTTAGGGGGTCAGTGACGATATCCTTCAAGACTCAGACCTCACACCATATCAGAAATTCAACTTTAGTGTTTTATACAATACAGCAGCTTCACAATAGTATCAAATTCACATTCTGCAGTAAAGCAGCTCTAGCAAGTCAATAGTGTCATTCTACAGCTCAAGTAAGTTCAGTATTGATTCAGTTCAGTTGCATAACTGTGTAAAATTTGTTAATCATTGCTCTGGCAGTCTGTGCACACTTCTACCTGTAGCCATTCATTCACCTTTGAACTGAGCGGACAGTGAAATAGCTTTAAGTACAGTAAGTACCTCTGTCCACCTCTGCTGGCAACACGACTTAATGTTCTTTGGTTTAAACAACTGATATTATTTTGTCTTCTAGTGTTTCATTTTTAATTCTAATATAATGTTTTATGTATAAATTATTTGTGAATATTCTGTTGTCTGTATAAGATAGGCTGTTTTATAAGTATGCAAAATATGGGGGCCGGGGTCTTGCTTTAAATCTCTTGTTCATCATATTTATTTTCAAATAAAATTTTAGTTAGATCCAATTTACTGGCAACAAAGTGAATGAGGTCAATTATGCGACATCCACCTTTGTTGTCTAAGCTGGATGATCTACTTCTAGAAGTGAGAACATATTGTCTTGACATTTATTTTGCTCCTCCTTTGACTCCAGCCACATACTATTGTTTACTTTCAAAGTTAGGCATAAGACCAGCATTTTAAAAATATTTTTGGAAACACACACATACATATATATATATATATATATATATATATATATATATATATATATATATATATATATATATATATATATATAAATAAATATTATATATATATATATATATATATATATATAAATAAATATTATATATATATATATATATATATATATATATATATATATATATATATATATATATATATATATACTGTATATATATTCTGCTTTCATTTTAATTGTAAGTTTTTTTTTTATTCATTTGTTTTAATTAATATTTTTTTAATGTCTGTATAGTTTAAATTTTTTATTCCAGTTTAGTTTTAGTTATTTTAGTACATCATAATAAACTAAATGAAAATGGGAAATGCTGCTTTGTCAACAAACTGAAATAAGTTTTTTCTTTTTTTTAGCAAGGATGGTAACTTAACATTTATGTGATTTCAACATTAACAACAGTTTTTATGGTTTTAGTTAAAGGGTTACTCCACCCCAAAATGAAAATTTTGTCATTAAGCACTTACCCCCATGTTGTTCCAAACCTGTAAAAGCTTCATTCAGCTTCTGAACACAATTTAAGACATTTTGGATGAAAACGGAGAGGCTTGTGACTGTCCCATTGACTGTCAAGTAAATAACACTGTCAAGGCCCAGAAAAGTATGAAAGGCATCATCAAAATAGTCCATCTGCCATCAGTGGTTCAATCTGAACTTTATGAAGCGATGAGAATACTTTTTGTACGCAAAGAAAATAAAAACATTGACTTTATTCAACAATTCATCTCATCCGCATCACCGTTGCGCCATTTTGGAGAATATTTGCTGGACACAAATAGCGTATGCTCTTCTGTCAGCTATGCTGCACAGATGTTTCTTCGCCAGTCAGAGATCACTAAAAATAATGTTAAACAGGTGTGTGAACTTGCAAGTGCGATTTCAGACACTGTAATATGCTCTGGTCCCCTCCCTGCTTACCGTGGCGATGAGATTCATAGCAGACTGTCGTCACTCAATGTCTGGATGTCTAAGTGATGCCCGCAGAATAACATAGGATTTATAGACAATTGGACGAGTTTTTGGGGCAAACCTGACCTGTTGAAAAGAGATGGTGGTCATCCCTCCTGGGGTGGTGCCGCTCTTCTCTCTAGAAATATGGCACATAGTCTTAGAGTTCGTACTTGACTAACTGGGGCCCAGGTCAGGAAGCAGACAGACTGGCTAAACCGACCGTCTGCTAGCTGCCTTACTTCACAGAAGTCAGTTAATTCTCAGCACATAGAGACTCCTTCACCCAGATATCACACTATATAGACTGTGTCTGTTCCCCGAACTAGAAACTACAGAAAACATCCAAAACAAATTAAGAGTAACAATTTAATTGATGTTCAACAAATAAAAAATGTTTACAATAGAGAGAAAATATTGATAAAGCTTGGCTTACTGAATATCAGGTCCATTTCTACAAAAGCACTTTTTGTAAATTATTTGATCAATGATAATAATCTAGATTTCCTCTGTTTGACAGAAACATGGCTAAAACCAGATGAATACATTACTTTAAATGAGTCTACCTCCCAAAATTGCTGCTATAAAAATATGAAAGGTAAAAGGGGAGGTGTTGCTACAAT
Source organism: Barbus barbus (assembly GCF_936440315.1). Lineage (NCBI taxonomy): Eukaryota > Metazoa > Chordata > Actinopteri > Cypriniformes > Cyprinidae > Barbus > Barbus barbus. The sequence goes on from NC_136724.1 coordinate 5,011,157, forward strand.
TTAGGCAGGCTTTAAGTATAACTCCTTTGAAGTTATGGTGCTGTGTATAACATTATCTAGTGAAACACTTGTTAGTGATAAATCCCCTGTGATGTTTGTACTGGCTACTGTATACAGGCCACCAGGGCACCACACAGACTTTATTAAAGAATTTGCTGATTTTCTATCTGAGTTAGTTCTGGCTGCAGATAAAGTCTTAATTGTTGGCAATTTTAATATCCATGTCGATAATAAAAAATATGTATTAGGATCAGCATTCATAGACATTCTGAACTCTATTGGGGTTAGACAACACGTTTACGGACCTACTCATTGTCGAAATCATACTCTAGATTTAATACTGTCACATGGAATTGATGTTAGTGGTGTTGAAATTCTGCAGCAAAGCAATGATATCTCAGATCATTATCTATTCTTGTGTAAACTCCACATAGCTAAAACTGTAAATTCTACACCTTGTTACAAATATGGTAGAACCATCACCTCTACCACAAAAGACTGCTTTGTTAGTAATCTTCCTGATCTATCTCAATTCCTCAGCATATCCAACAGCGCAGACAAACTTGATGATGTAACAGAAACTATGGACTCTCCCTTTTCTAGCACTTTAGATACAGTTGCTCCTTTACACTTAAGGAAGATCAAAGAAAACAGTCTGACTCAGTGGTATAATGAGCACAATCGCACCTTAAAGAGAGCAGCCCGGAAAAAAGCGCAGATGGAGGAAAACAAATCTAGAGGTATTTCGTATAGCCTGGCGGGAAAGTACCCTATCCTACAGAAAAGCATTAAAAACTCTGAAAAGATCTGATTACTTTTCATCTCTTCTAGAAGAAAAGAAACATAACCCCTGGTATTTATTCAATACAGTCACTAAATTAACAAAAAATAAAGCATCAACAGGTGTTGGAATTTCCCAAAAGCATAGCAGTAATGAAATACTTTACTTCCAAGATCGATTCTTTCAGAGATAAAATTGTAACCATGCAGCCGTCAGCTACAATATCGCATCAGATAGTGCACTATAGATCCCCTGAGGAACAATTTCACTCATTCTCTACTATAGGAGAGGAAGAATTGTATAAATTTGTTAAATCATCTAAACCAACAACATGTATGTTAGACCCTATTCCATCTAAACTACTAAAAGAGCTGCTTCCAGAAGTCATAGATCCTCTTTTGGCTATTCATCATTTTTGGCTATTCTATTAATTCATCACTGTCATTAGGATATGTCCCCAAAACCTTCAAATTGTCTGTCATTTAGCCTCTCATTAAAAAACCACAACTTGACCCCAAAGATTTAGTTAATTACAGACCGATCTCAAATCTCCCTTTTCTGTCAAAGATACTAGAAAAGGTAGTATCCTCGCAATTATATTCCTTCTTAGAGAAAAATAGTATTTGTGAGGAATTCCAGTCAGGATTTAGACCGTATCATAGTACTGAGACTGCTCCCATTAGAGTTACAAATGACCTGCTTCTATCATCTGATCGTGGTTGTATCTCTTAATTAGTTCTACTGGATCTTAGCGCTGCGTTCGACACTATCGACCACAACATTCTTTTAAATATAGTAGAACACTTTGTTGGCATTAGTGGAAGTGCATTAGCATGGTTCAAATTGTACTTATCTGAATGCCATCAGTTCGTAGCAGTGAATGAAGAGGTATCATATCGATCACAAGTTCAGTACGGAGTACCTCAAGGCTCAGTACTAGGGCTGTTACTTTTCACGCTTTACATGTTACCCTTGGGAGATATTATCAGGAGACATGGTGTTAGTTTTCACTGTTATGCTGAATACTCAGCTCTATATTTCTTCGCGGCCCAGTGAAACACACCAAATTGAGAACCTAACGGAATGCATAGTCGATATAAAAAACTGTATGACGAGTAACTTCTTACTGCTAAATTCTGAAAATACAGAGGTGTTAATTATCAGACCTAAAAACCCCACATGTAAAAACCTAGAACACTATCTAACACTTGACGGCTGCTCTGTCAATTCTTCTTCATCAGTTAGGAACCTAGGTGTGCTGTTTGATAGCAATCTTTCATCTGAAAGCCATGTTTCTAGCATCTGTAAAACTGCATTTTTCCATCTCAGAAACATATCTAAATTGCGACCTATGCTCTCAACGTAAAATGCAGAAATACTAATTCATGCGTTTATGACCTCAAAGTTAGACTATTGTAATGCTTTATTGGGTGGTTGTTTTGCAAGCTTGATCAACAAATTACAGTTGGTCCAAAATGCAGCAGCTAGAGTCCTTACTAGAACCAGGAAGTACGACCATATCAGCCCGGTTCTGTGAACACTGCACTGGCTCCCTAGCAAACATTGTATAGATTTTAAAATCTTGTTAATTACTTATAAAGCCCTGAATGGCTTAGCTCCTCAGTACTTGAGCGAGGTCTTATCACATTATAGTCCTCCACATCTGCTGCGTTCTCAAAACTCTGGCCATTTGATAATACCTAGAATATCAATATCGACTGCGGGCGGCAGATACTTTTCCTATTTAGTACCCACACTCTCACATCAACAATCTACCTAATACTGTTCGGGAGGCAGACACAATCTGTCAGTTTAAATCTAGATTAAAGACACATTTCTTTAACCTGGCTTACACACAACACACTAATACACTTATATTATTCAAATACGTTAAAGGATTGTTATCCTGCATTAATCAGATCAACCGGAATCGGCAAAACTCCCCATAACACATGATGTACTTGTTACATCATAAGAAGAATGGCATCTATGCTAATATTTGTCTGTTTCTATTCTGTTTCTCAGTCCGTGTCCGGATCAGATGGTGGATCGGCGCCGGGTGATGATGTATGTGGCCCTGATCGTCGGCGGAGGCCAGACACCTGGATGAGCGCCAGAGACAGATCCCCAGTGAGGACCCTGCCACTTAGACAGCCATCGGGAAAGACCACTGGAACCATTTGATCCCTTACAATCTGACTTTTTTGACAGTTTGGAATTTTGGAAAACTGCCCCCCCCCCCCCCCCCCCCCCAAATAAAGTCATTATTTTTATTTTATTTGCTTACAAAAAGTATTTTCATCGCTTCATAAAGTTCAGCTTGAACCACTGATGGAAAATTGACTATTTTGATGATTATTACAATGTAAAATTTGGTAAGCATTAAATGTGATGCCGTTAAACAGTAAAATTGTCTAATAATTCCACAAATTCAATGATCTTTTAATCTAAAAGATTTTTTTTGCTTTTGTACAGTATATCTAAAAAGTTGTTAAAATGTGTTTGCTTTATGCTGTCAGTATGTTAATAATGTATGTTTTAATGTGTATTCAAATGTATAAAAATGTTCACTTGAACTCCATACAAATTACACAAGGAATTACAGGAATTACACAAGCTTCTGACTGGATAAAACCCTTAAAAGATCTGAGATAACCGAACACCTGAGAAGAGATGCCCCCTCAAAGGACCTCAGATGATGCCCTGAAACAACACATAGAACTACCAAATTGTGCTATAATTTTGATTGCATTGCTATTAATAGTGTTCATCGTTTTATTACATCATTAACTGATTTTTACCATACATTTCTGCCATATGTACATGAACTTGACATAGTTGCCACTGATAAGCTACTACTAAATATATTGTAGAAACTTAATTTCCTGTAAAGCTGCTTTGCAACGATTTGTATCGTGAAAAGCGCTATACAAATAAACTCAAATTGAATTAATTTGAATTGAATTGAATACAAATGTCTACATGATTTAATGAGATCACTTTAAGACAGAGGTGGAGGAAATACAAAAATCAAGTGTTTGAGTAAAAGTACAGATACCCTAAAAAAAATATTACTCCAGTAAAAAAAAGTATTAAGTACTCCTTTTCAATTTTACTTGGGTAAAAGTACAAAAGTACTTGATTTACTTGGGTATTAAATGTAAAATGTACTGATTGATGAATGTTTTATTTATTTAGCAATTTTATATACAGTACCTGTCCTGCTAATGTCATACACTGATTGCTACTAATAATTATTGATAATTCGGGTGCAAAATAAAATATATCATATAGTTACTATATAGAAATTAGGAAAAATAAAATGTGTGTTGCTTTCATTTACAATAACAAATGCTAAAATTAGTAACTTTACTAATAACTTACTTTTTACGGCATGACGTTTTCTTTATTTTCTTTTTTTTTTTTTTTTTTTTATGAAATGTAGTGTAGTAAAAACAGAAATACTCCAGTAAAGTAGGCCTACAGATACTTTAAAATGGTACCTACAGTACAGTAACAAAGTAAAAATACTTAGTTACTTTCCGCCACTGCCTTTAGATACTATATTACACATCCTGGTCTAAAATGTATTATCTAGCAGGCATAGCATGAGTGCTGTACCCACCTTTGTCCTGTATAATTGCACATGTAGACAACAGTTGCATGCTGAATGTGCTAAGGACACTGTGCTAAAGGTTCTCTTAGCAAATTGCAGATCTTCCATGGCGGCTCCTGTTGCGATGGAAAGGTCATCGATCAGCAGGGGACGTTGCCTGATGAGCTTTCGGCCATCTGTGTTGTCTCTTATAGTTAAACAGCAGAGAGAGATGAGCTCTGACTTTCCTTTCTCTTGCCATACTGGCCTCATCCCTCGACACTGTTTGTCCAACGAATCCCTGATAATCCTAGAAAGCATACATTTTAAAGGGATACTTCACTGTTGAACAGAAGGTATTTTGAGGAATGTTGCTAACCACAGCTGACCGTAGCCATTGACTTCCACTGTATTTTTTTCCCCTGCTATGGAAGTCATTGGCTACTGGTAACTGTTTGGTTGCCAACATTCTTCAAAATTTCTTCTTTTGTGTTCAACATAAGAAAGAAGCTCATACAGGTTTGGAACGACTTGAGGATGAGTAACTGATGACAGGATTTTCAATTTGGGGTACACTGTCCTTTTCATAATTTCTACTTATGGACGGTTTTTGTAAGTAATAATTTACAGTTGCAAATGCTTTTATGCAAAACCTGTTGAAATAAAAGGATTCCTTCATTACAGAAATGTCCTTGGTCAACCAGCTTCTCCAGAAAGCCATTGCATGATTGACCAGTATTTTTGGCTGAAGGGGTTAATGACATAAGGAGACAAAAAAGAAAAGGAGAAAACTTAGAAAAACGTAGTTTTTAGCATGGCATAAAACAAGCATAAACCATCTTGGACCAACCAATACATGCTATGATATATTACATCTGACAAATTTCTATAGCAGACACATTCAAGGTTACAAAATATCTTAAAATGTTGTTACTGCCAAGGCTCCCATACATCCTGAAAAAAAAAACTGATGCTAGTTTGGCAGTCCTAGAAAACACATGGAAAAGAAGAGAAAATGTAAAATGTTATGGACAATCTTGTTGTTTCCATCTTAGAAATGTTGTTGCTGATGTTGTTGTTCTAGTGCTTTCCTTTATCTTAGAAAAGTGAGTTTTGACTTGTATGAAAGATATTTTGAATGACGCGGTTCATCCCTGCAGTGATGCCGTTTATGCTCATGTTGGCACTTGCTGGTGGATCAGATATTTGCTGCAAGAGTTCAGCAGCTACTTATACCCTTGCTAACATTAATTCACCAACTTGCTAACTAATAATTATTGATCCACATGACAAATTGACTCTCACAGAAACACTTCCACATAGTAACACACCATGTTTTATTTAGTTCTGAAGCACAGGGGAAGACAAAAGGGTGACACTGATGCGATGCTCAGTGAAACATTTATATGAGGTTACACTTTATTTTGATAGTCCACTTAGATATTCTACTAACTATAATTAACTCTGTAACTTCATGTCAACTAATTCTCATTAATTTGCAACTACATGTCTGCTAACTCTCAGAGTAGACTTTTAGGTTAGGTTTAGGGTTTGTAGAATAAGTTGACATATTCTTGCAAAGTTTCTTATAGCCAGTATGTTGTATGTTGTGGACCCATAAAAAACAAACTGTTAGAAGATATTAAGCAGACAGTCTACTAATACTCTAATGACTGCTAGTTGACATGTAGTTGCAAAGTTACTTACTGTTAGTACAATGTCTAAAGTGGACTCTCAAATTAAAGTATTACCTTATATGATATTTTATTAACTAATTTGGCGCAGGTGCAACTCATTCAGCTAACTATCCTAACGAGCACAATGCGTATAAATATGCAGCCTGCCTACCTCTGTCTAGGGATGGAACGAAGCTTCTGAAGCAGTGAGGCTTTTACAACAAACTGCGTTGCTGCTTCGAGGCTTTTGACACAGTGCTCTACTGCGCCATCTGGTGGTCAGTAAAAATTCACCAACTGTGTCATTCAGATGATTTGTTCGTTGGGATGTCATTGTAAGGTTTATTGTATATTAATAAACATATGTCATTAGCAAGATGGTAGCGCGTATGTGTGTGCATAGAGTTTCCAAATTTCATTGTTTTTGCACTATACATGACAATAAAGACTTTCTGTTCTTCATATGTACTCACATCAAACTTGTGTATTTTTATGAACTTTTATGAACAATAATACACCTTGTAAAAATAAAATAAATTAAAAAAACTACATACATATAGGTATGACATGATGGATATAATTATTAAATTTATATAAATGGATCGCGGGTATGGGACAGCGCAATCGACGAGCTTTGTGTTTGAGCCCGGCGCGTGATGTGTCAGTGAGGTAACGAAGCTTCATTTTCACTGGTCACGTGACAGCCTCATTTCAAGCAATGCTCCGGAACACTGTTTCGAAGCACTACTGTATCGAAAACTCGTGACATGTGTCGACACTAGGTGTCGATCTACCCATCCCTACCTCTGTCCAATGACAGTTTTCCGGCATTCGGTTTTGCTCCTATGGCCATCACAGACACAACTTTTTCTGTACAACGACGAGACTTATACTGAGGATTTTTCGGATCCTCCATAGCAATCTGCCGCCCCTAGGTTCATTCCTTCTCCGCCAGTCACCGCCGCCGAGCACCAGGCTTTATCACAGCCGCCGCTCTGCTCGACCAGCCACACGCTTGATATCCTCTGATCGGAAAATGGAGAGTTTTTAAGCCTGAGGTAAACGTGGTTTGATTCTGACGAACCATTCTCGTGGAGGATAAGCAAAGCGGATCTCTTCGATGTATTTGTCACCCTGCACATTATCCAGTTCTCACAGGAGCAAAACCTCACTCGCTTCAACCTTCCGCTCAACTTTTCATTGCGGCTCTTCCGGCCACAGAGCCGCATGTAGCCAGGCCTCCAGCTCTCGTAGGCAGGTCGTTAGTTGCTAAAAGCTGTTAAACGACAGGATGACATAATGGACGTTGATGTCATTTTGTAACCATGATGCAAAACTACATAGAAGTCATAGAAACTCTGTGTTTCCATCTGTGTTTTCAATGCATTCATTTGTTGGATCTTTTGCACAGCGCCACCGGTGCACACTACTACTGTATGTCCCGTCTCTCCCTCTATGAACGTACACAATAAAAAGAAACAATCTAAAATGCTTTGAAAACTCATACTACTCAAAAAATAAATGCGATATGGTGATTTAAATGATGTTTGCACTTGACGAGCAGCTCCAGCGCGCAGGCGCTTCAGATGAGCTACGCAATCAACTCAAGTTCTAAAGCCCCTTTTACACAACACGGCAAGCAGTGAAAACACAGTGTGGCTATCGCTTTCTCTCATTTTGGATGCGTTTTATACAGTCAAGGCGGTGCTCGTGTCATGGACTCGAGGCGGATGTTACCATAGTAATCGCAAATACTATTCACTAAAGTCAGCTCATCCAAAAACTTTAATTCTGTGTCTGTTAACTCACTCTCATGTTGTTCTTGCACGTCAAGCACGCTTTGAAACGTTTGCGCGCTGTAACCAGGGGCAGACTGGCCACCTGGACCAGCCTTCTGGAGAAGTCCAGAACGGCCGTCCATCCAGCGGCCATTGGCCTTGCTGGTTCATCATCAAAGAAAGTATCAGATGAAAAGGTGTTAAATTTAGCAACAAAATTGCTAGGTTTGCAACAAAGGCTACTCAGGCTTTTCAGTATTCCCCACCCTGCCGAATGTCACAAGCCCCTGTGGCCTACAGCTTCAGCTGCTTCCGCTTGCAACTCAGGCCTTCACATCTCAGTCTTTTCCTCCTGTTACTTCTAATGGTTTACTTTTTCAGTGGCCACCAGCTCCCATACCAGACGCTAGCGTGAGGCTGCCTCCGCTAGCTATGCAGGCAACACAGGCTCTTCAAGATGTCACAAACCCCACTCCCTTCCCTTGGCCTACAGGAGCTGAAGGAAGCGTCAGGCTGTCTCCACTTGCCACTCAGGACCACACATCTCAGGCTTTTCCTCTTGTTACTAAGAACCCCTTTTTTATTTTCAGTGGCCTCCAGCTCCCATAGCAGATACTAGCCCAGAGGCCAATTTTAAGCCTGAGGCTGCTTTAGCTGACAATTGCAGCCCATGCTCCTCTCCCTCACAGCTCTCTACTTCATTCAAAATAATTTTGTCTTCCAGATCAATTTCCAGCTCCCCTCAAGTGTCCCCTTCAGCAAGCCTGGGCCACGCCCCAGACTCGGCCGCTCCATTGCACTGCCTTCAGCTACCGCGCTGCACGCAACATCGCCCGCTGGCATGGATTTCCAACCTCCTATCCTTCCCACTCCCTTCCTTCTACCTCCGGCTGCAGACGCTAGCGTAAGGCTGCCTCCACTGGCTGCTCAAGATCAGCCATCTTACTCTTACCCTTCCGCTACTCCTTTTTCCTATCAATGTCCAGAGGCTAATCCATGCGTGAGGCTGCCTCCGCAAATGGTTACGGCCCCTCGCTCATTTCCTTCTACCTCCTCCTACAATGCTTCCTCAAGCACCATGGGCTAATCCGTGCGTGAGGCTGCCTCCGCAAACGGTTACAGCCCCTCCTTATCTTCCTTCTAACCCTTCTCTCCAATCTAAACCTCAGTACTCTTTTATTCACAATAGTCCCACTACCTACCCCACCGAATGCTGCCACTCTGGAACCACCCACTGTGCCTAAAACCATCAAGTCTCAGATTCTCGCACTCACATCTTCCGTGCATGCCTTAAATGATCAAATGATCATAAATATGACATGTCGTAATGAAATAAGCATTACCTTCCCGGATCTATTAAAGGTTACTTAACCTGTTAACCTTCGCCCCCCATTGTGGGCCTCACAGGTGAAAATAACCTACCTAAATTAAAATGGTAACAGTTCCTGACAAAGTGTGCTACACAAACAAATTAGGTATCTTTGGAAAGAAGACACTCTAGGCTTTACTATCTATCATCCAGAGTTGATAATGTTCAAAAAGATAAAAAGTTATAGACACTGACGTGCCTTGAAAAATATTTTTCCACACTGAATGTTTTTTTATTTCATATACAAATACATGAAATATGTCCTGGAGCAATCCAGAAAAGCAATGGATTGAAAGCCACATGTCTCATGAGTTCATATTTCAAATTTGAAGAAGATACCATGAAAAATTAGATTCCTGCAATATTTTTTCTGAAACTATTTATAATCCTCCCACCCCCCTGTTTGAGGAAAAATAACCACCAAATGGATTGCAGAATTATACAAGCTATTTTAGTCATTATACATATTCCTGCATAGTTTTTCAATTATAAAATAATAGACAGATTTATTTGAGCACTAAAAAATACAAAAATAATTATTTGAGTAATAAAAAAAAAAAATGCTTTGTATATAGTATGTATACTGAAGTATTCTGATTGCCAGACATAAACTGATATTGGCAGTCATGGTCATACAGTCAGTAATCACACGCTGATGTGCTTCCATTCAGATGATAATCATACAGATGGGCCATATAATCAATAATAGCTAATCACTGAATCACAATGATAGCCGTCATAGAGTCGTTAATAAACACGCTGATGTCCATACAGATGATAATCATGCAGATACGGCCACATTCCCCACACAATACACAATACACACAATACACACACAACACACACACACACACACACACATAAAAAATGTAGAAGAAAAAAAAAACAGTTTTTTATGTAAAAAGCAGATCGCTAAGTTACACCCCGCTCAGATGACAGCTGCATCACAGCGTGCGTCACGCTTTCAGGAGGGAGCGCCAAATTCCGTTATGGACTCAATGAGACAACAAGATCATTGTTACCTGCAGGGGAATTTAACTATAGTTTGGGGGACATCATGGACTACGCTCTTTTGTTATGTGGCTTTCCTTTCACCTTGGGAGAGGCAGAACCTCTTCCTAAAATGACTACCATCCCAGATACTTCCATAAAATGGCTGCCAGCCCAGAAACATTTCATAAGATGGCCACCAACTCTGAGACTGTTTATAAAATGGCCAACTTTCCAGAGTCAATTCAAGTCTCAGCTGATCTTCCAGAGCATCGTCACGTCTCAGCTGATCTTCCAGAGCATCGTCATGTCTCAGCTGAAGTCTAGCTCAGAGAATGCTCCTGATACCAAGTTTAGCCCAGAGAAGGTTTCTGTTCCCGAGTCTAGTCCAGAGAGGGTCCCTGTTCCCGAGTCTAGCCCAAAGAGGGCCCCTGTTGTCGAGTCTAGCCCAGAGAGGACCTCTGTTCCCGAGGCTAGCCCAGAAAGGGTCCCTGTTCCCGAGTCCAGCCCAGAAAGTGCTTCCCGAGTCTAGCTCAGAAATGATTTCAGTCCATGACCACTGCCCCATGTTTATTTCCACTCATGATCTCAGTCTTGTGTCTGTTTCAGCCTCGGAACAAAGCTCAGTGTTCACTCCAGCCCCTGACCTTAGTCTTGAGAGATCTTCAGTTCTTGAGCACAGTACAAAGATGGCTTAAGTTCATGAATCTGCTCCTGAGTCCACTCTAGTGCCAGAGTCTGGTACAGAATTTGCTGGACTCTCTGAATCCATTTCCGAGCCTCCTCCAGCCCCCAAGTTTGCTCCAGGGCTCACTCCTAGCAGCATGGTTATCCATGTTCTCATCATGGACACTATGTTTGAACTCTCCTTGTTTCCTGAGGCCTCTGTTATAGCTGCAAGTGCCGTCTCTGAACTCCCTGTATCCATTGAAACTCCTGTTGCTACTGCTGCAGAACCTCCAAAGGTGGTGGTATCCACTGCAGAACCTTCAGAGGTGGCGGGGGTGTTCAATTTAGCTCCTTTTAGGACAGGGGTGTCCTCTAATGAATTCTATGTCTGTCCTGACGAGTTCATGGAGACCGTCAGTTAATCCCCTATCATATCCATCTTGGCCATAGAAGCCTTTCATGAGCTCTCAGCCCTGCCTGTCACTGAGACTACCTCGAAATTCATTCAGTGTCTTGTCCCAGCCAAGAAGGCCTTTTCTGAACTCTCAGTCTGTACTATTTATTCCCAAATTTGTGTTGGTTAGCACGTTTTATTGCAGTGAACCATTTTAGTCGTCTATCGAGAAATCCTTCGGAATACGATAAAATAATTTCCCCTTTGCTTTATGGGACAATCACATACGTATATATTAGGGGTGGCACGGTTCGCGGAAAAAAACCGAACCGCACGGTTCTCCACACACGGTTCGGCACGCGCTAGGACCGCGGTTCAACTGAATTCTGACAACGCATGTGGTTTGTTATAAATAACACGTAAAACAAATAGGGTTCGGCTAATGTATGTTTCTGTTAATGGATGCGCATTCTGGCTTCCCAGTACATTATAACAACAGCGATGAGAAGAAAAAAAAAATAAGTGGACAAATCATTCACTCTTGTTCAATGCGAGTGCCGTATGCTGGAATATGAGCATTTATTCCGTCATCACCCGGGTGCTGATAGCGCGCGCACAGGTGAGACCTGAACAGCACACGTTGATATCGGTGTTTAGACTAAAGTCATGTAAGCTTTGCCAGCTCAAATATTTAAGAGCCAGAGGATGCGAGCTCGCGTGCGCAGTGAGAAGATTTGTGCGTGCGCTCATCAGAAGCGCACAAACCTGCGCCTCAGAACGCGCGCAAATATGAAGCTCTCTCTGAAGTATTGTGTTTTAATGGATAAATTCACACAAAATTCTGTCAAAATGACCGTCTTGGTAAGTATCCTATAGCAGACATAGCCGGCTGGGCGTACAGTATCAGTGCTTTCTCTTAAAGTGACAGTTAATATTAAATAAACAGCAACAACAAAGAAATCACTCACTGCTCTTGATTGAATCGCTTTTGTAACTTTAATAAAGAGTAATCTTTAATTTATACAGTCAAATATGCAATGCTGTTTTACCTTTGATTACTTTAATCGTACTTCAATTTCTGTACCTAAAAAAACCCCTGAAAATCACTGATTATTTTATTTGTATCTTTACTCTATTGTATTTTTATTTGTGCTGTTGCTTGTAGTTAAAGGTCTGCTTTTATTTGTGTACACTCACAATGAAAACAAAACAGATTTTATATATATAACATGTAATAATATTTAGCATTTTCACATCAAAATAAAAGAAACTGAGCAAAGTAGATGTCTTTTTTTTCCCTGTTGTACCGAAATTGTATCGAACCGTGACCCCCGAACCGAGGTACGTACCGAACCGTGACATCTGTGTACCGTGCCACCCCTAGTATATATTATATATATATACACTCTAAAAAATGCTGGGTTAAATACAACCTAACGCTGGGTAAAATATGGACAAACCCAGCGATTTGGTTGTTTAGACCCAGTGATTGGGTTACTACCCAGAAGGTTGGGTTAAACATTTAAGCCAACTGTTGGTTGAAAACAACCCAGCATGTGTTCTGTCCAATATATACCCATATATTGCATTTAACCCAGCATTTTTTAGAGTATATATATATATATATATGTGTGTGTGTGTGTGTGTGCATATTTTTAAATTAAAGATAACTTATACATTTAATATGGGCTCCTTTTGGTGCTTGACACTTGCTTATTAGTTATTTTATGTGTTTTACGAATAAGGTTAATGTTACTTAGTTAATTAGTTACTTAGGTACATAAATGTAAAATGTTTTTTTCTCTATTAGCAATAGTGCATTAGTGAAAGATGGCTTCCCTTGATCACGTCTCGGGTAGATTGCAATGTTTTCTTGTGCAGCTGGATGTTGGACTCAATCACGTGGAAATAATCACATTGTTTGTATTTGCCAAAACTGATTTACTGAAGTCAAAACACGGACGGAATTGGCGTTAGTGCGAGTGCCGCTTATTGTGAAGCGGGAGTGCGACCTGCTGGCAGAGGATTCCGTAGCCTTCCTCGAACAGTTATGTTCAGGATTTTTCTGATTTACTTAATGAATACTGCGTGAGGGGACAAGAAACGGGTCAAGGGAGGTCACGTACGGGACACATAAATTAAGCCGGGATGTCCCGGCTAATACGGGACGGTTGGCAACACTAGCTTTCTCCCACCTGTGCAACCTGATGCACAGCAGCAGTCCACCATGTTGAAATAGTAAGGTTTGTAAGGTCTAAATAGTCTAAATAGTTTTAAATTATTGTTCGACCACCGTCGATACCAATGATACAGCCCTTCTAGTGCTCTCCAGATGGCCTGCCAAAATGGTGGAGTTTAGATTGCGTGACATCAACTCGATAGTCAGTAGTCTGCTCTATAGTCAGTAGTCTGTTGAAGGACCATCAAAATAAAGTGTTAGCAGATATTAAGCAGACAGTCTACTTATACTCTTAAGACTGATAGTTACTTATATAGTTAGTATAATATCTAAAGTGGACTATGAAAACAAAGTGTTAGCAATGTTAATGTTTATTCTGAAACATCTGTTCACATAGACTGCCACTGTAAATACATTACTGTAAACTAAAAAGATAATTGTTCAAAATCTGTACTTTTTTTCATGTCTGTAAATCATGTATCAGGACAGGACTTGCTAGAAATGTGAGACCAATAACATATAGAGATTCCTCTTAATGCATTAAAAACAGTCTCAGAACTCTTAAAATATTGATTCACGTTAACCCAGTTTCCATCACAATACACATTTGCAAAATGGTGCTAAAAATGTCTGCAGTTTTTTTTTTTTTTTTCTGACCTTCACATTTCCTTCATCGCTTGTCCTTGGTAAATACTTGAGCTTTTAGCAGCATCTGTGAAGGTATTTGATCAGCTTGTTAAATCAATTGCAAATATTCAAAGTGTTTGTTTGGCATATCCAAGATCTCATGGATGACATTATGCTTTATTTGGCATCAAACTGAGAAACCCTGGATGTCTTGCATAACCTTTGAAATTCAATAGTATGCGTTTCAGTCTCAGTCTACATCTGCCAAAATAATAGTAAAGCTATTGTGAAAATTCACAGTTGAATTCTTCTTTTGCAAATGTCTCCTTTGAAGTTGTCCATGGCAATCTTGATGAATTGATGTTCTTTTTGTTGTGTCCATACACACCACCCCTTTCTAGATCCAGTTCAAGAGTATAAATTTCTCTCTGTTCCTTTCGCTCTCTCTCTCTGTCTCTCCAAGTCTGAACTTATGCTCTCTTACTGTCTGTGAGTGTGGGAACAGATTGTGTAGTAGGAATGGACATGATTGTTCCATAACGGTACTTGTCCATGTTATTGCACCTTACAAAACTACAAGTAATCAATTTTTATTCATCTGTTTAGAACTGTATTGCACTGTTTTTGCTTGTAATTGGTGCTTCATTTGTGCACATTTCTGTCTACAATTTCACTGGAGAAAGCAATATCATGGACAGGGGTTCATGTTGTATCTGGAAGCTAAAAACTGATGGATTTATTACAAATGTGTAGCTTTTTACAGCTTTTCACAAGGTGTGGACCATGTTGGACTTTAGTTGTGTGGATTATTTGTGGATTATTGTGATGAATTCATCAGCTTTTTGGACTCTCATTCTGATGGCACCCATTCACTGCAGGTGAACCATTGGTGAGCAAGTGATGTGATGCTACAGTACAATTCTAAAAATCTCTTCCAATGAAGAAACAAACTTCAAACAAGACACACAATACACATTTTTGTGGGAACTATTTGTTCCTAAAACACACTTTACTGTATTTTGTTAATTTATAATTTTTGTATTTTATGTACTGTGCTGACAAATTTTAGAAGGATTCACTTTACTGTGTCATTTGGAGACTATAATAATAGACATATGTGACACAGCTCATACATTAAGTAGATAAATCTCAACCTTTTGACCAGATTCCATTGCAACACCAACCCAGCAATATTTGATAATCAAAGGTGTCATTAGCTTTTTTTTTTTCTTTCATCTCTCTCTCTCTGCGGTTTAGTCCTCTATATTTATCATTTTCACTAACCTCTGTTTTCACTCAATTAACCTCTTAAATAATGATCAGCTCTTAACTCTGACCTTTGCAATGTCAATTAGACATGTGAGATGTGTCTTCTACTCTGTCTCCCAGAAGAGAAACACATTCAGTACATTGGTCACTGAAAGTATCCTAATTATCTCTGCTTTTCTTATGGTGGCTTAGTGACAAATACATGCAGAAATTTCATACACATGCAAACTGCACGTGTCCCTCATTTCTTAACCAATGCACTTCCCAATATGGATTATATAGGTAATTACTGTAAATTGCATGAATATTTAACATAAAAATGCATGCAGGTGGTTTTAGATTACATTTAGGATTGCAGCTATGTTTGTTTGACAGAAATGTTCTTCCAGGATCAACACAAGATGATTTTCCAGCACACGTAATATTTTATGTAAGAGCTTACTGTTTTTCTGATCCATGAGCAGCGCTTATATTAGGATTAAATTAGGAAGTAATTGAGGTAAACAAGATAGATATAAATAAGTATTTCCCTGCATTTACTTTAGGCAGGACTACACTGGTTTCAATCGATATTAGTTCTGTTGTTTCCCATGAGATTAGTGTTTCATCTTGAGTTTATTGGGGTCATGCAGTGTAAAAACCACTTAAAATATACTAGCAACATTTTAATTTGACCTGCTTATATAATACACATCCTCCAAAAATGATCCTCAGCTCTGCTTTTCGTACCACAGTTATGAGACCACAGTCTTGAAAGCTGCCAAAACATGACTTTATGCCTTTCAGCCAACTTATTGAAACCATTTGTGCCTCACTCATTCATTGTCTTCTCTGTTCCACTTGAATGAACTGAAAAAAATTCACTGGATATCCATAGCTTGGTCTTCAAAGGGAAAACTGGCAACTATCTTAATGCATATACTCTATGAAAGCAAGTCTACATGTCTGCAATTGAACAATAATTTTTCTTTGTGTGTTTTGCATCATAGTTGTTGACTTATCAATGAGTTTGATGTTTTATCATACATTATTTAGGTAAAACATTTACTTTATGTCTGTTTCTTAAGCCACATTTTAAGGAGAATAATAGAAATGCAAAGCCTGCATGTTTAAATAGTGTGCTATTCACTGTCGTTTGACTGAACACTGGACTTCTGAACCCCCTTTTTCTGTCTGTGGTGTAGTGGTTTGCTGGCTACACAGACTGTCTAAACACTTTAGTGACACCAGAGCAAAGCTCAGTCCCCATGGCAATCTGATATGGCCTATTTCCAAAAGGCCTGTGCTTAGCCATTATTGCTCTTAGCTGCTTACACTGTCAAGCAACAGAGCAGTGAAATGTAAAACAATGATTTGTGGGTCATTGCGAGTACTGATATGTAATAAACACTCTGAGAAGTTACCTAATCCTCTAGAGGGCTCTCACACTCAAAATTAGCAAGGTGCTGTTCATTGTTGTTTTATGGAGTTGTGTCCAAAATAATTCTCTATTCCGTATATAGTGCATTATATGGAATTCACTATATAAGGCTAGGTTCTTTATGCACATAGCCACAAACAAACATTGCCATCACCTGAAAGTCATCCACAATGTGCAGAAGAGTCTACATTCGGAAGATCTAGTCAGGTGAACTACCTCTTTTCACAGACTCATTCTGTTTATTTTACTTCAGAAAGCAACTGATTATCCAGCTCTCCGTGACCAGTGAGCTTCTCTTTGAGCATAAGGAATCTTGTTTTGGCCAGGGTCATGAGTGGTCACTCAAAAATTAAAATATACTCACTCTCAGACCATCCAAGATATAAATGAGTTTGTTTTATAGAAACAGATTTGGATTTTGCTTTACATCACTTGTTTAGAAATGGATCCTCTGCAGTGAATGTTACAAGTTGTGGAGCAATTCGGGTGAGGAAAGAAGATCATATGTCTATTCATAGAATAAACAAAACAAACACAACAGAACCATAAAGGCTTTTCATGTGAGCACATTTAAACTAAATGATTTAATGTATAGCCTACTTTGTTCATTTGATCCACTACTCCACATAGAAAAAAAAAAAACAGACATGCCAACTAGTTACTAACCTGATGCAGACAGATAGCTGAAGCGGAGGTCTTAGTGGAGCGAGGTTCACATACGGTAACGTGAAAATAAGCGGAGCAGTCTCAAATCTTCCCCAATAAAGCTCCGGAGGTTGACATCATGCAATCTAAACTCCGACATTTTTTCAGGCCATCAGGAAAACGCTAGAGAGACATTGGTATCGACAGTTGTAGAACAATAATTTAAACCCAGAATATTTAGACCTTACAAACGTTACACCATTTCAAAAGGGTGGACATCTGCTGTGTGCCAGGATGCAAGAACAGGCGGGGAAAGCTAGGGTTGCCAAACGTCCCGTATTAGCCGGGGCATCCCATATATCGGGCTCAATTTATGTGTCCTGTATGTGACCTCCCTTGGCCAGTTTCTTGCCCCCTCATGCAATATCCGTTAAGTAAATCAGAAAATCCTGAACATAACTGTTCAAGGAAGGCTGCAGAGTCCTCTGGCGGCTGGTCGTTCCCGCTTCATAATAAGCGACACTCGCACCAACTCCAATTCCATCCGTGTTTTAACTTCAGCAAATAATCAAAAACTACGTGATTATTTTTCATAAGTCCAGCATCCAGCCGCGCAAGAAAACATGCAATCTAAATGAGAAGTGATCAACATGGAAGCCGTCTTTCACTATTGTCAAATAGAGAAAAAACTTTTGCATTTAAGTAAGCTTCTTAACCTTGTAGCCCATCTTATTCATAAAACACACAAAATGACCAAAAAAAAAGGGTCAAGCACTAAAAGTAGCCCATATTAAATCTATAAGTTATCTTTAATTGAAAATACGCATTTTTCAAAATACACACACGCGATCGTTCGCTAAAGCAAAGGGGAAATCGTTTTATCGTATTCCTAAGGATCCCGATAGACGACTAAAATGGTTCACTGCAATAAAACGTGCATTCGTTTTTTCTTATTAGTTTTTAGTATATCTAACGATACCTTTCCAAATATGTAGGATAACTTGGAAAGCTACAGTTTCAGAGTAGCTTCCCTAACACTGATGGTAACAGACTTTGATCTGTTAGTTTTCAGAGCCAGACACTTTATATGCAGCAAGATCTCTAGTATCCAGAGCTCTCCTCACACAATTCAACCAATGCACAAAACCTAGTTTTCTCTGTGGTGTAATCAGAGGAGGAGAGGGTTGTGTGGGCCTGGACCCACAAAAGTCAGCCAACAATGAAAGGACTGATAAAGACAGTGGAATAAAGAAATGACTGCAATGCCACCCTGATACCACTTTCATCCCAGCAGCCTGAATATATCACACTTTCATTGCTTCCGTCCCCTCGAACAGCGCACTTCACTCTTGCACAGAAATAAATGAAGTTTGAAAAATGTGCATTCGGAAACCAATTTAAAGGATGGCTGGCTTTGAGATGTGAAGTTTGCAAATGAGCATGCAATTTAACTAGAGAAATATGAAGCAAGATGTAATGAGATTTCTGGACTTTCAGGGCCAACAATATCTCCCCGGGTTGGGAATTCTGAAATGAGCAATTGTTTGGGGTGCATTGTTATCATACAAAACAGAGGAATCTATGGAATACATAATGCAGCATTTTGTGGGGGACAAGTCTCTTAGTGGTGTAATCAGATATGGATTGCAGCTGTAATATTCCTCCAAGGCCTCTTATATTGCAATTTGACTGGAAAATCTCAATTTCTCTCTCTGTCTCTGTTCTTTCGCAGTCATTTATTATAGATTTATAAATCTGCCTTAGAATATTATCAAAGAAGTTTAAGTTAAAGGGTCATTCCATGAAAAAAGAACTATTTTCAGTTTAATAATGGGAATGTTAAAGTACTGTATGTCTTTTATAAGATATATTTCTTTAGATAAAGTGAATATTGTTTTGAGGTGTTAATAAATTAACACATCAAAACAATATTCTTCCATCTCAAGCTACATGATTATGAATGATGACATAATTCCATTTTTAGGCATTCAGTCGGTTAAATGTTTCTAAAATTTACTATACAAAATCATGGGGAAAAGGTTGAGATATACATTTTTTTTATTAAATTTTAATATACATTGATAAAATAAACAAAACTGGTTTCCACTCAGAAAATGCTCTTAAAATTCACAATTGATTACAAAGAAATAGCAAGCAACATATTGAATATTATATGATGATACCGTAGGATTGGAGAGCTTTATGCAGAAAGCCAACCTGAATCTCCCAACACTTGTCTGCCTGCCACCCCACCAAAGCCGCTCACCAGTCTGTCTCATCCGTCAACAGTTCCACAGTACCATAACCCATGCAATTAGATACAGCTCGTCTCTCTGGCCACGAACGTGCCCACCAATTGGCAGTTGGGCTGTGCTTCTGCTGACCAGTTCATCAAATCCTGCCCTATCAGACCCTCACGTCCAGCGGTAAGTACACTCCAGATAGACCCTGTAATTTCCAAGTTTTCTGTTGTGACTGTACAACTACAACTTTGAGGAATACATCAAGGAGGCTCTTAATTAGGGTTACATCCAGCCATCCTGTTCTCCAGTGGCATCAAGCTCCTTCTTCGTGGGTAAGAAGGACGGGGGCTTGAGTCCATGTATTGATTATCGAGCTCTGAATTCCCAGACTGTCAAGCTACCATATCCACTTCCCCTGGTCCCAGCTGCTCTTGAGGAACTCAGTGGGGCCCGTATCTTCTCTAAGCTGGACCTGCAAAGTGCATACAACCTCATTCGGATCTGGGAGGGCGATGAGTGGAAGACGACGTTCATTACGCCTTCCGGCCACTATGAATATGTTGTGATGTCGTATGGCCTTGCCAACGCCCCCTCCATCTTCTAGGAGTTCATGAACGAGGTGTTCCGGGAGTTCCTCCACCGCTTTGTGATAATCTATATCGACAACATCCTTATTTACTCCCGGAACCTGGCCGACCATTGCCACCACATTAAGCTGGTCCTTCAGAGGCTCCGTCAGTTCCATCTATACCTCAAGCTAGAGAAATGCGAGTTCCATCGTCCCAAGGTGCAGTTCCTCGGTTATATCATCGGAAAGGAAGGTATCCAGATGGACCAGGGGAAGGTAACGGCAGTTACTGAATGGCCAACTCCACAGTCTGTGAAGGAACTGCAGAGATTTCAGTCTGCTCACAACTCCGCTTACCAACCATCCGTATACCAGATCCGCAACATCATGGATTTGCGGCGACAAGGGGGCCGGGTAGAATATCTCATGGACTGGGAGGGCTACGGACCTGAGGAGCAATCCTGGGAGGCTCGGGACACTATCCTTGATCCTATGCTAGGAATTCCATCGCATCCATCCTGATCGTCCTGCACCCAAAGGCTGTGGTCGCCCCCCATCGCCGCATGAGGGCGTCAGGAGCCGTCCCTGGAGGAGGGGGAAATGTCAGAGAGTCACAATCACCGTCACTGCCGTCAACAGCAATTACCAGATCACAATCACTAATCACTGTTCTAATCACTCACACCTGCATTCCCTCATCAGCACTCCTATAAGGACCTCACTCTCTCTGACACTCATCATCTGGTCTACGGTTCACTACCCCGAACAGTAACCTGACTCCGAACATACTAACCTGTGTTTACTTACCTTGTAGTCTCTCCAGCGATACTCCTGAGCTCACGATATCCATCGCTCTGTGGAAGACACTTGAATCAAGTTCCCAGCCAGGACAAGAATTTGACCTTGCAACTGCCACTTACCTGCTCACCCCGCATCCACTGCATTCTGTGAATAAATCATCTTCTTATTTCACTTACCTGACTCTGTTTGTGACACATTATATTCTCATTAAAATACGCATATTTCTTAATATGGCAAGGAGAAAACACAGTAGTTTTTATCTAAAAAAAAAAGAAAAACACAAATGGCACTCACTCTGTAGAATAACTTGAAATGAATTTGCTTTGGGTTGATATAGTGAGCTTTGCTTTGTCTGTTGCTTGGCAAACTCTGCTATTGATTTAGTTTTACTCTGTCGGAATTGAGTCTCTCTCATTCTATCGCTCCCTTTAATACAATATTCCTCTCGCTCCCTTCTTTTTGGGATAGATCTATTGCATTCCCAACACAGACATTCATGTCTCCTATACAGCTGTTTGACACGTATTACTCACCAACTTCTTCACAGCTGGAACAACACTCGGCCATACTGACACACAGCTAAATATGTCAGCAATCAGGAAGAGCTAACATTTACATTAACTGTGTCTGAACTCTGAGCTGACGAGTTGATGTGGGATGTAATGTGTGAATAATGTTAATTACACATCTTGCTCAGAGGCTCTGGTAATGAGACAGTGAGTTGCAGCAGGGATTACAGCACTGATGCTGATCAGAATGGAAATGTTATCTTGCCTAATCAGACAGCCCAGGCACATTTTTCCCTCTCTCTCTGTCTCTCACTATTAAGATGTTAAGTTGCAGCACTCCTCATGGGTTTCTCTGTAAGTCTGTTCCAAAACTCAGTGAGCTGTCTTGCTGCTTACTGCCTACACAGACAGCTCATACTTTCACAAAAAAAATTATTTTATTTTTTTTCACCATTACAGACATACATTCCATGTCTCTAGGTGTGATTTTGGCCTGTCTCACCTTAGTGGTCTTGACCTTTCTAGCTGTACCCAGCAATTGAAATCATAAATAAATGTCTGAAATAAATAAATAGCAAACTTAAAATTTAGATAGACCACATTTTATATGCTAGCCTGTTACCATGATTTTACCTTTATTATATAAATCATAAATGTTTCTCACAAGTTCTTGTATGAAAGCAAACATTTTAATCTAGTACTTATTATTATTATTATTATTATGATTACCTTTTAAGGTCTTGTTAGTTGATACACTTAAGTATTACAGGAATAGTTTGCTGAAAATGTATGGTGTGGATTAGCTTGTTTCTTCAAAGAAACATTTTTTTATTTTCTACAGAAAAGATGTGGAGAAATTTTGTGTTATATATCACTTGTTCACCAATGGATTCTCTTCAGTGATTGGGTGCCATCAGAATGAGAGTCCAATCATCTGATGAAAACATCACATAATCCACAATAAACCACAAAAATTCAGTCCAGCAATTAATGTCTTGTGAAGCGAAAGGCTGCATGTTTGTAAGAAACAAAGTCATCAAGGTGTTTTAAATTCAAATTGTTGCTTCTGGCCAAAATACGAGTTTGTCACTTTGTCTGTTTTAGATTGGTTCTTCTCATGGCATTTGGGTATTTGTTTATTACAAATAAAAGGACATACTGCTTGCACATGGATGCAACTCTTTCTTCCTGCAACCAACCGAGACGCAGTGCTTGATCTGTGCATATTTCACTCCTGATTCAGATGAGACGATAGTTTGAGGTTAAAAATGTCTTAATGATGAATTGAATACAAACATGCAACATTTTGTTGCCTTGTGGATTATGTGTGAATTATTGTGATATTTTCTCAGATGTTTGGACTCTCATTCTGACTGTACCCATTCACTGCTAATGATTTGTTTAATCATCTAAACCAACAACGTGTATATTAGACCCTATTCCATCTAAAAGAGCTGCTTCTAGAAGTCATAGATCCTCTTTTGGCTATTATTAATTCATCACTGTCATTAGGATGTGTCCCCAATACCTTCAAATTGGCTGTTATTAAGCCTCTCATTAAAAAAAACACAACTTGACCCCAAAGATTTAGTTAATTACAGACCGATCTCAAATCTCCCTTTTCTGTAAAAGATGCTAGAAGCTGTCGCCTCTGGCTTGCTTAGTTGGGGACACTTCATTTCCAGCGATATCGTCGACCTGATTGCAAATATACTATTTAAACTGAACTGAGCTGGATGATGACATCACTGAATTCAATAATGAAATGCCTTTAACTGAAAATCTTTTTTTTTTATCTTTTCATTTTACATTATTGACACACTATTTTCCTTTTTTGATATTGTGCAGTTGCTTTGACACAATTTACATTGTTAAAAGCGCTATATAAATAAAGGTGACTTGACTTGACTGCAGCTCACATTGGTGAGCAAGTGATATAATGCTAAATTTCTCCATATCTTTTCCAATAAAAAAAAAAAACACACTCATCTATATCTTGAACGGACTGAGGGTGAATCAATTTTCATTTTGGGTGAACAGTTCTTTAAAAAAGACAGTGGAAATAGTCAGCTCAGGTTTTGTAACAGAACTTTTTTTGTAACAGAGTTTTTTTCTCTCTCTCCCTCATGGGCCTCTTGGTCTCTCTGTAGTAGATAGATGGTGCTGTGTTAAAGAGATAACATATGACAGTGCAGCAGGCAGTGGTGAGCAGGGGACTGTTTAACAGCAGGGAAACCAGAGAAATCAACGCCCTCCACTCGTCTAATCAAGCCAACAGCCATTAGAACTGACGTGACATCAATAACAACACAGTGAGAAATATGGACAGAAAATTATAATGGCATGTGATAAACTGGCACCCTCTAAGCACAGAAAGAAGGGAGACTGTAATGTTGGTCGTAGTAAGCTCCATCATATACAAGTGTTAGTGCTAGCAGCCTGCTGCATAACACAATTATATATAGTAATAACCAGTGAAAAATCATTATCTATCTATCTATCTATCTGTCTGTCCGTCCGTCCGTCCGTCCGTCAGTCAGTCAATCAATTTCACTATTTCAGGTATTGTCAGGTACTGTGTATTGTCCTGGGGATCTTACTGTGACTCTCTCTACAGATTACATTGTTACACCAGTAGGTGGCTACTGTAATATATGAGTAGTATAAGTATTACTAAATAATAAGTATTATAATCATTCACCCAACTCCTTCATTTAAAGATGCTTATTCATTATGGAAAGAAACAAGAGTCTGGTTCCATTCAAAATCACATAAGAAGTAATAAAAAAATATATACTCAACTAAGTAAACTAAAAATGTACTTGATCGAAGAGAAAAAGAAAACTGCTTAAAGCAACACTCCACTTTTTTTGAAAATAGGCTCATTTTACAACTCCCCTAGAGTTAAACAGTTGAGTTTTACCATTTTTGAATCCATTCAGCCGATCTCCGAGTCTGGCGGTAGCACATTTAGCTTAGCTTAGCATAGATCATTGAATTGGATTAGACGATTAGCATCTTGCTCAAAAAAGACCAAAGAGTTTCGATAATTTTCCTATTTAAAGCTTGACTCTTCTGTAGTTACATTGTGTACTAAGACCGACGGAATGTGAAAAGTTGCAATTTTCCTAGGCCGATATGGCTAGGAACTATACTCTCATTCCGGCATAATAATCAAGGAACTTTGCTGCCTTAACATGGGTACAGCAGGCGCAGTGATATTCTGTGACAAAGAGTGGTAAGCGAGTCGGTGCACTATGCTGAGCACTGAATAAACATTCGAATCCTCCACCATATATGTGTTTGCCACTGTCCAAGTTGAACGAACTTTTGGACTTTAGGAACTGTAATATATTTGCATTCACTGAGGCAAGGCTTGATGTGACTGTGCCTGATTCATTCATTACAGCATCAAATGTATTATTCATTAACAGGACAGAACAGAGCAGGTGTGAAGGGGTTGTTTTATGGTGAATACAATTTTTAATGATTAAAGTTTGACCAACTTTCATCATCATGAATTGTTTTAGTTGGTGTTCAGGACATAATAGAGGTTGGACAAAATAATTTGAACACCTGGAAAATTGACAATATTTTTTTGTGTTTTACCACAATTTGACAACTTTTTTAGAATACATTCATACAACTTTTGAATAGTCTCTAGTGGATGTTGTCTGTCAGAACATCAGCCAATTTATTCAGAGATGCTGAATCAGTGTATCTGTATTTTATAACAAATAAAATTGTAACTCTTTAGTTTAGGGACCGGTTCTCAGCATAAACTAGTTACTCATTAGCATGCATATTACTAACATATTGGCTGTTAATTAGTACTTATGAAGCACATATTAATTTCTTATTCTGCATGACCATATTTCATATCTCTTAAAACTACCTCATACCTAAACTTAACAACTAACTTACTATTAATAAGCAGCAAATTAGGAGTTGACTCAGGTAAATAAGTTAGTTATTTAAAAGTGAGGTCCCCTAAAATAAAGTATGAACAATAAAATGTATGAATCATATTTTTACAGTGTGATATTATTTTTAAAGTAATATAAAAATGTATATTTAATTCATTAAGATAAGACTTTGATTAAATTATTGTTGAAATTATAATTTTATATCCATTTAAATTGGACTATAAAAAGCAAACAAACAAGTCCAAGGACCTTACTTCCAACCACCACCACAACCCTGGTATAACACATTCTCTCATATTCTCATAGTCAAAATGATGGATCACTGATTGACAGCAAAGTGACATTGTAAGATATGTGGGATACTTGTGTGTGTGTCCTTGTACTTGCAAGAAACTTAAAGGAAAGAGGTGCTAAGATGCATTTCCTGTACGTATAAAAATACCAGAACTCTTAGCATTATTGGCTGTGTTTGCAGAGTGTGTGGGTTGTCACTGGAGAGTGTGTACAGAGGAAGAGGAATGAGTCCTCTGTTACCCATCATTGTCAGCTTTGGCCCTCAATTACCCCCATTCCACCATCCAAATCCATCTGAATGAGCAGAACTATTTATAGCAGAGCTATTCATTTCAGTGATCTTCCTCCTGAGTATCAAAAATTAAACTGATATGTTTAGAAATTCAGAACTGGTGGTGAGTTTTCTGTTAAAGGGGAATGTATATATTATTTATAGTGTACATACATACATATGTTGCTTTGCAATTTTTAGTGTTTTTTATTCCCCATGGGGGTTAGGGTGGAATTGTGTTTGTAGCACCACTAAAATTAGTAATCTAACAGTTCTTTGCAAAATAAAGAACCTTTTCAAACAAGCTACATCTCCAGTGTGCAGTGGTGTGGAGCAGTACAATGCTACATTACTGTTGTTTTAATGCCGCTTTATGTTGTGCAAGCAGTTTTATAGCTGTGCAAGGCAATATTCAAACACACTGTCTTCTGTTTCTGAAGTTGGAAAGTCTCATTCAGACACACACACACACAGTCCTTGAATCTATGATATATATTAAGTGTATGTTTCTTGAAATCAAATATTTTGTAAAATATGCTTTTCCCAGTGTTTTTTATTCAGTGACACAGTAGCGTTTCTTGCTTCATTAGTCACATTCATACATTATGCATCAATTATCACACATCTAGTATGGTTCCATGTAGACCCTTTAACATCCATGGAAGCTTTCCATTTCACAAAAGGTTCATTATAGTGAAAAAGGGAAAAAGGTTTTTTTAGATGTTGTTCATGCAAATGTTCTTTAATGGCATAATGTGTTGCATTTTGTAGCTCAATATAATGGAGAACAATCCACTAACCTGCAGGAAGAGGTAATTTGATAACATAAAATTGGAATACACACATCTAAACTGATGCTACAAAAAAAAATTCCTAATATACTGACAAAAAACCTTTTTGCAAAAATGTGCCATATGATTTTGAGACTAACATTTATCAACCCCTCAATGACTCATTACCTGTAACCTGGTTGCTCCTGTTTGCAGTACATATTCCTGTGTTTGTTCTAGTTCCTGTTCCAATCCTGCTGTGCCTGCTTTTGTTTCACTACACAACTTTTTAAAATCTGACCACACACTACAATAATTTCAAGTAGTGCCAAACACAAAAAACTCATGCAGAAACACATGCCTTATTGATAGGTGACGTGTGACAAATGAAAACAGTATGTGTTCTAAAACTAACTCAAACTATCAAACGTCTTTGATATCCTTAGACTGAATGGAAAGCTAGTCTGATGCTAAAAATCAGTCTGTGACCATCATACACAATTTCCTATGAAATCTGTTAACTCATATCTGAAGACTGGCTCTGCCTCTATAGGCAACTGGCATCAATTTGTACAGACTTTACATCAGGATAGCTATCTGTGCAAAAAGTAATGTATACTAGCTATAAATTGCATATCCCCGATTTTTAAACCTCCATTCATGTCATCTATTGGAATACAAAAAAAATGGAGAAAACAGTGTTTGACTGATGAAGGTCTTGGATTGAAACATTGATCTTAAAAAAAACAAAACAAAAAAAACAATTTGAATAAAGGGAATATAACAGTGTGCAGATCTTTTTTTCCATTTTTTGATGATACCCCTTGATCTTGCACCTGGCCAAGATATTTTTGGATGTGTGTACTATTACCCTTCTTTTCTGTGTCTCTTGGAATACACACATATCTTGTATTCATGGTCTCCTGTTCCTGGTCCAAAGACCGTCACTGGGTCTTTCGGTTATGAGGCCTCTTGGTTCACTTGAGTTCTTAAAATCTCAGTGCCTGAGCAGCATGCTATGTCAGCACACATCCCCCTCCATTAGTCACAGTGATTTATCAATAGTATCGTCACAAAGGGGAGCCATGATCATCTTCTGGTTTTTGGCACAAAGCTTATTAGATGTTTATTTTCTGTTCTTGGAATATTGAAAATGTTTAATGTTACTGGAAGTAAGTCACTTCAACAGAGGGTGGATGTGGTTTTCTGCTGTGCCTTTGGCAGAAACTAATATAGTCATGTGGGCTCAGGCAAAAACAGACTGAGAGAGTGAGAGACGTAAAGAAAGAATGAGAAATGAGAAAGGAATAAGGGTGTAAAGTGGGTCGTGAGAGTCATAGAGTAAGGGTTGAGTGGCTGGACTTGGCAAGCCCAAAGAAATACATCTGTTCTTGTGTTTATAACACAGCTGAATTAGCTCTCCTCAAATCTATGATGTCTAAAATTGGGGTGGGGGATAAAGTCAGAAATGTCAGGGAGATACAAATATCATGATATCATTTCATAAAAGTAAAAAAAAAAAAGAAAAACTTGTTCTCTAAATCAACATCATGTGTTGTAACTAGCAAGTATAAAACAAAAAATATGGAATTATATTATAGAGAGGACCCCTAAAGATCCTTAAAACCATGTGTTAAGGTCAATAAGTCTTTTAAAATACCAGATAATTTAACATTTTATAGTAAGACAAGGTTAGTTTAAATTTAGATTGTAGAATGTTATACCTCAATACCTCAAAAATGTACCACCATCACAATAACTTATCGTAAACATATTTCAAATTAATACATAGAGCACATCAAATATGGTAAACAGAAGCTCGGCCTTACTCATTAACCTCATTGATTCTTGGAGAACCTCGAATGTGCTTGTGTGACACACAAGAACAAATGACACTGGTTTAATTAAATATCAATCTGTATATGTGAATAAAAGCATAAATTAAATCTGTTCATCATAGAAATCAAGTCTCTCTAGAAGACTTGGATTAAACCACTAGATTCATATGGATTTATTTTTACATGTCTTTATGAACTTTTTTAAAGGACTTTCAATAGTGGGACAGAAATCATTTACATTTCATTTTAAATTTCTACAATTTCACAACTATTTTTGCCAACCCATCCTCTTTGGAAAAATGTGACTCTACCTACATTTTTGCTAAACTACATGTATATGTATGCAATTCACTGCAGTTTCCAAAAAAAATTACTATTATCTGAAAACACCAACAGCAGTAAATGTGCTCAGTAGCTCACCCGGTACAGCACTGCAATTGCGATGTGGTGTGCTTGTGAACGAGTCCTTTGAAACACGAGTAATGACACTCCATAAAAGAGCTCAAAACCTCATAGAAACAAGCTGAAATTATTTTACAAGTTTAAGGTAAGATTTAGTATAGTTGATACGTTATTTTTAAACGCAATAGAGCATTAACTTTTAAGCGCCACTAAACAGACAGTTCGCTTACGAACTGCCACGATATGTACAACCATCATGATAAGGTTCCGACTTTATATGTTTCCTATAAAGATGAACACACTTTTAGCGCCACTTACTGGACAAAATGTCACCACAAGCAAATTATTCCAATAAAACTGGGTTTATTTTTGAACTGGGAGCCACACAATCTTAGTAATGCAACTGCATCTGTTTAATTAATGTAAATTTAAAGTGTTAAAAAAGAGGACCTGTAGGAGCCAGTATTTCTGTATCAAATTTTGACAAGTTAGCTTAAAACAGAAAAGAGCTGGACAAAAAAATCCAGTTTCACTTAAACAGTGAGAGGGGGCTGCAGCTTGACAGGCATCATAAAGTGAGTCTGACAGAGCCTTTAGGGCCAGAATGGACCCATCTTCTACAGCTGCAGCTTGCTATGTCATGCGATTATTATTCTGCTCTTCAATTATTCAAAAGCGCTCTTAAAATAGAAAGAAGAGGACATGTGAAATGAAGAAAGATGGCAGTGTGAGTTGATGAAAGTGGATTTGAACAAAGGATACACAAAAGTATCTTTCTTTCTCACAGATTCACCCTAACTTACTAAGGCCATGCCATTTTTGTTTCCTTACATTTAGAGACAGTTGTTTCACACCCCACAGATTTCAGAGCATATTAGAAGACCAGGTGAAAATTATGTGATTCAGCCAAAAAAGAATAAGACAAGTGTTCATGTTCATCTTTTCACTGCTCTGCAGACATATAGTGAAAGTAATGAGTCCCTGGAACCAAATACTCACTATTCAGCCTTCTGCTGCTGTGCCTGTGAGCCAGGGATAATAGAGAACCTTGGCAAGTTTCCCAAAAACATAGTTATGGGCCATTCTTATGGGCCATTCTAACAGTATATGTTACTGCATTCTGCATCATTGCTTTCAATAACGTCCAAGCTATAGATTTCTGTTAACATCTCAAAACATATTTTACAATTCTATGATCCTCTGATGTGATAATACAAGGGGTTTCAGCAGTGAAAGGAAGGGTACAGGTAGCCTTTTCTGCAGAGTGCTGAAGGGTGGAGTATGTTCGGCTGGCTGCCATGCTGCCTGAATCTAAATATATAGTTCAGTCATGAAACGCTAGATGGCACAGACTGATGGGTTGTTAACGTAACTGATGATATTCAGAGAATTAAACGATTTGGCACAAACTGATTGGTTCATGCTACATATGCAGGCAATGAGCTTACTGCCTTTCTTTTATATGGCTGGCTAGCATTCATTTGAGATTATTGTAGTGCGATTTCAGAGTTTCTCTGAAACCCTCCACCTTCCCCAGCTCCACCTGTGTATATCTGCTAACGGTTATTTTATATGCTATTTGCCCAGCAGCAGTATGTCTTAAATACTCACGCCACCATATCACCATATGCATTGGCAGTAGCAAGTTCCTGTACTAGCTTGCAGCAGCAGAAATAATCTACAACTACAGCAATAATCAACAGCAGCAGCAGTAGCAGCGCAACAGATCTATTCCGCCAAGACCAAATGCATTAACATTGTCATATCCATTACCATGCTAAAATCTTCCAAGAGTTGTCATGAGTGAACTGTGACCGTCTCTGCATGCATGAGCCATAAACAGCAACAACATTCAAAAGATTTTGACCAAAACATAACTTTGAATCTACTGAGCCAAGTTCAAGTCTTCATGGAATCACCTTGACTTCTGTACACTTCCTGTAGCTCAACTAGAGAAAGTAAGTTGTTGATCTTTATACAGAAGTGTAAAGCTCATTTTATTATCTTTCAATTGTTACTCATAGCAATGAACATTATGACCAAAATCTAATTCAATGTCATAGTTTATTTTTGTTCGAAATTCAGTTTATATTTTATTAATGTTCTTATGCTTGTATTTGAATAATCTAGTGAATTAAATACTTTCATTTGATTAGTTTGCATACCCATTAACATACTAAAGCACATGTAAAGCAGTTGATTATGATTTTAACTTTAAGGTGTTATATGATATTCCTATCATGTCCGGTGATAACAGTCTCTTTCGTGCAGATGCTCATAGATGAACAGGACGATGACCTATCATCCAGAAACAACAAAGGAGGAGGATCATCAGCCACACCAGACTCTGCAGATGAAGGAGATAAAGAGGAATGATGGGATTTCAGAAGCGAAACATGGAAGGTAGATGCAATGCAGTAATGTGAAGGGAGATATAATGTGACTGCATTAATTTGTTTCTGGATAGTGAATGGACCAATGTAACTAGCAGCCGGAATTGGATGCCCTTGGACAGTACAAGGGTGTATCTGCTCTCCTGATATTGGCTTGGCTCTTGAGATGCCAAACTGCTCATTGAAGGTGGATGTGAGTTGAGTCCCAGACCTTCTATGCACTCCCAGAACCAGTGGTCCTCAGCTGGAACCTGAGACCCCTCAACTGACCAGGGAAACAGGGGCACTTGAATGCCGAGTACACACTTGAAGGGTGTCCAGTGGTGGGATAGCTGTGGGTTGGTATCCCGATGCTAAACTTACCGAGACTCTATAAGCATGAAAAGGGACTTTTCTCAACTCATGAAACTCATGAAGCAAACTGGAGACCACAGTCAATCACTATGTCTCAAAGGCAGTGGTAAATCCTGTCATAAGAACCAGATGGCAAGCTGATGTGAACAGTGAAAAACAAAGCCCATCTTGCCTGATGGGGATTTAACCATCAAACCTCTCCTACAGTAGGCACTCCAGATTACGGTGTTATTTATGACCAGATGTTTGGATCCCTCCGACCACTGGCACCATTCTTCAAGGGCAAGTGTAATAATGAGTAGCTCCCGATTGCCAGTGTCATAGTTCTGCTACGCCAGGGACAACATGCTATAGAAGAAGGCACATGGATGGAGTCTGGGTGGATTCCCCTGCTGCTGAAACAACACTGCACCCACTCCAGATTTTGCAGCGTCTGCCTCCATAATGAAATGAAGTTCTGGGTCAGGATAAATGAAATGGGTGGGTGCTGTCTTGTAAATCTTTGACTGAGGATGGAATGGGCTGTTTTGAACTGCTTTCACTTTCTTCTGAGACAACAAGGGCTTTAAAAGCATGAGAGTGGGAAGAACTAATGATTGTCACAGTAGTATTCAGTGGAGCAAGAATTACTGGGAGGCAGTGCTTGAAGTGGGCCAGTGCGCACCGGTACAAACAGAGGTGGAAACAACAGGTAAGTGAAACAACAGGATGATTTATTGACAGGCAAAGCAGATTGTGAGGAGTGATGAGCAGGTGAGTATCTTGATGCATAGCCCAATTCCGAATGTCTTGGTGAGAACTGATATCTGTCTCGTTCACAGGGGAGTGGAGACCATGAGCTCAGGGGAGCTAATCGACGCTGGAGAATCGCTGGAGAAACTGGGATCCT
Source organism: Barbus barbus (assembly GCF_936440315.1). Lineage (NCBI taxonomy): Eukaryota > Metazoa > Chordata > Actinopteri > Cypriniformes > Cyprinidae > Barbus > Barbus barbus. The sequence goes on from NC_136724.1 coordinate 5,043,807, forward strand.
GGAATCTTCGCTGGAGAATCGCGGGGAAGTCTATAGGGTAAGTAAACACAGGTAAGTGCATACAGAGTCTGCTTACTGTTCAAGATAGTTATAAATATAAATTATAAATATTATTACTGTAACGTAATACAAGTAATATTAATATGTCATTTAAAGAAATAGTTTAATTTAGCTCAAAGGGAATCATTTATGATTTTATAGGGATTTTAATAGAATCAGTGTTACGGCGATTCACTGAACGAGCCGTATAACAAACTCTGTACTGGATATTAAAATACAAAATATAGTGAAAACACTATTAAACAGCACAGTAACTAGATCGGCAGATTAAGACATTAACTTGTGAGCAGAAAACACAAGATACTTCTCTTTTCAATATAAATCAGATTTTATTTATATAAACCTAAGACATAAACTAATCTAACACATGAACACAAGCATTCACACGTTGCAGAAAGAGAGCAAGTGAGGAAAGGATGAGTTTAAGAGAATGGAAATGTGAAATCCCAAGTTTACAGCAATATGTTCAATTGCATAGACCTGAACAACCATCAATCACTTATTTAACCCTCGCTTTGAGTTTCTCAATGAGGCTAAGATTTATATTAAAGTCACCAATTCAGAACTTGGAGGCGTTACTTGCTTGCTTTACCTGTGTTTGTCACGGAACTGAGGCGGAAGCAAAGATGCAGGTGAAGTTATATTTAATAGTCAGATTTACACAGCACAGTACAGACAACAGTCTCTCGGATGATGTCGTGGCGCAGGGACCAGATGAACAGCGTGCAGGTGGAGAGTGTCGGTGATGAATCCAGTGCAGGTGAAGAGTGTCGGGGATGAATCCAGTGCAGGTGATGATCCGGGTGGGACGAACACTTCTGACACACTCGAACACGAACAGGAAGACAAAGGTACACGAAGAACACTGACTGGGGCACATCCAACACATCCAGGAACATTCAAACGATCTGACAAGGGAGAGAAGATTTAGTGAGGCTTTATAGCTGAGTGAATTGGCAGCAGCTGGTGTGGGAATTGAGATCAGCTGGCGCGCTGATCACGGAGCGAGGGACACGCCCACTCGCACACAATACACAGACACAGACAATGATACACGAGACATGAAGGAGGCAGTAGATTAATATACCGTGACAGTACCCTCCCTCCTAGGAACGCCTCCTGGCGTCCCCAGACTCCCTTACCTGTCGATTGTAATCATCGATAAGGGAGTGATCCAGAATGTCTCTAGCAGGCACCCAACTTCTCTCCTCCGGACCGTAACCTTCCCAGTCCACCAAGTACTGGAATCCGCGTCCCCTCCGCCTAGAGTCCAGAATACGATCGACCGAATAAGCAGGTTCCCCTTCTACGAGTCGCGGCGGTGGGGGAACCGGGGCTGGCGGATTAATGCGGGAATAAAAAACGGGTTTAATTTTGGACACGTGGAAGACGGGATGAATTCTCCTGTACACTGGAGGAAGATTGAGGCGAACTGCCACCGGACTAATGATTTTAGTGACAGCAAACGGGCCAATGAATTTGGGAGCAAGCTTATTAGAAACGGAGCGGAGAGGAATGTTCTTGGTAGAAAGCCACACTTTGGAACCGACGACGTATACGGGAGGTCTAGACCGGTGGCGATCGGCCTTGGCCTTGGTGCGCGCTCCCACTTGGAGTAGAGTCTCGCGGGCTCTAGTCCAAGTGCGATGACACCTCTGGACAAAGGCGTGAGCGGAGGGGACCGCGACCTCGGATTCCAGACTAGGAAAAATTGGTGGCTGGTAACCTATACTACCTTCAAACGGAGATAGGCCCGTAGATGACACTGGCAACGAATTGTGGGCGTACTCCACCATTGACAGTTGTTGGCTCCATGAGGAAGGATTCTTGGAGACCAGACATCGCAACGTTCTCTCCAAATCCTGGTTGGCTCTCTCGGTTTGACCATTGCTCTGGGGATGAAACCCTGAGGACAGACTAACAGTAGCACCCAGCAATTTACAAAACTCTCGCCAAAATTTGGACACAAATTGGGGACCTCTGTCGGAAACCACGTCCGTCGGGAGGCCATGTAACCGAAAGACGTGGTCAACGACTGTTACCGCTGTCTCCTTGGCTGAGGGTAATTTGGGCAAGGGAATAAAGTGGGCCGCCTTCGAGAATCGGTCCACCACGGTCAAAACTACCGTGTTACCCTGAGAGGGTGGGAGGGCGGTGACAAAATCTAGAGCGATATGGGACCAGGGTCTCGAAGGGACCGGCAGCGGTTGAAGGAGCCCATCTGGGGGTCTATTGGAAGTCTTACCAGTGGCACAAACTGAGCAAGCCAAAACAAAACTGTGAACATCGCGAGCCATAAGTGGCCACCAAAATCGTTGCTTGACTAAAGATGTAGTGCGACTGACTCCTGGATGACAAGCCACACTGGAACAATGACCCCACTGAATAACGTCGGACCGTAATCCCTCTGGCACAAATAACCGGTTCGGTGGGCAACCGACCGGAGGCGTTACCCCTTGCAAGGCCGTCTTGACCTTCGATTCGACCTCCCATGTGAGTGCGGAGATGATAAGGGTCTCCGGAAAAATACACTCGGGAGTAGACGGGCGATCGGAACGGTCAAAAATGCGTGATAAAGAATCGGGCTTGATGTTCTTGGAGCCCGGGCGGTACGAGAGAGTGAAGTCAAAACGTCCGAAAAAAAGTGCCCACCGAGCCTGCCTAGAGTTCAATCTTTTGGCAGTTCTAATGTATTCTAAATTCTTGTGATCGGTCCATACGATGAAAGGTACCCCCGACCCTTCCAACCAGTGGCGCCATTCTTCCAATGCTAGCTTGACTGCCAACAACTCTCTGTTACCAATGTCATAATTACTCTCGGCAGGGGACAAACGGTGGGACAAAAACGCGCATGGATGCATTCTGTCGTCTGCCGGAGAGCGCTGGGATAGAACTGCACCTACCCCCACCTCTGACGCATCGACCTCCACCACGAACTGACGTGATGGGTCAGGGGTAATTAAGATGGGGGCTGAAACAAAGCGGTCCTTCAGTTTGGCAAACGCAGCCTCAGCTGCGCTTGACCACCTGAACGTAGTTCTGGGGGAGGTCAAGGCGGTCAGAGGAGAGGCTAGTTGGCTGAAATTGCGAATAAACCGCCGGTAAAAATTGGCGAACCCCAGAAACCTCTGCAGGGCCTTGCGGGAGTCTGGGCTTGGCCAATTCACCACAGCCTTAACCTTGTCAGGGTCCATGCGCACTCCCTCAGACGACACAATGTACCCTAGGAAAGGAACCGACTGTGCATGAAAAGCGCATTTCTCCGCCTTGACAAAAAGCCCATTCTCTAACAGCCTCTGAAGCACTCGTCGAACGTGCTGCACGTGCTCCTGGAGAGAAGAAGAAAAAATCAATATGTCATCCAGGTAAACATATATGAATTGATCGACCATATCTCGCAGCACGTCGTTGACGAGTGCCTGGAAGACTGCCGGGGAGTTGGACAGCCCGAAGGGCATGACCAAGTATTCAAAGTGCCCCCTGGGGGTGTTAAAAGCAGTCTTCCATTCGTCCCCCCTCCTGATGCGGACCAAATGATAAGCGTTACGTAAGTCCAATTTAGTGAAGATCGACGCTCCCTGCAACCTCTCGAAAGCTGAAGACATCAGCGGCAAAGGATAGGTATTCTTTACCGTGATGCTGTTCAACCCTCGGTAGTCAATGCAAGGTCGCAGTGATCCGTCCTTCTTCCCCACAAAAAAGAACCCCGCCCCCGCGGGAGAAGAGGAGGGCCGGATGAACCCCGCTGCTAGAGAATCAGAAATATATTTCTCCATAACCTCTCTCTCTGGAACAGAAAGTGAATATAATTTGCCCTTAGGCGGAGACGTACCTGGCAATAACTCTATGGCACAGTCATAGGGACGATGTGGAGGGAGAGAAGCAGCACGGGACTTACTGAACACCTCCTTCAGGTCTAGATACTCCGTGGGCACGTTAGACAAATCCCCTGCCTCCTCCTGCAAAGTGGAAACAGAAACAGACGGACAAGCAGACACAAGACAAGACTCATGACATTTAGTGCTCCATTCCGATACAGATTTCTGCTGCCAATCTATCCTGGGGTTGTGCTTGGTAAGCCAGGGGTGTCCTAAAACAATGGGTGCCAGGGGGGAGTCCAGAATGTAGAATGAAATGATTTCAGTGTGATTGCCAGATACAATGAGTGTGATGGGTCCTGTGGTGAAGGAAATGGTAGGCAAGGTTTGGCCATTGAGGGCGTGGACTGAGATGGTATGAGTGAGGGGTAGGAGGGGAACCTGAATCCGTAGAGCAAACTTGTGGTCCATAAAATTACCTTCTGCCCCAGAGTCCAATAGTGCTTGACCGTCGTGAGTGTGTGCTGTCCACCTTAGTCTTACCGGGAGGAGTGTAGATGTAAATGAGGTCTTTTCAGCGGAAATCCCACCCGACAGTAGCCTCAGATTCACTGCCGGGCTTGGCCTTTTACTGGGCAGTTGTATGCGAAATGTCCCGCCGTACCACAGTAAAGGCAAAGGCCCTGGGACCTCCGCCTCTCCTTCTCCTCCCGAGACAGCCGAGCTCGCCCGACCTGCATGGGCTCGGGATCGTAGACGGGGCTGACCGCGTCCCTGTCACTGGCTCTGAGTGTCGGCGTTTCCTCCGGAAATCGAGTAGGAACCCTCCACCGTTCAACTCGCGAGAGTCGGGAGTCCACCCGAAGAGCCAGTTCGATCAGCCCATTCAGGGTGGTGGGTAAATCCAGCATGTAGATCTCCCTCTGGACGCGGTCAGCCAGCCCATGCAGGAACATATCCCACTGCGCCTCCTCGTTCCACTGACACTCTGCCGCCAAGGTCCGGAACTCGATGGAGTAGTCCGCTACCGCTCTCTCCCCTTGTCTCAGATCCGCGAGGATCCGGGCCGCCTCCTTTCCCGCGGCCGCGCGGTCAAAGACTCTTTTCATCTCGGCGGAGAGTGTCTGAAACGAGGTACAGCATGGATCCTGGTTCTCCCACACCGCCGTTCCCCATAGTGCTGCTCTCCCAGTCAGAAGGGTGAGCACGAACGCCACCCTGCTCTGTTCGTTGGCGAAGGTCCTAGGCTGCAGAGCAAAATGCATTGAACAACGCGTGAGAAATGCTCTGCAATAGTTCGGCTCACCACTATACCTTTCCGGAGCTGGTAGGCGGGGCTCTGGCTGGGAGACGCTCTCTGGTGGTATGAGGGGAGCTGGCGGTGTGGGTGGCGCAGCAGAGATTTGCAGATGTTCCATTTTCTGGGTGAGCTCGGACACCTGCGCCATAAGAGCATGAATCGCCAGCCCGGACTCCTTCATGCTCTTCTCCTGGGCATCCATCCGAGAGACGCTGGCTCTGAGGAAGTCCTCCAGAGACGAGGATGATCCGCCTGCTGCTTCCATTCTCTGGTCAGATCGTTCTGTCACGGAACTGAGGCGGAAGCAAAGATGCAGGTGAAGTTATATTTAATAGTCAGATTTACACAGCACAGTACAGACAACAGTCTCTCGGATGATGTCGTGGCGCAGGGACCAGATGAACAGCGTGCAGGTGGAGAGTGTCGGTGATGAATCCAGTGCAGGTGAAGAGTGTCGGGGATGAATCCAGTGCAGGTGATGATCCGGGTGGGACGAACACTTCTGACACACTCGAACACGAACAGGAAGACAAAGGTACACGAAGAACACTGACTGGGGCACATCCAACACATCCAGGAACATTCAAACGATCTGACAAGGGAGAGAAGATTTAGTGAGGCTTTATAGCTGAGTGAATTGGCAGCAGCTGGTGTGGGAATTGAGATCAGCTGGCGCGCTGATCACGGAGCGAGGGACACGCCCACTCGCACACAATACACAGACACAGACAATGATACACGAGACATGAAGGAGGCAGTAGATTAATATACCGTGACAGTGTTAAGGGGTTTCCTTTGTGTCGTCGTTGCAGAAAGGGGGTTCCCCGAAGTGTCTGATTGGCTGGAAGTTCAATAGTCTTTGAAGTGAGGTCTTGGGCGTTGGCTGAAGATGCGGAGTTGGTCTGGTCGAAGTTTGAAGCGAGTGCAGTCAGAGCTGGACTTTGTAGCAAACTTACATTAACACACGGAACTACACGGAAAGACAAGAAACTAAAGTAAAAGAATAAACATAAAAGGATGTAAAGAGACTAAGTAGTTTTCCTTCTCATTATGGCACGTGGGCCAGAGCACGCTCAAAGAGCAGCACGTGGTGGCAAAAGAGAAGAAGAGAGTAACTAAGAGAGCATTTTTACGAAGAAGAGTGAGAGTGACAAGAGGAAGAGAGCCAAGAGAAATAAAAGATGGTGTCCTGAGTTTTTAAACTCTGCTTTCAGACCATCCCATCTGGACGTCTTGACCAATTAGATACTGTCCTTGCTTGGGGTATTGCTTTGTTTCTCCACCCCACTAATAAATCAACTTGTTATATGTTCAGTCAGAGGTCCGAAATTTACAGGCTCTTGCAAAGTATACTTTTGAACGTCGATTTCTATAACAAGACTATGATGCCTTTGACAAAGAATTGATTGGAAGAAACATTTAAAGCATGAATTTTCAAACTCATACATACCACACATGCATCTGAATCCTTCAGCTATTACCACTACATACACAATGAGTGATTAAAACAAGGATATTCAAATGTGTGTTACATACACAATATGCAGTTATGCATATAAATTATTAGTTTCATTAAAAATTGAAAATGAAAGTCTTTAATGTAGTTCTATGGAGAACGAAGGCATGCTCTTTTAGACAAAGGAATTTTGGTTTGGTCTTTCTTCTATGTGTGGAGACCCACCCAAGAGGGTCTCTAGCTCGTGATTTTTCTACCACAGGTTTACATGTGACCATCAGTCTTGATTACTTGCAACAAATTTGACAGTCTCCTTCTTGAATTGGAATTATTAATAAGTATTATTTTGTCTCAATGTTGCAAGCTGTTTTGTGAAAGAGGCTTGTTGGTTAGTTTGCTTCAAAGTAGCTGGTGCTCGGATCTGGACAGATTTATTACATCCCGTTTCTTGGAGCCTCTCTGAATTCCAGCTCCTCAGGTTTCAATGTTCTGATCGCATCTTCACTTTGTCTGATTCAGTCTCTGATATCTTACATTACTAAATATTTACACTAATTAATATCACTTCTATATCACTTCTTTTTAAATCAGATCTTGTATGTGTTCAAATTTTAAACTTTTTAGTTTTTACATTTGTTACTTTCTGTGTTATTTTTTTTCCTCATGATGTTCCATAATTGTTCATTTCTATCCATAAATTTTTGGGGCTTCTTGTTTTCTTTTTAATTTGTTTCAATGCTGTTTAACTTATGGTCACTAGATCATTTCTTTACATTTAGTTGTGTTATTTAGTTGTTTTTGACTAGTTTTGTGTACATAATAATGCATTTAAATGATTTCATTAGTGATTGTTATTGTTGAAGGGCTGATAACTTTATTAATCCTCATCATCCACCTCTTCCTGTCATCCCAATATTGTTTTTGGCTGTTCAGTGTCCATCGCTTTATTTTGCACACATTGTTTGCCCTTGTCTAAGTGGAACCTGTTGTGCGGGTTGCATACAAACTAAGCAGCATGGCTAGAGGTTTTAAAAGCACTCTGAACATTATTCTAATGTAAATAGTGTAACTAACAACCTTACCTTCATCTCACCTGGGAGAATAATCAACCCTTACATGAGGCTCTTTTTAAGGGAACCCCCGCCCCTAGATTTTGTGTCTCATTTACAACATCGGGTTATTTCCATTGACGCAAAGAGCTTCCTTTGAGTACATGGGTCATTGGATATGGTCCATTTGACCCCTGTAGTCTGAAGTTGAAGCTCATTTACATTTGAATGCAGAAGATCGATGTGTTTGTAGTGCAAAAATCCCCCTTTAAAAAAAATAAAATAAATTAAATCACGAGTGGCATAAGCAAATAGGCCTATCAATACAAATAGAAAATTTAAACTTGATTTCTCCATGCATTTCTCCATGGTTAGTAGCTTGATTAGCTTGATATTTATGCTAGTTTATGCCTTGCGTTTCTGTTTGAGGGGTTTTCTCAGTTTTGTTCTTTTGGATAATTCTCAATTCAGCTATCCCAAAATGCATTTATGAACTGATTTGGGGAAAGAATGTATGCTATATTTCTCAGAGACCATGCATTGTATTAATTTGCCTGTTTTTCGTTCTGTGAACACCTACCTCTTTGGAAATCTGCGAACGCTTGTCTTATCCTGTAAATACTTACATGCTATACAGTGCAAGGTAGTAACTGATTACATGTAATCTAGATTATCTATGACATTTTAAAGTACTTATAATCAGACTACAGTTACTTTCTTTTATAGATTACATGATAAAATATTATTTACACAATGGCAATTAATTATTCATCATTTACTGGGTCTCTCTCAGTTTTGAGGGCATTCACACAAAGACCAGTCACTAGTCAGGTGGCTTTAAGTACACAGAAAATTTAGAGACAGCATTTCACCACTGATTTACAAAAATTATTTCAATTTTAAGAAATGCGTTCTCAACATTTCAACATTGCATCAATTACCAATGAACACATGTATTTAATTAAATTATCACTTAGTGGGTTACTTAAACATGTATTATGTCTATGGAAAGCATTTGTCTTTCAAATGCATTAAAATGCATTTAAAGGTGCCATAGAATGAAAAACTGTCTTTACCCTGGCATATTTAAATAATAACAGTTCTGTACATGGAAATGACATACGCCTCAAACACCATAGTTTTCTCCTTCATATGTAAATCTCGTGATTAAAAAAGACCACTGAAAAACAGGCGAATCAGAACATAACACCGACTGTGACGCAACAGTCGGGATCACTACGCCCCCAACATTTGCATAAACCCGCACTTGTTCTAAGCCGGCCGAACCATCAGAAGCTCTGCAGGTATTGTAAATAAACAAGCGCGGACAAAAGCGAAAATAACAAAATAAATGTTATGTTCCAGGCCGTGCAGGGGGTGTGAAGTGCAGGGATGGGTTGGTGTCTGTATTCAGAAAGGCACAGAAAGCAAATAACGCGAGCCACTAAAGGGACATGGTTAGCTCCTTGCTAGCGGTAGCCTGTTACAGTGCATAAGATTTCACTCTCAGTAAGGAGAGATGAGGATGATGGCGAATGACTTACAGATCCTGAGCACCACTGACAAGCATCTGATCTTGTGAAATGTGTGGTAAGTACTGTTGCTCCATAATGTAAACATAGTTTGTGTGATCACGTCTCTTGAAAGAGAAACTATAACGCGATCGATGGATTGTTCAAAAGCAGTTTCAATGCCTCGCATATTAATAACGGCTCCCTGATGCCCGCGTTTTATATACAGTATAATTACCTGACGATATAACTGCGAGAGAAAGTATTTAAATATATATTTTCCTCCCTGTGCTTCCTTCTTGCTGATGAGCCGTACAGTGAAACAGCCAATCAGAGCAGAGCTCAACATTGAGCAGCACTGTGAAACAGCCAATCAGAGCAGAGCTCATTATTATTCATGACCCTGCCAAATAAGCCAATAACAGACCGTTTCATTCTAGGGAGAAATCCTAGGGTTGTAAATGGACATGTAAAATCGTTTCTGGGGATTTTTTGCCCTTACCTAAGCCACATACCTTCTGTGTAGATATCAGAGAACAATTTAAAATACTGTATCAATGCATTCTATGGCAACTTTACTGTATCAATGCATTCTATGGCAACTTTAAAGTTCACCTTATTTCTTATTTATATGTTATGCAGGGATTTTATTTTGATTGCTTTTATATTAAAATGATTTGATTTGTAATTTGTTTAAATGATTTAATTAATTATTAGCTTTTCATTAAACTCACAAACCCCAGTTTGGAAAGCCTTGATGCAACATAATGTTTAACGCATTTCAAGTTGAATGATTTGACACAAAGAATTGAATATATTTTCTTTCTATTATCTATTATTTCTATTATTATTATTGTTTATATCAATATGGTACATGATTATAATATTTAAACCAATGTGATAAATGAATTAGGTCAAATGCAATCAAAAAGTAGCAATCAAAAAGTGATTATATTACCTAAAATGGGAAATGTAATGGATTGTTAAATTACTAACTACAATTTTTGTTATTGTAGCTTGGAATCTACACTACACATAGACTGTGGATACTCATCTTGCCCATGTTTGCTTTCTGTTATTGTCAATAGGACTCCTGTGATTGGATTCTAAGCATCTAAGTACTGTGCCTAAGGCAACAGGCAGTACTCATTTCCTGAACCACAAATTACTTTCTTGACATTCATCTTCATATACCTGTCAAATCTTCAAAGTCAAAGACATCTCACTTTTCAACTCATGCAAAATACCCTATTAAGAAATGTGTGTTATTAAAGGTTATGAAACTAATTGTGCATATGAATTAATATGGATACTTCCACGCATGATGGAGTGTGTACTAACTCTCCATATGTTTCCCCGTCCATGATCTCCTGCACTTGCAAACAAGGAAAGTCTGGTTTACATTCTCATTACCTATTAGTCTCCATCATAGAACTATTACTTACCTGACATTACCTGCCATTTCCTGCCATTGCTCATACCTGTCACTAAAAGCCAGTTTGCTTCTTCAGTCTGTGGCTGTGTCCACATCCTGCAACAGAAGACCAGAACAGAACTGTCAACAGTATGAGCTCCCCTGGGACCATTCCAGGAGATTGTGGATACGCTCAAAAGAGTCCTCACCTCACCCCACAACCACTCCACCTATTATCATCGCAATGGATATCTTCTCCAGTCTTCACTGGCCCTGGAAATGCCACAGAGCGAGCCAAGATTTCTTTCATCATTTCATAACATCTGTTCCTAAAAGCCGAAAAATGCTCCTTCTATCTGTTCTTAGTGCAGTTCCTTGGTTATAACATCAGTAAACACTGCATCCAGATGGACGAGGGGAAAGTTGAAGCTATTAAAAAATGGCCCACACCCACCAACATAAAAAAATGCAACGTTATAAGGTTCACAAACTTCTACTGATGCTTCATTCAAAACTACAGCTGCATTACAAGTCCACTAACAAATCTAACCAGAAATAAGAAACCATCTATCCTGGATTCCAGCTGCCATGGAGGCAGGGCCGCTGCGGGCCAAATGGGTGCCCTAAGCTAAAATGTATTGTTGTGCCCCCTCCCCCAAATATTATGGATTGAAAAAAACAAACGAAAAAAAAAAAAAAAAAGCTACTATAGGGGTTTAAAATACAAAAGTATAAATGCAAATAAATAAATTGTAATTAAATTGTATTATTAACAAATTACAGTTGTAGCTCTAGACAGTTACATATGGCTATTATTGTATTAATACAGTTGTCTGATTGATTTTATAGTTTCAAGCATCCAGAAGTCACACAAAATATATTTTTTACTACAATTTTTATTACAGTTTTACTACAATAAAACCATGGTTAATTTTTGTAAGGGTTGTGATGTCCACATGTTTTTGTTGAAGAAATTATAGAGGCTGTAGAATTTCTATCACAAAAAGGTGGCCAAACATTAAAGATTAAGTGCATATTTGAATTAGCCTGAATGTTTGGTCAATATTAAAGGAGTTGATTGTCCTTGTCTAACAGCAGCAATTACCAGACCTTTGGCTCCCTTTGCAGGCATTTGTAATAATATGTGTGTTCATAAATTGTTTATTTTGTTTTACATTATGTGTTAGTCAATAAAACCATATAATTATTAATTAACCAATCATTATTGCCTCATTGTTTTATATAATGCATTTTAAGTCATTTTAAAGGCTGTTGTTGGCTTAGGTCTGAGGTTATAACCACAAAAAATATTATCGTAATAATTCATTGTAAACTATTATTTGAAGTAAGAAGTAGTTACCATCCATGGCTACAAGAGCCATGATTTTTGGTTTTATTCATAGTAAAACCATGGCTAATTTCCATAAGGGAACATGGAAACTCAGAGAGAATAGACGCGTTGTTGGTGGTTAATTTAGTCTATTACCGACATTAAAACAGGTTATTAATGTCAACAACCAAAACAATTTCACAAGATTATGAATGTACCTTAAAGTGATGCATGGGATTCATCTGTTTTTATTTTTATCTTCTCGACGCCAGATTGCTGATGTCTTTTCAGGAGCATAGTTGTCCATCGATTATGATCAGATGCGGGAATGGCACGTCACATGTGCTTAGCCTACTGCCTATATGGAACGACAGTTTTTTTTTTGAGCAACTGGGGTGCCTCACCCTGGAGAGAAATTATGATATCAGAATGGAGGCTCGAAGATTGGAGGCAGTGGTCGGAGGGTGCCCAAGAACCATTCACTGTTTTATTTTTCACCTTTTTTAATTTCTCTTTGTCCTATAGTCCAGGCACCATGAACATTAAGGCAGATGCTCTTTCCCATCTCAATGCTCCTGAGGAATTTACTGAAGGGTCCAAGCCCATCTTGCCACCCATTCTATGTAAACCCTGTCCAGTGGTCTCAAGATCAACCCATCTCTTCCAATGCCTCCAAAGCCGCTCTGCTGGAGTCACCACAAGGTCTTCAGTATGTACCACATTCTCAACGCACCCCACTAAACCACTCCGAGCATTCAACTCTGGGCATTGGCCACCCACCCTCTCACTGCTTCAGTCTGTGTCCATGTCCACATTCCATAACATTAGAATTAAAGTCGAATGGCTAAGTGTCATTTTTAAACATGTATGATGTAATAAAGCTATTTTAAAACAATATTTTTGTGGGGCAGAATGGCCAAATTAAAATCTGGTTGCAATCTTAATTGATTTGACAGTATAACATAGATTTGAGAAATATGTCCAAAAAAAAAATAAAAAATGTATCAAGAAAAATTGTACATGCAATTGAATACCTTTCTCTTCCTGCCATTATACTGTAAGCCCAATTCAACATCCTATGCATGATGCAAATCAACAACATGACTCATAGTCAATTCCCACATGGAATGCTTTGGATGATGTCACCAAAAGTGTTGCTGGGTTATATACCAGTTAATTAAACAAAAGTGCATACATACAGAATCTCTGTCTTTGTCTCTCTTTCTTATAAGGTTGAGTCTTCACAACCTGCTCCCATAGCTTCAGTTCACACACAAATAATAGCTGCACCTCCTTGAGCTGTTGTCATGGCAACTGCACAAGACATCGTCAGAGGCAAGCAGAGAAATGCTATGGTACTCGGTCATTATGATGTACATGGGGAATGAACTGTGCACAAGCGTGTTCCTGAGTACAACACCACTTAATATGATGCAGCATGTGTTTGTAGCCACTGCAACCAAGTTTAGTTCCTGTTTGTTTCTAACAGAACCCCATAGGCCAATTACACAGGGTTCTAAACCACATTGATTAATTTTGAAAAATACGAAAGCTGTAAAAAAAAGTCCTAAATGCCCCTGAAAAATATTGCCTATGGTAAAAGACAATAGCCCTTGTTTCTGCGTAGTATCCAGAGAGGTATCATAACTACTTGAACGTGTGGTGTCCAGAGATAAATGCATGTTTAAAATAACTTGAGAACAGAAATGTTGTTTGGTAGGCTTTGCCATTGAATTTGGGCCAAAGATTTACCTTATTGTTGTAGTTTTGGTTTACTTCCTGTTCTGGGATTATAACAACTTGCAACTTTCAGGAACACAAGTAAAGGCCAGTGTACACTGAGAACAATAACTGTAAAGATACATAACTTATGTGTATAGAGGAGTTATTTCATCTGCTGCTTTAAATGCTTGAGCAGGGAGGATTCTGATTGGCTGTCAATAATTTTATCATTCAACTGCTGGGGAAAAAATGTTTTGAAAGTGATCTCAACAACATTGCTCCCCTGTTCCATTATAGATATGACCTATGCTATTGTTTTACGTTTCTAGTGTTGTTGTTTTTTTAGTTATATCTTTAGCATTGTTGTTAAAAACATTGAGCAGTTGATCTGGATTAATGTGTTGTTTTTTGTTGTTTTTTTTTCTTACAATAGACTGAAAAATCGGTGGATTAGTCTTATTTGCTTTCTTCCCAGCATGCACTAAAGGGTGCTAAGGAACAGTTTGCATGAAATGATTAAAATCTGCATGAAATCTTACACATAATCCCACAGTCAAATTGGAAAGACCATTGTCTCATTCTGGTTAATTGTTTACTTGTTGCTTTGGATTTTTACTATCAAAAATAATTTTGCAGATTGACACCACAATTTAACAATTAGGGTTGATGTGTTCTCAGTAACTACAATTCCTAGGTTAACCCTTTGTACAGTAGTTATATTATCAGCTAATTTAATTTAGCAGTTATATTATCAGTAAATTAGTGTCATGGTATAACAATTTACCAATCAATGATACGTAAATAATGATAATGATTTTACAGTACGTTTACTTCCCTGGTACATATATGGTAAATAAGGTAAAAGTGTCAAAATACCTACTTAAAAGGACTGTGCCTTCTAAGTATTAACACTGTGCAGTGCTGCACAGTTACTGCCTTGTTCCCAACCAACTTCCACAGTTCCAAACTGCAATGGCACCTACCATCAGTTACTCAATAAGTACCTTGGTCCATATTTATACCCCCAACTTGAGTACCGCATAACTTATTCTGTACATTAACTAATTTTCTGTAGATGCTACATATTTACCATATACATATCACTAGTGTGTACAGCAATGTGTCTTATCAGTTACCATATACGGATACTGTAAGGACGTGCCTGTTTATACCCACTTGTCCGTAAGTACTACATATTTACCATGTATATACATTAGTAAGTACAGTAAAGTATCTAATCCGTTACCATGTACGGGCACTACCTGTAAGTAACCGTTTGTACCCACACTTGTCTCTATGTACAAACTAATTACCATGCATGTACGACTGTTAAGTACAGCTGTGTTTCTTGTTTGTTACCATGTATACACTTCAGGTAAGTACCTTGTGTTATCACTCATTTGCCTGTAGGTACAAGATATTTACCATGTATGTACCAGGGAAGTACACGTACTGTAAAATAAAGGGCTACCGATAGACCAGTAAAACCCAGTTTGAATTCATGTTTGATAGCTTTGGTGTTCTCTCACTCCCATTCACATCTCTGAATAGTAAAAGCAGATCAATATTATATTTTTTGACCAATAAAAGACATGTATGTGAATTTGTAAGCAGAGGTCACATTAGAATGCATGTGAGCTAAAAATAAAAAAAATAAAAAACTTCTTAGCAATACTGAAATGCGTGGATTATACTTGACAAATAGTAGCTTTCTGTACACAAAGTGACAACAAATCATCCAATAAATGCAGCTATAGATCTAAAGAACTACCATCACTTTTCTGAACTATTTTTGCAGTTTTTTTTTTACTTAAATGCAATAATTGTAGCTATAATGTTCCTATATTTATGATAAAAGCAGACTTGAGTGGAATCAAATGCTTTCTTGAAAAATTTAGCAGGAACTAAGCAGTAAAATTAAAGCCTTTGCAAATTTTTCAATGCATTACTTTAAGTTTTTATTTATATAACACACAACACTGGCATTCATAAAGTGTGTGGAGATTGTGAACTTTAATGATTGTCTTTAAATTCATTAAAAAAACAGCATTACCTGCACTCCGCATTAACAATTCTGATCAGCATTTGTGTTGCTCATTTTCCATTTTAATTTCTCAATTTTACATACAGCAAATAAACTGAAACTCAAAAGCAGACCTAGAACATTCCAAACAACCTTAAGCATCTATTTTGGAAGAAAAAGGGCAATGCAACATATGGTTTGTACAATATCAATTTTCCAGTTGTGGTTCACAGATGCTGCTGTATCAAACATCTACAGGTCCATTCAGAAAAGTAAGGGTGCTATTGAATGACCACAAAGAGCTGTGAATCCATAAAGAGATTGTGAAATCCTTCAAAAGCACTTTGATTTAATCAAACAAATACACAGTTACTGAGCTGGTGCTCCATTTTAGGTGGACATTTGAAAGCTATCACAGTTTGGACGCAGTCAATAAAGATTTACTCAAGTCTTTTGCTTCTCCAGATGTTCTCACACGTTCATAGCCCAGGATGGCCATTGCATGATGGCAGTACTCCTCCACTTGTTTTATCTGTTGAATACTCAACAATGTTCTCCATGCACTGGCCGCCTGTGTCGCGTTCCTGGCAGACACAGTAAATGGCTTTGAAGAAGAGCTTGTGCCATTCGTCATGTTAAGAGCAAAAGACTCAATGTCAAGGTTGACACTGAGATTAGCAAATTGATAAACATTCCGGAGCGTTTTGACAGGGTTTTCCACCAGATCCTCATAGCGCACCGCCAGGTATTTCCCTTTCAGCCAGCCAGGCGGATTTAAGGCAGTCCTCAGGCTCCTGTATGTCCGATCACATATCACTTCCATAGCTCCAACTGAATGGTAATCTGCTCCGTCCTTTTTGTTAATTTTGTGGCCAGGATCCACAAAGGGTATCCGACGCAGCTTGGGATCCCTGCTTCGGACCACCTGTAAGTTCTCACGAATCAACCCATGCCTCGATTTGATCCTGGAGTTTGCCACGGCTCTGGGATCTCGCACAAGGTGAATCACCTTGAGATCCAGCGAGGGATCTTCCATAAGGGGTGCCAAAACATTGACGTCCAGAACCCGGACCCCTTTTATGACTATTGTGTTGTACTTAAGGCATTCTTCCTCTAAGAGCCTGAGGCTTTGTGGAGGACATTTTTTGCACACTTTGTCATCCACCATCCCAACCACTTCCTTCCTATAAGCAGAGCAAAGAGGATATGAGCAGATGACTTTATTAAGTGTGGCCCCAAAAAGCCCAAGGGAGGTGAAGTTTTTGCTACCAGGGCTGTTGTACAGCTGAAAAACTGAAAGATCACAACGGTACAGTGAGCTTAGCATGTCCCTTGCTGCTCCCTGTAAGGACACAGCATCACCCGGGTACAGCTTTTGCCAGATGTGCCACATCGGTTCATACAGAAAGAAAACCTCTGGGTGTTGATTAAACAGCTCTCCGAAAAAGGATGAGCCGGACCTCCATGTGGTCAAAACATAGACAAGCTGTCTCTTCTTAGCAAGAGATGGTCTGTAAAGGAATCGAATGTCTGACCTGCCCTGATATGGGGTGCTTCTCATCTGGAGATTACACTGTTGAGGTTCTTTAGTCCACCTGTAGTTAGCCAAGTTCAGCATGGTAAGAACTAACAGCAGAAAATATGCTATAAACAGTATGATTCTTTTTCTCCGCAACACTTTCATTACGATTCCAGGCTGGGTGATTATTTTTGTGGGATGATTCCGATATGTTTTGAGATTTCTGCCATAAACACCATTCTTTTCCCCTAGTGCAGGCAACTGAAGTTGTAGGAACTGGTTGCTTCTCATCTGTTGAAGGATAGAGTGGCATTGAACCACTCAGTCACACTGGATGAGCAACTGCACAAACGCTATTAATTCAACTGATGTTTTCATGCAAGCAAACTTTGTTCTTAATTAAAACCCAAATGTGATCTCCTTTGCTGACAAACACTCAATATCCATCACATCCACAGTCCAATTGCGTGCATTGCTGAATGTAGCCTTACTGCAGTGCGCAGAATCTCCCCTCAGTCCTCAGAAAAATATCACCGACGTTTACAATATCATATCCGTTTGTATATCCATCAACAGCGACCGTTACAGAAATCCTTTTAGCAGCGATTGCCTATAATGTGGCTCCCGTGAAGATGGAGAACCACTACAGTAACGGAATAGACATCATTATAATATTATAACCGCGTCAGCGTCGTGAACGCGGTCAGGGTGCGTTCATTACTCTGCAAACATCCGCCGGCGTCTTGTTTTCCAGTCGCGTGTCGTGATGCGCGTCTGTTTCTGCCGGTGTGGCGCCTGTCTCCGGCTACGACTGTACTGAACTGATTCAGTGTCGGTCTGGGGGTAATAAAGACCCTCCCCTTCTCCACAGCCAGTGGAAATGCACCGGTGTTTTCGCCACTTCAAACTCCCCCCACCACATTATTTGCAGTGAACAGCAGAACAGTCGAGATGACTGAACACAGTGAACACAGCCAGTGCGGCTGGGAACGCGAAAACTGCACTAAAACTGCACTTAAAAAAATTAAAAATTAAAAAAACATGATAATTATCAAAAATCATTCAAGACACACATTGGGTTAAAATACAGGAAACAGACATTATTTTTTTTCTCTCTCCCTCTCTCTCTAGTGACAATAATGGAATTTTAACATGAGTCCTACTGGAATTTCTGTCACAATTTTGAACCTAAAGAAAATAATTAAATGTATTATTATTATTATTATTATTATTATATGAGCTCTTGTATTGTTCACTGACTATGAATCACAAAATCCTTTGTCATGTTTTACAATAGTAGACTATCACTGCATAGGGAATTGATTCCAAACTAAAATTGGGAATTTATTTATTTAGTTATATATTTTTGACTAGTCTAATTCAATTTCAAAATGCCAAAACAATTGTCAGGCAGTTGGATGCAAACACAACCATATAAGAAAGTGTTGAAAACAAGCAGAATACATTTGTCAGTTTATATAGTTTTATTTTTATTGTTGTTTTTCAAGTTCAAGTTGCTTTATTGGCATGACATTTGTGTTACAGTATTGCCAAAACATTTTAGATGTGTAATAATAATACAGAATATGATTACGCCATCAAAGTAAAAAAAAGGAGGTAAATTAATAATAAATGAGAGAAAATAAATAGATAAATACAATAAAATAAAAATAACAAAAGCAGACAGTATTTCTAATGTTAATAATAATAATTACAATTATATACAATGAAGAATGTCAAAATAAAGCAAATGGATATAATGAATTAACCATTTCGGATGGTGTGTATGGTGTATACATATTTTGCAGCTTTGACTCTCCGAGTATATAGTGTATTTCACTGAGTCATCCAGTGAAAAAAAAAATCAATACTTCAAATCGTGGAAAGAATATTTGCCTGGTAGTGGTGTATTTGGGGAAAACAAGAAGAATTTCTCATCCTCAATTTGATTCAGGTCACAGTGTTTGCATAATTACTCTTCTCTGGGAATCCAGAATTGATTAATGTCTTCCTTTCAAGTCATGGTCGCTGAGTTGATATTTTGAAAGGATTTGTCTTTCTTTTAATTGTTTGATAGATAAGTAAATTGCCAAACCAATTTGGTGGTTCTATTTAGGGCCAAATAACACAGGAGTTGTATTTGGAGGTCAAATTCGTTTTTTTTTGTTTTTTTTTTATCAATTATACTTAGTGTTTGCCACCTCGGCCCTGCAAGTAGCAACGCTCTGTTTTGTGCCTCTCTGTATGAGGAGCTGGCACACGGCGAGGGCTGCTCACTTGTACTGGAAACTGATGCTGCGTGCTCTTTGATCGCCCCCTGGTGGCTGGCTGCAGTACAGGTCATAAACCCCGCCCTCTCCATGTAACTGAATGGAACTTGAGTCATAACAAAAAAGTTAATTACACTTCCAACACAATTTTCCAAAATATGATTTTAGCCATGGTTTTAACACGAAAAAAAAAAAAAAAAGGGAAAACAAATGGTTCTTGTAGCCATGGTAACCGCAAATTAACCATGGTTGTGTTACTTCAAATTATATATATATATATATATATATATATATATATATATATATTTTTTTTTTTTTTTATTTAGTTTGACAGGGACATTGTACATTAATAAAAACATTCCTGTAAATGTACCAGAATTAGCCAAAGGCTATTTTTCACCCGTAGTCCCTTAATACTTCTAATTTACAAAGAAGTATTAAGATAATGTGTTTTTGTTTTTTTTGTTTTTTGTGGTTATAAAAACAAACCTAAGCCAACAACAGCCTTTAAAATGACTTTAAATGCATTAGCTATATAAAAACAATGATACAACCCTGCTTAAAAAAACAATAGAACCATCACAGAAAATTCTACTATCACAAATGAATAACAAACAAATCATAAATACCATTACAAACCATAAACTTTTAACCATTAAATCCATTAAAAAAAGGTTTTCTGTAGTGTGTTTTGGGATATATTCCATTAGGATGTATTAGTTTTAACAAGCCACCAATAGATGGTGACCAATTAGCATTGAGACCAACAGGGTCATTACAGTTTCCATTAAAACCAATACCAAGTTTGGTCATGGTGTCTATTGTTTTTTTCAACATTACATGTTATTACAAATGCCTGCAAAGGGAGCCAAAGGCCTGGTAATTGCTGCTGTTACACTTACAGGACGATCATATCCATGTTTAATAAGCTATTGACCAAATATTTAATTCAAATATCCACTTAATCATTAATTTTTGGCCACCTTTTTGCTATAGACGACACACCCTCTAGAATTTCTTCAACAAATACATTTATTATAGTAAAACTGCTTAATTTTCTTTTGCGTGATTTCTGAATGCTTGAGACCATAAAATCAATCAGACAACTGTATTAATAGAATAATAGCCATAGGTAACTGTCTAGAGCTACAATTGTAATTTTTAAATAATGCAATTTTAATTACAATTTATTTAATTATTGACTAAGTCCTATTTTGACCCCCTATGTTTTTTTGCTTTTTTTTACTTCCATAATATTTGAGGGAGGGGGCACAACAATACAATCCTGCTTAGGGCACCCATGTGGCCAGCAGCGGCCCTAGTAATGGGACTTACTCAATTCTTCTTCTTCCCTGGGAAGGTCAGGCACAAGTCTCTGTACATCTTGAGCACTCCAGTGAGGTTGTGCAGATTCTCAAAAAACACAGGGATTACTCATTCCCACGCAGCCACTATAATGGACACTTTGAATGATCAGGACCCAATAAAACCAGGATCACTGAAGTAGTACAATGTAATCTTAAGTGGGGTGGAGAAGGAAGTTGGAGGAAAGGAAGTTGCTGCTGTGAGTATAAAGATATAAAAACAGGGACGGTGTGGCAGTGTGAGAGACCCCAGAAACTTTCCTCTGACAAACTGGTTCATCACTCATTGGGAGCTTTGGAAAACCCATTAAATCCTGTTGAAAAGCAGATTTTCACAAAGTAAGTGGGAAATTATTCAAAACAAATTCCAGAAGAATTGTAGAACTGTAGAGATTATTATTATTTCTCCACAGGAAATTAACAAATGTTGCTATTACTGGTGACACACAAGTCATAAATGTCCTTCCCAAAACTGCAGGCAATGGTATGTTCAGGACAGACACCATCTAAAATCAAATGTAGTTACAAGAAAATGAGTAATTCGCATAATTATGAGTCTTTTCAGGTAAATGCTTCTTTGCTTTAGGCACAATGGAGAAATGCAGATCTGGCTTGACCACACCAGTTCCTGCTGGGTTCTATTTGAAAGATGTTTGGAAGTCTTTTGTATGCAACACTCAACAGTTCAATTCTACATGAATGGGAAATTGCCTTAAAAACAAGATCGTCTGCTTGTTGGGAGACTCCACCACAAGACAATGGTTTGAATATTTAGAAAAAAAAGTGCCAGGCAAGTTATTCAGTGGTCTTTGATAACTTTGATATTGTTAAAAAATGTTATTTAAGACTTGATACATACCACAATATAAATTGAATTTATTGTACACTATATGAAATAATGAATCAAAGAAAAACAATGAATACAGAGCCTGCAAAAGGTATATTTGGACACTTAACAAATTGAATGAATGTCTTGGCATATAATAAACTAAATCATATAATCAAAATATCAAAAAGGACTTTAAAGATATATATATTTTCTTTTTTTTTTCTCAAAACTGTTCATGAAAGTGAAGTGAGAAAAGCTACATTTGTTTGCATCTAATACAATGACTACATTCAGACATACACATAAGTCACTGCATCTTAAGCGGTAGTTCTCACAAAAATCAAAGTTCTATCATCATTTACTCACCTTTATGTCCATGTCCACACTTGTATGATTTGCTTACTTTTGTGAAACAAACTTTTTTTTTTCCTTCATGCATTTGGATTACTTTTACTCTATGGACTTGAAACATTATCCAGTGTCTGTTTGTTTGTTTTATGCAAAAGAAAGTCAGTCAGTTTAGGAACAACATGAGGATGTGTAAATAATGACAGAATTTGCATTCTCTGAATTTTATTATCCTGTAGGTGCCCATAAAACTTTTGGCCTGCAGTGTACAATAAGTAAATAAACCCTGTGAAGCTATTTGATAAATTAATAAAACAATGAGTCTAATGCTATACTTGTCTTTCTAAGGCATAAAAAGAATGGACCTCCACACTCCTCCTACAGGTGGACCCCTGATGGCTGTGGAATTGAAAAATAATATTATTATTCACTGGAGGCCACATGGTGTTCCTTTGAGATTTACTAAAATGCTCATTACCGACCTGCATTATATCGCCAGTGATATTGATGAAATAGCTGGTGGTTCTCACGCAGTTGTTGTCTTCACAATCTTTGCCCATCTGGTGTTTCACCCAATAACATTTTATGGTCAAAATCCGTCAGTCTGTTGTAGCGCTGCTGAGTCGTGCACCACAGACCACCGTCGTCATCAAGTCTGGAAATACTGCAGGACTAAAGGTACACTTGCTCACTTCCAATCCTAGTTTGTTTTCAGTAGTTTTCTGTCTTGTTTTCTTAATATCATACATCTGTGGGAGAAACAGAACAATATTTTATTTTTATTTTTCCCCATGAAAAATGGTCACAACGAATGGTTACTGGACATTTTGCTATAAATAACTAATTTTAGTATATATAAGTTATGAGTGAACTATTTATTTAATAGACAGGCCAATAAAGTCAAAGTAGGTTTAATGTCAGGAACAGCATAACATGTGACAGACCAATATAAACACAACATATATGTTAATGCATATAATAATTTTTGTTGCATATCTGTGTTGTTCCAGGACATTTTTCAAAGTGACTGGTATGCGATGCAGCTGAACACAGTAATGCAAAAGATGTTCAAAGATACTGATGGAGTAATCTACTTGGATGTCTGGGAGATGGGTTCTTGTTACTATCTACTTGAAGATGTTCACCCAGGTGCTGTTATCATTGCCAGTGTTGGGGAAAGTTACTTTTAAAGGTAATGCATTACAATATTGCGTTACTCCCTAAAACAATAACTAATTACATTACTTTTTATGGAAAGTAATGCATTACGTTGCTTTTGCGTTACTTTTTAAATATGAGCAGGGCTTGATTGTTTTTAATACAAGAAGTTCTAATCATAGCAAATGTAAAAGCCCGTTCACACCAAAAAGTGTAATGAATAAACCTCAGGCTGAAGGAAAAGTAAATTCACATCTGTAAAGGAGAACGCAGGAGAAGAAGGTTCAACACTCTTCAGCAATAAAAAAAAAAGCAATGAAGCACAATTGTTAGTTTATCTAAAGTCATTTTTGCTTATTAGTATGGTTGAACTGGATCATCAAAGGTCAGCAGCAAAGACATTGGTTAATAAAATGGGATTAGATACATTTGTGTTGTTTAACATGTTTAATCATTGCACGTTTGCGTCATACTCTGAGTTTGTATTTCACTGTTTTAATTCATTTTGATGAATACTAAATCTGTTTTTTGCGAGTGGGATGAATTAATGCGCATTCACACTTAGTATAGGACTACAGTAACAGCATGCTCACACAGCGCACTGTCAGTCAATAAATGGGAAAAAAGTAACTGGCATTACTTTTTTGAAAAAGTAACTCAGATATTTTATTGTAAATTAAAAAGTAATGCATTACTTTACTAGTTACTTGAAAAAAGTAATATTATTACGTAACTCGCGCTACTTGTAATGCGTTACCCCCAAAACTGATCATTGCTAATGAGATCAACATGTTGCTCTCATATGTCTGTCCTATCTGACACAATTACATACTTTGCTTTCTCTTAAAACGTAGCACATTTACCTGTATAATCTCAACATTTATAATTTCATTATATACTGTATACAATGGAGGGGTTTTCCAGGAAGTATGCATAATCAGAGTAAGCATTTACTCTGAATAAACGCACAATCGCAAATTTCAGTTTTAAAAAGTGAGGTCAATTTTAAGGTATGTAAGTAGCTATAGCAATGTATTCTCTAAAAATAATCTGCTCAGAAGCAGGTGATGTTCTAAGGTTACTTTACTTCTGAGCACAGTATATATACAGTCTTTCTGTCTGTGTGTGTATGTATGTGTATGTGTGTGTGTGTGTGTGTATGTATGTGTATGTGTATGTGTGTGTGTGTGTGTGTGTGTGTGTATGTGTGTGTGTGTGTGTGTGTTTGTGACATATGGGCACAAACTTGTATAATGACATTGGTATGATATAGGTATTACAAGGAGAAGGTGACTTATGAGGACATTGCCCCATGTCCCCTCTTTTCAAAACGCTTATAAATGAATGAATGAATGAATGAATGAATGATGCATTTATATAGCGCTTTATTGTGTATTGCTGTACACCCAAAGCGCTTTACAATCATGTGGGGGGGGGTCTCTCCTCAACCACCACCAGTGTGCAGCATCCACTTGGATGATGCGACGGCAGCCACAGGACAACGGCGCCAGTGCGCTCACCACACACCAGCTACAGGTGGAGAGGAGAGAGAGTCATTGAGCCAATCAAGTGTATAGGGATTATTAGGAGGCCATGATAGACAAGGGCCAGTGGAGGGAATTTGGCCAGGACACCGGGGTTACACCCCTACTCTTTACGAGAAGTGCCATGGGATTTTTAATGACCACAGAGAGTCAGGACCTCGGTTTAACGTCTCATCCGAAAGACGGTGCTTTTTTTTGACAGTATAGTGTCCCCGTCACTATACCGGGGCGTTAGGACCCACACAGACCGCAGGGTGAGCCCCCCCTGCTGGCCTCACTAACACCTCTTCCAACAGCAACCTAGTTTTCACCGGAGGTCTCCCATCCAGGTACTGACCAGGCTCAGCCCTGCTTAGCTTCAGTGGGCAACCGGTCTTGGGCTGCAGGGTGATATGGCTGTGGCATATCATACAGAGTGAGGTTTTTTTGGGGGAAAGTTGAAATGCACAGTCTCGTGTGAGGGCTAAGTTTAGGAGTAGGGCAATAGCACATACAGTTTGTACAGTATAAAAACCATTACGCCTATGGGATGTCCCCACTTTTCACAAAAACAAACATGAGTGTGTGTGTGTGTTTTTAGAGTTTGTTGATCTGATCCAAGTGATAGAAATAGCTGGCGGTCATCCTGAACCATAGTTGCATACCTCTCTTTAGGGGAAAGGGAAAGGGAAGTGGTGTGTGGCCAAGTATGGTGACCCATACTCGGAATTTGTGCTCTGCATTTAACCCATCCAAGTGCACACAAACACAGTAGTGAACACACACCCGGAGCAGTGGGCAGCCAATGCTGCGGCGCCCGGGGAGCAGTTGGGGGTTCGGTGCCTTGCTCAAGGGTCTCACCTCAGTCGTGGTATTGAGGGTGGAGAGAGTGTTGGTTATTCACTCCCCCACCTACAATCCCTGCTGGACCTGAGACTCGAACCCACGACCTTCAGGTTACAAGTCCAACTCTCTATCCATTAGGCCACGACTGCATTTATATTTCATTCTTTCTGACCAGCTGAGGCAGAGCTACTTAAAAAGAAACTCGTTACAAACTTGCAGTTGTTGTCTTGTGCCAGTAACTCAGTAAAACATACAAGAGGTATTTTAGTCACAACGGTTATAATTTTGCAAGAGTGAAGAACTCAAGTTGACTGCTGAACTAAGCTTGATACAAGAACATTACTTTTGAGAGTTATCTTACCAGGTTTAGGTTGTGAAATACCCAATTGCACTCTTCAACTGTAGAGTTTTTATATTTCAACCTTCAATAAAACAAGAAACAAAAGGTGATTTATTGGAGTTACAAGGCAATGCCAATAAAATCATACATTTAAGCTGAAGTACTTTTTTTAAATACATTTCTCAGTTTAATAAACTAAGACAACTAGATCTATAAGCCATTCAAAGGCTGATTTCCCTGAAAAGTACAAACACTGCTAGGGCTTCTGTATATACAGTAGCTAGCTGAATATAGCCTGCCCTTGGCTTCCAGTAAGAAAGGCGCAAAAATCAATTAGACTTAAAAGAAACGGTCTATTGGCGCCATCTAGTGGCTAGATCAGTATACTACGTTCCCGACCACGTTCCTGGAGGCCCCCCAACATTGCATGTTTTCCATGTCACCTTAATTAAACACACCTGATTCAGATCATCAGCTCATTAGTAGAGACTCCAAGACCTGAATTGGGTGTGTCAGACAAAGGATAGATGCAAAACGTGCAGTGTTGTGGGGCCTCCAGGAACATGGTTGGGAACCACTGTTCTAAGAAACAAATAGGAACATTAAACAATTAATATTAATACATCTTATTTTTGCTCATTATGAAAATTGACTATTTTAGTCTCTGATATTTGCTATTTGTGAAAGCAGGTCTGACTCACCCTGACACTATTTTGATTTCATAGTCCTTGAAAACAGAATAAAAATCACCAAAACTGTATCAGGAATATTACTTTCAGATGTAGAAGTTTGACAATGCATTGCATCATCGACGCAAAGCTGTGGACCAGTCTGTGTGTGTCATAAATTGATATAATTGAAGTCTACTGTGGTGGTAGAAAAACAAAGTCTGACTGCTTGTTTAAATCTTCAAACAAGCAGTCCTGTCATTCTTAAAACATTGTTTGATGGTCTTTTTTCAAGAAACGATTTACGATTTTGTTCTTTCTCTTAGATGACAGTTTTTAATTTTGGGACGAGGTTTAAAGGATATAGAAAAAAGGAATGTAATTTTTGTTTTCATTAAACAAGAAGGTCCAACTTATTTTGTTTCGAGAAATGCACCCCTGTGATAATGACGCTAAGTTTTGGAAATCTCAGTGGGACGATTTTTGTCATGGAACAAACTATTTTGCAGGGGTCGCTATTTTTATTTTTAAATAAACTGAAGGAGGATGCAGTGAAAACGATTTAATCTGGCGAAGGGAGATGGATATAATAATTTTAAACATAGACAATACAATTTTTGTTTTATTTGCAATGGACATAATAACAACTCATTAAATTTGTTTATACAACTCTCATGGTCGCGAACTCAAAAACTCAGCCCGCCTAAGTGCGGCAAAAGTGCACATTGAGGGCACATAGCTGCTGCTTGTGACCACCCTTCTAAAAGCTAAAATGATGAATGGGACGCACATGGTGACCATTGTAAGTCCGCAAGACCACAAGTGCACATGAAGTGTTCCATTTGGGACAGGGTCTAGAGCTCCAACCATTTCACCGTTTGCATCACTCCGCTTGCGGTATTTCTATCAGTGAGTGCCATGTCACATGACCAAATCCATTATAATTTTATAAATCATACAGAATGTAGTTTTAAGAGTTTGTATTTTTTAGGTGAGGGTACTTGTTTAGCCTTCAAATATGTTTGTTAATAAAAAAAAAAAAAAATGTGTATTCAAAAATTAGCTTCACCGTTCACCGTGCTCCCCCCAAAGAACCGTACATCTTAAATGGGTCATCGGATGCCAATTTTCCACAAGTTGATATGATTCTTTAGGGTCTTAATGAAATTACTTTGATTAAAATGTCTCAATGGTTGTATAAAAAACTTTTTTCCCCTGTCAAAATCAGCTCTGTATTCAGAAAGCCGTTTTTTTAGTCCATGTTGCCTTAAATGCTAATGGACCTGCTGACCCCGCCCCTCTCTTCCGTGGAGTGACGAGCAGACTGTAAACTCCAGCCGCAAAACTGGCTAACTAGCACATTATTAGGAAAGGCGATTTGCAAAGATTCATAAAAAACCCTAATACTCACTTATTTATTTTGTAGATGAAGCTGGATGATTTGCGTGAACATAGACACATTTAGGTAGATTGGGAATTGCTGCATTCCCTTCAAAAATGAAAGTAACGTTAATCCTCTGCATCTTCAGCGGCTCAGATGTCGGGAGTAAATGACGACTGCTATATTCATTATTACGTCCAACAACAAAATGCCTCAATCGCTTAATTGGAGACATCTTCCCTGCATCCCAATGTGCATACTATCCATGACCCTTTAATTATTTGAGTTGCTCTGTAATGATTTACAGGTTACTGATGTTGGGCGTTTTTTTTTTTTTTTTTACATCCACACAATAATGAATACTTGGACAAATAATGTTCTTACTATTAATTTGTCAAGGCTTTTATCTACTAATGCAGTTCAGTTTGTTTCAAATATTTTGATTGGTTTTTCACCTTTATCAGATCATAGATTCATATCAGTTTCATTAATTGGAAATACAGACAGTTGTAAAAGAAATCATGGTTTATGGAAACTTAACAATACATTAATTTCGGATGCAAAATTTGTTGAACCTGTAAAAAAAAAACAGCTTCTATATTGGAAGATAAATCTATGAGCCATATCCAAAGATTGGAGGGTTTTTTTACATTTACATTTAGACAACTGGCAATGTAGAGGTAAAAACAATTAATGCAGCTAATTCCAAAAAAAATGTCAAGATATTTTTGACCTCGACTTGTTATTGTCTAAAGAAACCCTTAAAGAGATGGTAGCATATCTATCTAATTTGAGAAATGAAATGATCTTTATGTAGATTTATAAGATCTAGGGCTAAATGGTTAGAAATGAGGGTGAAAAACACCAGTTATTTCTTTGCTTTGGAAAAGAGAAACATAAAAAGGAATTATCTAGCAGCTTTAAAAATTGATGATAATATTAACATAAACCCCTCTGAAAGTAATAAATATGTATATTAGTATTTATCTAAATTATATAATTTGAATTGGATATTATGTGAAATTCTTTCTACAAAGACTAAACCTTGCACTCCAGTAATCTAAAGTATCTAAGGCTCTACTGCCAAGGTAACTTTTTTTCCCACAATTTATCCCCACATAAAATGAAACTATGGAACAATGAAAGTATTCTAGCAAAGAACAAGTCCATTTTTCTTAAGAATTGGCTTGAAAAAGGTATTGATTATCTTTGTGATATGCTAGATCCACAAGGACATGTCTTAATGTAATTTTCCTGTTGTCTATAAGGAATTTCTTACAATAGCAAAAGCTATCCAGAATGGTCTTGTTCATTTATGAGATGTCAACAGAGTTAACAGGAATTTCTAGTTGAAGACAAGTGTATTTATGACCCAAAATGTAGTATTACAATTATAAGTGTAAAATTAGTACAGTGATGAACCCAAGCACAGCTTTTATTTACAAAAAAGACAAAACATAATCCAAAAAGACTTGACTTGTTAGGCTTACCGAGACTTGTCATAACACTTGCATGTTGTTGCTCTTTTGTTGGTTTTGATTGCTTCTATTGTCCTCATTTGTAAGTCGCTTTGGATAATAGCATCTGCTAAATGATTAAATGTAAATGACTCAGGGGCTCAAATTTCAGGGTCTAACAGCAGTTGAGGACAATAAACAAAATTTCTCGAGCAATTTTTGAAGGGGACACAAATAATACAGTTAAAATTGTACTTGTAAGGATACGTATACACAGAGGAAAGTCTTACTACTATTAGTGTAGCAGGGAGGCCGTGCCAAATTAGACAACTTCAAGCTGTTGTGGCCACGTAATGTTCATTGCAGACATTACTTTCTCACAGTGTTGCTACTTTATCCCTGTTGCTGTGAGTTGTTTTTCATGTTCGCGGGTTGAAGAGACCCCAATAATGTATATTTTAGCCCCGGAACGTGATTTTTACCGGGGGAACCCCACAAAACGCAGTTAGTTTTGGGTAGCAGTTGGGCAGATTTTGTTGTGAAAACCTGGCAACCCTTTCCATCAAACAGGTAACGTTATTATTGCTAACATAGCGACTCATTGAAAAATAAATTGGCATCATGTGTATTAAAGAGAAAATAATTACTTTATCCTATGTTTAAGTGAATACAATAGCCTTGACAGCCTTAGTTACTGGCGTTCCACAACTATTGATTTGGTTATGTCTCACCAGAGTTGTTTATGTGTAGGTGATGTAAAAGAGGAAAGCAGGAATATGGACCAAAGCACTGTGAGGCAAGGGAGGGGGAGACTCAAAATGTTTCTAATCATAAAACACATTTTTGCCCCGTTTGTGTTGTTTTACTACTTACACAATTATTAAAGTATAAAACATTGTTATTTACAATACACAGCATGGTTTTAATTAAGCAGCGGCTATTTGCACTAAGTGCAAATAGCATATTTTTTTAGTGACAGATGCTATTTACACTATGTGCAAATAGCAATGGATTCTATTTACACTATGTTAAAATAGCAAGATTTTCTGCTATTTATACTACTTATTGCAAATAGTGGCAATTATCTGCACCTCAGTATTGTAGTACATTATAAAACAGTACGCAATAATAACGTATTGAGTGTAAATTATAATTTTAATTCAAATGTATTAAATGGATGCCACCTTATTAGGACAATAAAGCCCTCCCTACACCTACCCTAACCCTACCCGATACTTTATTTTCAACTTTTTGATTATTTCCTTAATTTTTATTGAAAATAAATGCCTTTCTGATGCGATATGAGATTTGAAAAGGGAGAAAAAAATGTTTGGCAAAAGGTGGGCTTGAACTCGGGTCGCTCGTGTCAAAAAGCATGCACCTTACCATCTACGCCACTAAACTATAGCTCCTTTTTGTAATGTTGACTAACCCAATCACACGTTAGTGTGACAGATTGACAGCCCACTATCACACGGTCACTTAATTAGTTTCAGGATGGTCTGATGTAGCATTACAGAATAAAAGCCCTCCAAAAACTCATATATAACCAGTTTTGTCTGATTTTGAATAGCTCTAAAAATGAGACTCCCTGTTTCGACAAAACAGTTTTACTTTTGACTGACAGTATATCTCATCAGAGTGTCACTCACACATTGACTAGACTTTATGATGTATAATTTCAAAATGAAAGCCCTCTAAAAACACTCATGTATGCTGTTTGTTCTGGGAATTCAGATAAATGAAACTCCTTGTTTACACAGACCACTTTGAATTCAGATTTGGCGCTTTTCCACTGCGTGGTACGACTCGGCTCGGCTCGGCACGGCACGGCTCAGTTCGGCTCGGTTTGTGTTTCCACTGCAGTTTAGTAGCGCTTTAGAGTGGGCGGGATTATTCACGTGTCGTTATAGTTGCACCGCCTCTATTGCCGTGACATCATCGTAAATGCGCCACAAACAAACACACAACAATGGAGCATATCGACGGAATGGTGTTCTTCATTCTCGGCATGTGGATGTTTTTAACAGCAAGACGAAGGAGTTTGTTTCAAAAGAGGCTGATGGCAGCCAAAGAAAACACGGCTAAAAAAGACAAGCGAGTTTGGGAACTCTTACAACAACACGCAGACAACGACAACACTTGGTTTGCTCGACGGCGCGCAAGGGTAAGCATCTAAATGCACATCACTAGCTAACTTTTATCACTGTTGCAAAGCATATAATGAACTTAACTGCCAGTATAACATTAAAATGCGTATTCTGTATATTACAGATCTTCCACATTTCGCAAAAAAAGTCGCCGCAACAGACCATCTGTTTGGACATTTAACCGTGCTTCAGAATGGTGGAATGTGATTGTTCCCAGTTTTACAAACACTCAGTGGCTGGAGAACTTTAGAATGTCCAAAGAAACATTCATCCACTTATGCAGCAAACTGCGTCCAGCGATGGAGAGATGGGACACAAACTTCCGCGTATGTGTACCTCTAAAGAAAAGAATAGCCATCGCACTGTGGAAGCTTGCAACTGGTGCTGAGTACAGAAGTGTTGGACATCTTTTTGGTGTAAGCATAACAACTGTGTGTCGGTGTGTTCAGGAGTTCTGTGTAGCAGCAGAAACCCTGTTGGTACCAGATCTAATTCGTTATCCAGATCAGGAAAAGTTTAAAGAAATGGCTGCCAAAATTGAGAACAGGTGGAGGCTCCCACACTGTATTGGTGGTATTGATGGATCACACATCCCCATCATAGCACCAGAGGAATATCACTCTGACTATTTCAACCGTAAAGGCTGGCACTCCATCATCCTTCAAGGTGTTGTGGATGGAAAGGGACTTTTCTGGAATGTTTTCACAGGATTGCCTGGAAGCCTGCATGATGCTCGGGTTTTGAGACTGTCAACACTGTGGTAGTTGGCAAGCCGTGGAAACCACATACCAGCTAACACCAGAAACATAGGTGGGGTGACTGCTGGCTACTACATCCTAGGAGACTCTGCCTATCCCTTGCAGAACTGGCTCTTAAAACCATTCATTGACACTGGACATCTGACAGCAGAACAGCAGGTCTACAACATGAAAATCTGCAGAGCACGCGCAGTTGTTGAAAATGCCTTTGGTCGATTAAAAGGAAGATGGCGATGCCTTATGAAAATAAATTACTGTTCTGTGAATCTTGTGAAGTCCATGGTGCTGACATGTTGTGCTCTACATAACCTTTGTGAGAGTCATGGAGAGGCTTATGAGAATGCTTGGGATTTACCCCCAGCAGCAGAGACTGTGGTGGCAGTGCCACAGGCTGTAGAGGAGGAGGGCAGGGATGTTCATGTAGGTCTGATGCGTTACTTGAATAGCTAACTATTCATGTAGCATGTTCTGTAAAGTTAATTATCAATACATTTTTAAACAATATTTCAAAGTTTACAATGTATCCCTTGTTTTTTTTTTTTTTATTTGTTTTGGTTTGTATCATGGCGGCATTAATCATTTGTCTTTATCAAGAGGTACATTACCTGCTCATACAATAATAAATCTTTAATATAGTCTGGGGGTACACGTATTCGATCAGATTGTTTTTATTGAAGCAAAACACAAATAAAAAAGGTAAAAATATAAACAGAAAACACTCTAAAAATATACAAAGTGCAAAAAGTATATACATAAGGCATAAAGGAAGTTTAAACTACAAAACAAAGAGCAAACTTTAAACAGTGTGCAAGTGTACCTTTGCAAGACCTGCACAATTGGCTGATATAAATTAAATAAGTGAAAATGTAAACAGCAAACTTTAAACAATGTGCACATGTATGTAGTGCACAACAGATATACAAAAGACAAATACAACAAAAATACATTTTAAAGTAAACAGAAGAAACTGTTAACAGTGTGCAGACATGTAGTGCAAACATTATCAAAAAAACAAACACAAAAACACAAATGCCTATGGCATTAGTTGGCAAGAGAGTTCTATTCCCGTCGGCCACTCGTTGCCTGGACAAGCATCCCCATAACATTGAGGAATGCTTGATTGAAAGCAGCTGTCTGAGAGTGTTCCTCTGCCCTCAAGGCCGCTTCCTGCTCCCTCGCTTGTCTGGCCTCTTCAAGTGCCATGTGCAAGTGGTGCTCCCTATGGGCACGGTTCAGCTCCTGCTGCTGAATGTCTGCCACCTGCATCTCTCTTAATACCGCAAGATGTTCCTGATGGCGCAGGCTCCGTTTCCTCTTGCCTGGACCAAAATGAAGAAAATCGAGTTAAAAATGGGAGTAATTATTTTGAAATGTGATTTTATATAAATTAATTTATGAAAGAACTGTACAGTAACATCCTTAAAATATCTACCGTATCACATTTACAGTAGCTACCAATAATGTATTTGATGGTGATGGTGTTGGCGGGCGTGGTGGCTGCTAGCACCGCTTGGGAAGAGGAGTCGTCGTTGCATGGAGAAAGTGCAAGTGAATCGATCGTGGACAATGAGTCTGAAACGCAAAGTTTGTCCAATTAGTTAGTCCACTTCCACGATCGTCTGTTTGAACCACTCCGGCCGTTGTGGTCCTTTATGCTTCTGTAGTCGCTCATCAGTTTTTTTAACTTGTCCCTACACTGTTTGGAAGACCGGTGGTAGCCGTGTGCGGCCAAGAGCTTAGCGACCTCCTGAAAAACTTTTTCATTCCACGTCGCTCCATCAAGCTCTCGCTGGATCCGCTCCTCTGCTATCAACGAGAGGAACATCTGTACTTCCTCAATAGACCACGAAACAGCCATTTTTGGTTGATACAAAAAGGTGCGTTTCTTCAAACAAAAAAGTTGCGTTCAATCCTTCGCTGGCTGTGCTGATTTAAATCTAGCGGGTCTGTTGTGTCTCGTGTCGCAAGTTCAGTGACGCAGTAATGCCGATTTTCTCTGGCCAATCAGCGACCAGCAGAGTTTACACATCAGGTTTTGGTAACGGTTCGGCTCGCTTGGAACTTCGGCCGAGGTGGTACTAAAAAAAGTACCAGGTACCAGGTACTGTACCCAGTGTAAAACCCGCCAAAAGTGAGCTGTACTGAACCGTGCCGTGCCGTACTATGCAGTGGAAAAGCGCCAATTGATAGTACACCACTCCAGAGTGTCACTCCAGCAATGTCATTAGCTGATGTTGAATTGCAAAATAAAAGCCCTTTAAATATTCATGTATAAGCTAGGTTATTTGTGACGTCACATAGCAGCTCCCATTAAAGTCAGAGTTTCGTACCATTCTGATGAAGTATAATTTTTTTTAATTTCCTTACATTTTTTTTTTTTTCAGTCTAAAATGACCAAAGCACACCATAGGGTTAAATGTTTCAAACACCCATTCAGATTTTATATTGGCAATGGTGTTCAGCACAGCACCAAAATACTTAAACACTTAGACCCAATAGGCTATTTATTAACATTTTTAACTTAAATACTGCAATAAGCAGTATTGCATTTCTGGAACAGCAGCTGTTATCCTGGTAAGCCAATAAACAAAGCAGCTGCGCTACTTTCAGTTTCACACAAGTCACACTTGTGTTGCTTGCGGTCAAAACTCACCGGAGGCCATAAGCGTGTTACAATTATTACATTTTTTAAGGTAAATTACGTAAAATTGTATACGTACGTACATATATGTAATGTTGCTGTTATGTGTGTATATATATATATATATATATATATATATATATAAAAACAGTTTTTAACAAATTTCAAAAATCATGTTTTTTCATTGTGGATTCCAATTAATCTCAAACACACTGCAGATGGGTTATTTTGATTAGGTAAAAAAACTATAACTAACAAATACAACTAACTACCACAATAAAACATGATAACATAATAAAAATAATAAAAAATGAATTAAATCCAAAAATATGAATAATTTGTAATAAATAATTTTCACAGTATTTTTAAGTGCCCATGATAACAATATTGTGAATGTTCATTGTGGTTATATATTACATTAGTGAATAGCTGGCACATGTTGAGTGGAAACAGGGAGTTTACTTTTTAATCTGAATTGTCAGACAAAATTAAATTTTGAGTTTTTGGAGGGATTACGTGTACAATCCATCTGACATGAAAGTGGTCTGTGGAAACAGGGAGTTCCCTATCAAGGGAACTTCGAACTGCGTCCTCTAGAGGTCGCTATGGGGAACTCCATCTACGTGACCCGTGTCTGAAGCATATATACAAAAACACCAAATATTGGCCGGCGACAGCCTATGACGTCACTCCCGGTGCACCACAGTATAAAAGGGCGCCGGGAGAAAGCATCATCCTCTTCTTCGTCTTCAATGACTGTTTTGTTTGAAGCGTGCATCTTACGAGGTAAGTATGCTTTACTTTTGTAATGGCGAGCACTAGCAAGGCGTTAAGAGATGTGTGCATCCGTGTCCACGTTATCGGATGCTTGATGACTCACATGATCTTTGCGTCTTTGGTTTGCGCGCTGCATGTACTGCGAGCGTTTTTCTAAAAGCTCCGCTCTCGTCTGTCTCTCTTTTCGAGGAAAGAGGGGCAGCCGTCTGCTTCCCGCGGTTCAGGACCCTCCGCTGCTGAAGCACGGAGGAAAATGAGCTCATGGGGTTTGCAGGTGGTTCTCGCCAATGAGTTATAGAAGGGATTTTCCTTCTCACGCTCGTCTGCCGCGAGCGAGGGCGAGCTGTTGGATGACAATGACGCGATTTCGCTGACGTCATCTGAGAAAAAGAAAAACACTGGAATGTAATACATACGCAGCAGCAGGTCAGGCTGCCGCCTCATTACACACTATGGCAGTGTTTCAGGCATATCAGGCTGATCTGTTGAAAGACCTGGATAAATCAGGGTTTGTAAAAAAAAAATATATATATATTTTTTACCTGACGAGGTTGCTGAGCTGTGCCGCACCACTGATTTAGCTCTTTGAGCCATTAAGCAGGCCGCCTCTGCTATGGGCAGTTCTATGGCGGCCATGGTGGTAACGGAGAGGCATCTGTGGGTGAACCTGGCAGATATTGAGAAGAGAGAGAGGGGCTTTCTTCTCAGTGCTCCGGTTTCGCCTTCCGTACTTTTTGGTACCTCCGTCGAGTCGGTGGTTGAAAGGTTTAGGGAGGCGAAGGCGCGTTCAGCGGCTTTTTAAACCTTCATTTAAACGAGAAGGTCCAGGTCTGAAACAGCGCAGGGGTCCTGGCCTATCCCGATCTGAGGATCAGAAATGGGCACAGAAGGCTAATGTCGCAACTCGCGCCCTTCCCCGCCTGCGGGTAGGGCTTCAGGGTGGCGCGGGTCAAAGAGAGGTAGCAAAGAAAAAAGCTGGACCGTTCTTCTGCGCGGGATCCATGGATGGGTGAGTATGATCCAATTTGATCAGATTCGCTGGTATGTGTGTTTTATACCATTCGAACTAACCTAAAATAAACCAGTACTACAGGCTGGTATCAGGTGTAGTGCTGAGCAACTTTATTACAATGCTTTGGCTCTGAGGAGCAGCATTTTCTAGTCTGGCCCTTTTGTTCTTCAAACGAGGCCATGATAGGTGCATAGAGGTGTAGGTTAGAACTGCTCACCCTTATTAGGGTTTTAAGTAGCAGTTTCCCTGACCCCTTGTTGCCTTCTGTTCAGCTACCTATTACCCTGATACTATTTCCAGCAGCTTGTTCGGGTTGTTAGGTATCCCTCTGTTTGTAGGTCGAGCTAGCTTTGCTCCCCTCGCCTAGAATGTGGAGGGTTATTTATGAGCATGCCGCTCCCTCCTGAGTGTTTGAAACTCTTTTGCTGTAAGTAGAGTTTCCACTCCCAGAGCTTTGTTACTTAACAACCTGATCCTGGTTGCTGCTGTACCCCTCCGAGCTCTACCCTGTTGGTCGAGCTGGCACTGCTCCCCTCACTTAGAGGGTTGCCTATGAGCATGCCGCTCCCTGCTGAGCGTCCGAGTTTTCTCTCATATGAGAGTCGAGTCTCCGCTCTCAGAGCTCCATTATTCAGAGACCTCAGCACGTCAGGCCTTTCTCTAGGCCTCCTTGTCAGGTTGCTCTCATAGTTGGTCGAGCTAGCATTGCCCTCCTCACTTTAGAGGGTTATTTATGAGCATGTTGCTCCCTTTCTGAGCTCTCTTTGTTGGGTGAGCTGGCATCGCTCCCCTTATTTAGAGGGTATCTTATGAGCGTGTCGCTCCCTTCTGAGTGTCTGAGTTCCCTCTCATGTTGAGAGTTGAGTTCTCCGCTCTCCAGAGCTCTTTCTTGGTAGAGTTAGCATTGTTCCCCTCATTTAGAGGGTCATCTATGAACATGCTGCTCCCTCCAGAGAGCATCTGACAATACGGTTTCTAAAATCCATATTTGGTAAGTGCGCACGCTAGTCTCTGTGCACTTTTCTAAAAACCACGCTGTGGTAAGATCGCACACCAAGTGTTTTGCGGTCTTTTCTAAAATCCTGTATGGTATGGGTTACACGCTGCGGCTTCGTGCCCATTCTTTGAGTTGGTTAGGCCCGTTTTCTCCTTGGGCCCCACTCTACTTATATATGTGCTGAGTATCCTCTCTGTCTTGGTAGAGCTAGCATTGCTCCCCTCATTTTAGAGGGTCGCCTATGAGCATGCTGCTCCCTCAGGAGCTCTCTTTGCTGGTCGAGATAGCATTGCTCCCCTCTCTTAGAGGGTCACTTTGACTATGAGCATGCTGCTCCCTCCAGAGAGCATCTGATAGAGAGTAACGTTATTTAAAGCTAGAGCATTTGGAGAATAGAAATTTCAAATCCATGATTATGGTAAGTGCGCACGCTAGTCTCTGGGCACTTTCTGAAAGCCACACTGTGGTAAGATCGCACACCAAGTGTTTTGCGGTCTTTTTCTAAAAATCCTGTATGGTATGGGTTACACGCTGAGGCTTCGTCCCATTCTTTGAGTCGGTTAGGCCCCGGTTTTCACCTTGGGCCCCACTCTACTGTAAGGTTATTACATATAATATTAACCTCCACCAATAAAAAATGTAGGGGTTTTATTACATTAATATTAATATAGTTTAATTTAGCTCAAAGGGAATCATTTATGATTTTATAGGGATTTGAACAGAATCAGTGTTACGGCGATTCACTGAATGAGCCGTATGACAAACTCTGTACTGGATATTAAAATCCAAAATATAGTGAAAACACTATTAAATAGCACAGTAACGAAATCGACAGATTAAGGCATTAACTTGTGAGCAGAAAACACAAGATACTTCTCTTTTAAAATATAAATCAGATTTTATTTATATAAACCTAAGACATAAACTAATCTAACACATGAACACAAGCATTCACACATTCACACGTTGCAGAAAGAGAGAGAGTGAGGAAAGGATGAGTTTAAGAGAATGGAAACGTGAAATCCCAAGTTTACAGCAATATGTGCTATTACATAGACCTGAACAACCATCAATCACTTATTTAACCCTCGCTTTGAGTTTCTCAATGAGGCTAAAATTTATATTAAATACACCAATTAGAACCTGTTAGAATCTGGAGGTGTGTTGCTTGTTTTGCCTGTGTAACGGGGTTGTGTCCTCGTTGCAGACAGGGGGGGTTCCCCGAAGTGTCTGATTGGCTGGAAGTTCAGTAGTCTTTGAAGTGAGTCTTTTGGGCATTGGCTGAGGATGCGGAGTTCTTTCTGGTTGAAGTTTGAAGCGGGTCGGAGCTGGACTTTAGCAAACTTACATTAGAACACGAAACTCCACGGAAAGAAAATAAGTAAAAGAATAAAAAAAAAAGGATGTAACGAGACTAAGTTGTTTTCCTTCTCATTATGGCACGTGGGCCAGAGCACGCAGCACGCGGTGAGAGGGACAAGAGATAGAGAGAACAAAAGAATGTAGATTGTGCAAAAGAGTACGAAGAGAAAGAAAGAAGGAGGGACAACAGTTTTAAACTCGCTTCTGGACACATCCCATCTGGATGTCTTGACCAATTAGATAGGCTATTATCTTAGCTAGGGTGTGTTCTTTACATCATAAATCAGCTTGTTATCAGTCACATGGTCCGAATTTTACAGGCTTTGGCAAAGTATACCCTTTTGAACATGATTTCATAATAAGACTATGATGCATTTGACAAAGAATTGATTGGAAGAAACATTCACAGCATGAATTTTCAAACTCATACATACTAAATATGCAATATCTATCTTTAAGGCTCGAGCTATTCAATAATGATTAAAAAGACATACATATTATTTGATTAAAACATGATATGTGGGTACAACATAAAAATGTCCTTTTAGGATGATTTTATGTGCATATGGAGAATAAAGTCTTTGTATAGTTCTAAGGAGAACGAAGGCATGTTCTTTAGACAAAGGAATGTTGGGTTGGACTGTCTTCTATGTGGGGGAGAAGTCAGTCTAAGGAAGCTTGTGAATACAATCGTGGAACACGTGATGGCCATCTCTTTGACCATCAGTCTTGATTATTTGCAACAAATTTGACAGTCTCCTTCTTGAATTGGAATTATCAATAAGTGTTCGTTTGTCTCAAGGTTGTAAGCTGTTTGGTGAAAGAGGCTTGCTAAGTTAGGATTGCTTCAGTAAGTTGGAGCTAGGAATCCGGACAGATTTATGATATCCTGTTTCTTGGAGCCTCTCTTTCTGGAATCTCAGCTTCTCATGTTTCAGTGTTCTGATGCATCTTAAAATAGCCTGATTCAGTCTCTGATATCCTACAACAAAATGAGGGATATATGAACATTTAAAAGCCATTTGATATTACTGATGTATAAATTGAATCCAAGATGCATCATGTTAGATGAAATATTCTTTAAATATTTAAGTAAGGAATAATTGACTTCGGTCCATTGAATTATTAGAAAAATAATGCACACTGCGTCGTGGCCGTTACACCTCGGGTGTGCATTATTTTTCTACTAATTCAACGGACCGAAGTCAATTATTCCACTTATACTACGCTTGCCACACCTCAAGACATTGATCAGATGATATATTTCAAGGCATTCGTCCGGTTTTTCTTCTTAAATTGCTGTTGTGAGTAGGATTAGCCTATTTCTTCCACATCTCATCCAACGTCTCCCTTGCTTATTCCAAAACGTCATTTTAAACCATAACGGAGACTTGAGCCGTTGATAGTAGACTAATGCATTTGCAACCCAGTCTCTTACTACTGCGTATCTATACAACGAGTTTGCATTTTCATTCGGCGTAGTATTTACATGCCAAAGTCACATTTTTCGTTCACACTGCACGCAAAGCCCTCCCGTTACGCTTCCATTGATGGAAAACACGTATGCATTGTACGCAGTGAATGTATTATTGTCAACGTCATCACCATCGTCCCGCCCCTTCAATCATATTCAAGATGTATGTTTTTGTTTGTGATTGTATTTGGAATAGTAAAAGTATGAACTAGTAATAATGATGATGATTAGTCCTTCGCTGATTCAGGAACCACCCACTCCAGCTCGGAACCAATCAAATCGTTTAGCGTCTCATCATTATCCCGCAAGTCCCGCCCCCGATGATTCTCCAGTTCATCTTGTGCGACCTCGTGCATCGTCGAAGCTGTCAATCAGCACAACACAAAATATATAACATACATAATATGAAGAAATAAATATTGTAAATGCAAGTGCTAATAGGATTTCTAATGTGTGTCAATGCTGTCAGCATCAAACGTTATTATTCTCTTAAGTGAGCATGCACTTGTAGGCCCACAGTGTTGCCAGGCGGTGTCTGTTTAAAATCATTTTCATTAAATGTATTAGAATAAAATTAGTGTAAGGGTCATCTGTGTGCAAAGATTTGTCAGGGGTGGTAAAGGAAGAGGAATCAGTTGCAGGGATAACAGATTTATTGAGACTCAAACACAAAACAGGAACTCAGGAACTAGCCACTGTATGAGAGGGTAACCAGGAGAGATTCCAGCCAGGTCCGTGGCAGAGATCAACTAATCAACAACAACTCAGCAGGAAGCGTCTAGGAAAGGGGTTTCTGAGAGATAGGCAGAGGGCAACAGTCCAAGAGCTACGAGGTAGACCAACTCCGTAATGAAACTCCAGGATGCAGGAAATGGCAACAGTGAGAGAGAGATGGAGACTGGTTCCAAGAAGACGAAGGCAGAAGCCAGGCTGACTTAACTGGGGTCTCCTGAGGCTGGTGAACGAGGCTGACAATGGCTGAGCAGCTAGATGGACAGAACCAGAAGGGCAAGGAAGCAGGCGGTGATGGGCAGCCAGGGATGGGGGAACTGGGGAGCAAAAGGGAAAAAGGAAAAACAAAACTAAAAAGGCAGGAGCTCAAAACAAGGAACTAGATAGCACTAAGCTAAATCAAAAGAAAAACCCCTAATCTCAAAAGGTATAAAATAAATTTGAGGAAAAACAGAACTAGATTTAGGCTTAGGCTTGACAACAACAGAAGCAAGATAACCTTCAGAGA
This sequence comes from Barbus barbus, assembly GCF_936440315.1. Lineage (NCBI taxonomy): Eukaryota > Metazoa > Chordata > Actinopteri > Cypriniformes > Cyprinidae > Barbus > Barbus barbus. The sequence continues at coordinate 5,085,604 of NC_136724.1, forward strand.
CAAGATCCAGGTTAACTCAGCAAAGCAGAGATTCGATCTGGCACAGGACAGAAAACAAGAGGAGAATATAAAGGGTGACTAATTATCTCAAACAGGTGTCAACCCTAACAAGATAATAAGGTAACAAGAGGGGCGGGTAACAAAAGACCACATGACACACACAATTACCAACTGACAGCCATGTGCTTCAGACAGACCAGGACACAACATAAACAAACCCAGATCAGACCGGCGCCTTAACAGTACCCCCACCTCCAGGAGCGACCCCGGAGCAGACACACCAGGGTTCAAAGGGGAAGAAATAACAGGCTTGACACGAGACACGTGAAAGACACGAGCAAAGACAGATGGGAGCCTGAGCCGCACCGCCGCCAGACTTAAGACCTTGGTAATGCGGTATGGCCCTAAGAACCTGGGTGCCAGCTTGCGTGCTGGCACCTTAAGGGGCAGGTCCTTAGTGGAAAGCCATACCCTCTGCCCACAGACATACTTGGGTGCAGGTGTCCGACGACGATCAGCTGCCACCTTGGCACGTCTCCCCGCCTGAATGAGCTCCTTCCTGGCTCTTTCCCATGTGCGTCTGCATCTCTGGACAAAGGCCTGGGCGGAGGGAACTGCGTCATCAGGTTCCTGTGAAGCAAATAGAGGAGGCTGATAACCAATAGAACTTTGAAAAGGGGACATACCAGTGGCCGCCACAGGAAGTGTATTGTGGGCATACTCTGCCCAGGTGAGCTGCTGGCTCCAGGAGGCGGGATTGTGTGATGCCAGACAGCGGAGCATCTGCTCCAAATCCTGGTTGGCTCGCTCAGACTGCCCATTGGTCTGCGGATGAAATCCTGACATCAGACTCGAAGAAGCACCGATCAGACGACAGAATTCCTTCCAAAAATGGGAAACGAACTGGGGCCCCCTGTCAGAGACCACGTCTTTGGGAAGACCATGAATCCTGAAGACGTGATCGACTACCACCAGAGCAGTTTCCTTAGCAGAGGGCAATTTAGGTAGGGGAATAAAATGAGCCGCCTTAGAAAAGCGGTCCACCACCGTCAAAATCACAGTATTGCCCCTGGAGGAGGGGAGGCCAGTGACAAACTCCAGGGCAATATGGGACCAAGGGCGGGGGGGAATCGGCAAGGGCCGCAGCAGACCAATGGGAGGCTTGTTAGAAGTCTTGTTCTGGGCGCAAACCGAGCAAGCAGCCACGAACTGTCTGACATCATGGGGCAGAGACGGCCACCAAAAGCGCTGACGGGCAGAAGCCAACGTCCTCCGCACACCTGGATGGCAGACCAGCCTAGAAGAATGACTCCACTCCAGAACTGAAGGGCGCAACGGACCTGGAACAAACAACAGACCAGTCGGGCAGCCTCTCGGAACCTCCACCCCCCGCAAGGCCTCCCTGACCCGCCTCTCAATACCCCAGGAAACAGCCGCCACCACGACACCCCGGGGCAAAATAGTGTCGGGCGGCAACCCACTCCCCGGACTGGCAAAGAGACGAGACAGGGCATCCGGCTTGATATTCTTGGACCCAGGCATGTACGAGAGGGTGAAACGGAACCGGTCAAAGAAGAGAGCCCACCTGGCCTGCCTAGAGTTCAACCTCCTGGCCGAACGGACATATTCAAGGTTCTTATGATCCGTCCAAACCAAGAAGGGCTCCGCCGCCCCCTCCAGCCAGTATCGCCACTCACCCAGTGCCAGCCTAACCGCAAGCAGCTCACGGTTACAAACATCATATTTCCGTTCTGCCGGGCTCAGGCGGTGCGAGAAGTATGCACAAGGGTGCAGCTTCCCATCAAGGGGGGATCTTTGAGAAAGCCCCGCCCCCGACCTCAGAAGCTTCTACCTCCACAATAAACTGCAGATCAGGGTCTGGAACAGACAAGACAGGTGCAGATGTGAAACATAATTTAAGTTTCGTAAAAGCCCCCTGTGCCTGCACCGTCCACCTGAAAGGAACACAAGTGGAGGTTAGAGCAGTTAAAGGAGCAGCAGTTTGACTATAGTTCAGGATGAAACGCCGATAAAAATTGGCGAATCCCAGAAACCGCTGCAATGCTCTACGAGAGTCGGGGACTGGCCACTCAGAGACGGCCCTTACCTTGGCAGGATCTACCTTAACCCCCTCCGCCGAGATTATCTGTCCCAGGAACAGAACTGAGTCTGCGTGGAATGTGCACTTCTCCGCCTTGACATACAGCTGGTTCTCAAGTAACCTCTGCAGCACCTGACGGACATGCTGAGTGTGTACCTGCAATGACGAAGAAAAAATTAAAATGTCATCAAGGTACACAAAGACAAATCTATTGATCATGTCTCTAAGCACATCGTTAATCAGGGCTTGGAAGACAGCTGGGGTATTAGTAAGCCCGAAGGGCGTAACCTGATATTCAAAGTGCCCAGTATGGGTGTTAAAGCTGTCTTCCACTCATCCCCTTCCCTTATCCGAACCAAGTGGTAGGCATTGCAGAGGTCCAACTTAGTGAAGATTCTCGCTCCCTGCAGCAGCTCGGGAGCTGAGGACATCAGCGGCAGGGGGGTACCGATTCTTTACGGTGATGTCATTCAGCCCACGATAATCGATGCAGGGGCGCAAGGAACCGTCCTTCTTTTCCACAAAGAAGATCCCCGCACCTGCAGGAGAAGAGGAAGAACGGATGAGGCCAGCTGCCAAAGACTCCTGCATATACTTATCCATAGCCTCCCTCTCTGGCGCTGAGAGAGAATAAAGGCGACCACGAGGCGGAGAAGTGCCTGAGAGAAGGTCGATGGCACAGTCATAGGGTCTGTGAGGAGGGAGAGATGCCGCCCATGACTTGCTAAAAACCCTCCGAAGATCGAGGTACTCAGCAGGAACACCGGTCAGATCCGAAGTCTGCTCCTCCTGAAACACAGAACAAGAAAAACCAGCAGACGAGGCGACCCCAAGGCAAAACTTATGACAAAATGAGCTCCATGCCAACACAGAATTCTCAACCCAACCAATGTGAGGGCTGTGTTTCACCAACCACGGGTGCCCCAGCACAATAGGTGTGCTGGGAGACTCGAGGAGGTAAAACGTAATCTCCTCACAATGGTTGCCGGAAACGGTTAAACTTACAGGGGGAGTGACGTGAGTAACTTGGGTGAGGATGGCGCCATTGAGAGCCCTGGCAATGAGTTTCTTCTTGAGAGGGGTAATAGGAATGCCCCACCGGGCCACCAGGGTGGCATCAATGAAATTACCCTCAGCCCCAGAATCCACCAGGGCTGAGCATGGTCTTGAAAAAGGCCCCCACTTGACAATGGCAGGCAGCTGGGTACGAAGTATGGGGGAATCGGATACAGGGGTAACGCTCACCAATACTTCCCCATCTACTGGCGAGCTCTGACTTTTAAAGGACATGTTGCAGCAAAATGTCCAGACTTCCCACAGTAGAAGCAAAGTCGTTGATTGAGGCGTCATTGCTTCTTCTCCGCTGCCAGACGGGTACGCCCAACCTGCATAGGCTCCACTTCAGGAAGTGGCTCAGGGTGAACAATAGCGGCTTCCGAAACAGAACGAGGAGAAATGGGCCAAGAAGGATGAGCCAGGATCCGTTGACGGCGTAGATTGATGCGCGTCTCGACACGAAGTGCCAGATCCAGGTCATCAAACGAAGCCGGCAGATCATGGATAGCAATCTCGTCCTGAATCTCAGGATTGAGGCCCTCTCTGAAAACATCCCACAAAGCTGCTTGATTCCAACCACAAAGCACAGCCAGAGTCCAGAACTGAATGGAAAAGTCCGTAACTGATGACTCGCCCTGCCTCAGTCTCACTAGCTGACTGGCTGCCTCCTTGCCAGCGACTGATCGGTCAAACACCTTGATCATCTCCTGACGAAACAGCTCAAATGTGGCACAGTAAGGCTCTTGCTTCTCCCAGACAGTAGTTCCCTACTCCCGGGCCCTCCCAGTGAGTAGGGTAATAACAAATGCCACCTTTGCTGCTTCGGAAGCAAAGGTTGTGGGCTGCAGGGTAAACGTGATCGCACACTGGGACAGGAATGGGCGACAAGCCCCATCATAAAGTGGCGGAGTGGGCACTCTAGGTTCTGGAGCTACCCTGGCAAGAACAGGAGATGAAGCAGAGGCAGCGGCTGCAGTCCGAAGGCTGTCCTGGTCCCGCATCAACTCCCTGACTTGATTAGGGAGTTCAGTAACTTGGGAGGACATGGCCTCTACGCCTCTGGTGGTTTCTGAGAGTCGCGTAGCATGTTGACCCAGCAGCACCCCCTGCTGGAGGACGGCTGTCCGGCTCTGGGCAGGCCCCGCTGATTCCATACTGGCCAGATCGAACTATCAGGGGTGGTAAAGGAAGAGGAATCAGTTGCAGGGATAACAGATTTATTGAGACTCAAACACAAAACAGGAACTCAGGAACTAGCCACTGTACGAGAGGGTAACCAGGAGAGATTCCAGCCAGGTCCGTGGCAGAGATCAACTAATCAACAACAACTCAGCAGGAAACGTCTAGGAAAGGGGTTTCTGAGAGATAGGCAGAGGGCAACAGTCCAAGAGCTACGAGGTAGACCAACTCCGTAATGAAACTCCAGGATGCAGGAAATGGCAACAGTGAGAGAAAGAGGGAGACTGGTTCCAAGAAGACGAAGGCAGAAGCCAGGCTGACTTAACTGGGGTCTCCTGAGGCTGGTGAACGAGGCTGACAATGGCTGAGCAGCTAGATGGACAGAACCAGAAGGGCAAGGAAGCAGGCGGTGATGGGCAGCCAGGGATGGGAGGGAGGAGGCAGGCAGTAGGGAGTCCAGCAGCCAGAGCCGATGGGGGAACTGGGGAGCAAAAGGGAAAAATTCAAAACAAAACTAAAAAGGCAGGAGCTCAAAACAAGGAACTAGATAGCATACGCTAAATCAAAAGAAAAACCCCTAATCTCAAAAGGTATAAAATAAATTTGAGGAAAAACAGAACTAGGCTTAGGCTTAGGCTTAGGCTTAGGCTTGACAACAACAGGAGCAAGATAACCTTCAGAGACAAGAGCCAGGTTAACTCAGCAAAGCAGAGATTCGATCTGGCACAGGACAGAAAACAAGAGGAGAATATAAAGGGTGAGTAATTATCTCAAACAGGTGTCAACCCTAACAAGATAATAAGGTAACAAGAGGGGCGGGGTAACAATAGACCACATGGCACACACAATTACCAACTGACAGCCATGTGCTTCAGACAGACCAGGACACAACATAAACAAACCCAGATCAGACCGGCGCCTTAACAAGATTACTTTTTATTGATTCATCATATGTATTTATTTTGTTTATTTTGTTTATTTTTAAATATGTGCTTATTTTGTTTACTAGGATGAGAGTTGCTGAAATCGCGTTTGGTCTCGTACTGCATCGTGTATCTTGTCAGTGTGTGCACTTGCTTGGCCATTTGTAGTTGATAAACAGGAAAGTGGGTTCAAGCGCCAGCAGAAGGCAGTGTAATGGAAGTGGTCTTTAAGAGAAGCAGTCTATCAGCGGAAGTTTAAAATCAGCTCGTAAGTGTATTTACTTGTCTCAGTGTTTAGCGCATTTGCCGTTGCTAGGAAACGCTTATTTTGTTTACTAGGATGAGAGTTGCTGAAATCGCGTTTGGTCTCGTACTGCATCGTGTATCTTGTCAGTGTGTGCACTTGCTTGGCCATTTGTAGTTGATAAACAGGAAAGTGGGTTCAAGCGCCAGCAGAAGGCAGTGTAATGGAAGTGGTCTTTAAGAGAAGCAGTCTATCAGCGGAAGTTTAAAATCAGCTCGTAAGTGTATTTACTTGTCTCAGTGTTTAGCGCATTTGCCGTTGCTAGGAAACGCTTATTTTGTTTACTAGGATGAGAGTTGCTGAAATCGCGTTTGGTCTCGTACTGCATCGTGTATCTTGTCAGTGTGTGCACTTGCTTGGCCATTTGTAGTTGATAAGCAGGAAAGTGGGTTCAAGCGCCAGCAGAAGGCAGTGTAATGGAAGTGGTCTTTAAGAGAAGCAGTCTATCAGCGGAAGTTTAAAATCAGCTCGTAAGTGTATTTACTTGTCTCAGTGTTTAGCGCATTTGCCGTTGCTAGGAAACGCTTATTTTGTTTACTAGGATGAGAGTTGCTGAAATCGCGTTTGGCCTCGTACTGCATCGTGTATCTTGTCAGTGTGTGCACTTGCTTGGCCATTTGTAGTTGATAAACAGGAAAGTGGGTCCAGCTGAATTGAAATGATCATTTGTTAGATTGGTATAATAAAGGTTATTATACCGCGGCAGCAGTCGCGGCAGTCGTCGTGTGAAGCCCTCTTAGTGTGAAGACCAAAGAGTGTAAAGACCATCGACTCTACCGACTAAGACCAAAGAGTGTAAAGACCATCAACTCTACCGTGCGACTCCACCGGGCAGGGACACCGGCAAGGGATAGTAGTAGCTTTTTATTTAATTTTTTTCATTGATATGTTTATTATTGAAATGTTGTTGTTATATGCATGTGTCAATTTTATTTAATTTCTTTATTTTCTTAAATATGTGGGTAGATAGTATTTATAGAGTTGTAACTTTTTAGTTTTAGTTACTTTTTCTTATTTGTAAGTCGCTTTGGACAAAAGAGTCTGCTAAATGACAAAAGTAAAAAAGTAAAGAGTGTAAAGACCATCGACTCTACCGTGCGACTCCACCGGGCAGGGACACCGGCAAGGGATAGTAGTAGCTTTTTATTTAATTTTTTTCATTGATATGTTTATTATTGAAATGTTGTTGTTATATGCATGTGTCAATTTTATTTAATTTCTTTATTTTCTTAAATATGTGGGTAGATAGTATTTATAGAGTTGTAACTTTTTAGTTTTAGTTACTTTTTCTTATTTGTAAGTCGCTTTGGACAAAAGCGTCTGCTAAATGACAAAACTAAGTAAAAGTAAGTAAGTATTTGGTTACATTATGATGAGATCACATTACTTTATGTGCATGCCAGGCATTACACGTCGATCACAGATTTGTAGATTAATGAACTCATTGTAACCCTGGCTTAGAACAACTTGTTTTTGAATTATTATTATTTTAAATTATTTTTTCCTCCCTATTTTACATTTGTTCAAGCAGAATGTCCAGAGGCTCTTTAGAAGCAGCACATCTTCTTGGAGATGTGTTTCTTGATCATATGCCGGTAACTTTAGAAATTTTATTTTTCTCTGTCAAATAATTTAAAGAAAGATACAGATGATTAATTATATAGGCTAATATATTATTCATGTAAGTGTAAACTACTTTAAAAACCTGTAAAATATATTTGCAATTTAGAAAGAGGAAAATAATCAAGCCAAAACGTTTAAGCCACATCCCACGACTGTGAAGTGGAGGAGAAGGGACAAAAATGGGAATGTGATAAGGCCACTTTGAAGAAAAACTGCAATAAAACCAAATCTGAAAAGAGCGGCCCGTAATCATGGTGAGACAGTTGTGAATTTACAGTTATCATATAAATGTATTGTTATTTTCAGTTGTGATTTGCCTTTTCTCCCTATTTGATAAATGTTTAGCTATGTGCAGTCTGTTTTAATCTTCAAGTGCACTTATTTACTTACAGAACTAGATATAAAGAACCTTAAAGTAGTATTTATGTATTGACATTTTATTATGTTTAAAGCTCCTACCAGTGAACCCATACAAGAGGAATTTGTTTATCGAGCAGGAACTGGTAACTGTTTTAAAATGGTTTATTCTGCCAATCCATAAAAATGGATTGTATTGTGACTATAACACTGTTCCTCTTTTAATTAAGTCACACTCATTGAAGAATTGGAGCATATCCTTAGTGATGACTGTGTTCAGCCTGAAGAGGTGTCTTTGGCCACAGCCTGACAGAAGCGGCAATCCCTTAGCCATGAAAAATGGCACATTGCAATGGAGTCCTTGGTTATGAATCTTTTGGAGGCTGAATCTGTTCAGGAATGCATCTTCCAACACTGTCTAACTGCTGAGGCGATCGTACGGTGCAGGGACTGTCTACCCAGGCAGTATCTATGCACCCTTTGTGATGGAGATGTCCATCAGCACCTACCTCTTCATAACAGGGAGTCCATGGGTTCTTTAAGCCATTGTGTCCAACCACTGTAGTGAAGAGACATTCTGATTCATTTGAGTTCTCTGAACAAGGTATGCTTTCCATGTGTCCCATCATTCTTTTCAGTCTGAACATTTTAAATAGCTGTTCATTAGTGAAAAAAATAGTAAAGTATTTTTTAATAATATGTGAAATTATATATTACATTTGACTCTTGTATGAATTCTTTGCTGATGAGTTGTTTATCATTGTTTTGCTTTTACTTTTTTAGTCCGATATCTTCCACTACTTTTGCCAGAGAAAATCTGTGCCTGTTCAGAAAGTTCATGCAGAGTGACCAGTGGCAAGCCCATTATTCTAATTAATGGTAAGATGTATTTTCTTTCTCTTCATGAAAAGAACACTTGACGTAATATAAGAAAACTCAATGCTTGCATGTAATGTCTGTTATTAAGAAGTTGAAAGCTGTTGTGATACATCATTTTTTATTAGGACAGTACAATCTCACTCTTCCATCTCTGGAGTGCTCATGCTGTGGGAAAACATGGACAGTGGAACTCAGTAATCTCCTCAAGTCTGGGTACTGGCCAGCCTCTATACATTTTGAGACTGTATATGAGGCTGAACTGAGGTTCCATCATGCACATGGGTATGTATTTTTTTTTTTTTTTTTGTAAATTTTATTGTATTTTATTTTATTTATACTTCTTAACTGTCTATATCATGTTTTTCTTTCTCTATAAAATCAAGGACAGAGAAGGGCTACTTCGATGGCATATTTATAATGAAAGCTGATGATGTTTCCTCCTTTAGGGAATATGTTCATGAAAAGACCAAGCATGTAATAACCCTTAACTTATTTTATAATTTTATGTTTTTATTTATTTATATTTTATAATATTGCATATTCAAGTCCCCCATTATTGAAATATTAATACTAATTTTAATGTAATATCATAGGGCACAGGTAAAGGGGTTTGTGGCTCCTCTCAATGGACAGCAGCAAAGGAGTCAGCGAAGGTGAGGTGGCTGTTTGCCGACATGGAGGACTGTTAAAAGCCCTAAATATGTTTAGAGGGGAAATATTTGCTTATCCCTTGTTCCTTCAAAACACCCTCTCGAAGGAAAATGTGGCATTTTTTTGTTCAGATGTTGCCTGCAAGTACTCGCCATACTTAAAGAGAGTGGTGGGACACTGTCCGGAGCTAAGCCCTTTATTAAATATGCACCCACTATTATCAGTTATGCATGCCAAAGCCCATGAGTGGAGTTGTGAGGTAAGATTCTGTCATTACATATTTTTGGGGTATGGACATTCACTTTTATTTCAACAGCCACTTTTAATTTTTTTTTGGTAGATAAAATGGTCCGGAAGAAATCAAGAGGGAGCTGGTCTTACAATTGGAGAAGAGGTGGAGCAGGTCAACTCCTTCTTGTCGAGAGCAGCAGTCTGCACTAAATATATGTCCAAAGCTGTTGAAGATCTTTCTTTACTACTTATACTACTTTTAACATGTTATTTCTATGTATAATTTAATCATGACTAACAATATTTTTACTTTGACCACCTATCTAATAATAGCACGCTTAGACATGCTCACAGTTCTTGCTTCTGCATGGAACAAACGGAAATCTGAAAATCTGGCTAAAAGTTTGTCGCAAAGATACGTTAAGGTATTTTACTGATGCAAATGTGATTTTTTTTAAATTATTATATAAAAAGTATATTTACAATTATTTAGCAATTATTACTATTGCATACTTGTTATGCTATAAACATTTTTCAACTTAATTTATAGTGTTTTGATATGTATTTAGACAACCGAAAGGCTGAAAGTGGAAAGAGAGAGCTTTGCAAGTCTGCAGGCTTAATGAGCTTATAATGTCAGCGACGATAACATTCAGCAGTGGGTCAGCGATGTCCAGCAGTGGGCCGCAGGTAATACATGTTGAAGGGTCTGTTTTAATTTTTAATGTAATAATTTATTTTCCATTATAAATCTAATTTGCAAAGTCTAATTTACACTATATGTTTGACATGTAGTATCAAGAGCGAAGGATGACGCTGGACTTGAGGGCAGAATTCGAGGCCTTTATATCAGCATAAAGCTGAGAAAAAGCAATCTGTACCATCGGACATATCAGTTAATACGATGATAAAAATGTAATTCACATAGCTAAGGAATGAACTTGAGTGCTGTAATAATAATGTATGTTGTTGATTTATTAGATAGCAACAAAAGAAGGCACCGAATAAGAAAAAGAATTAATGAAGGCAAGTCGACCTTGGCAGCTGCCATTAAAGAATTCAGTGAACAGTCAGTCCACCAGCTTCCTTCCGTGGACGAACTCCTCGCAGCGGATCATTTCCAATGGCCATGGGAATGCCCTGACACTAGTAATTAACCTACAAAATACAGTGTATTTGATAACCATTGTTTGATGTTAATATAGTTCTCAGTGTTAACCTCTTTACTGTCACCCGTCCCCCCAGTGAAGTTATAGTGAAGTTTACTTCACTATAATGCAAATAAATACTAATCTAATCATGACTAACTATATATCATTGGAAAGGTCTAAGACTCCTAAATAGATGTTTTACACGTTACAAATTATGTAGGAAAAGTAATAGATTATTTTATGACTGGAGTGGACCTCAAAAATCTACATAATAACAGGAGTTATGACCTTTGTCACAAAAAGTCTTTCTTTGTTGCCTTTTTCCCTGTCATGCTTTAGAAATCATCATAAATTACATATAATTGAAAGCTTAAAATCTCATTGTGATGGAGGTTAAGCAACACTGGCAATCACTGAAGGAAGCTGAATGTTCCCTGAGGGATCTATCTGTTAAAATACAAAATAATAATACATATTAATTCAATAACCTATGCACCGATGGAATTAAAACTTAGGAATAATTTTATTTATGTTTTCCTTTCTTTTTTATGTAGACAGTGACTTCGAGCTATCAGAGGGGAGCTCCAATGGACTACTGTGCCTTCTCAAGAGAAAATTGGAAGATCTTCAGTTTCTACAAAATAAGGCTAGGATGTTATACAGACAATGTGTTCTGGGACAGGCATCAGACAACATTCTATTTGAAAACATATCCGATGAAGAAACTGAGAATGCAAACTATAGTTCTGATTAAACACACAGTGACGAAGACTAAACCTGACCATGTAGACTACTGAAGAACAATCATACAACCTCGGTCCCTTTTATCTCTTTTCTGTTATTTCAATTTTTCTTAGCTCTCATGGGACCATGCAGTATGTAGTAGTGTATATAATGTTTTGCAGTGTGTACCTATATCTTACATTGATGGAAAGTGTATGAGGATACGTTTACATATACTGTTGATAAAGTTTCTACATAATACATGTTTTTCCCTACTGTAAGAAATAAAATGCTTGTATAGTGATCTACAAAAACAGTCTTGTCTTTTTATCTCCTTGATTTAATCTCTGTTCAGGCAGGTCTTGCATGATAATTCTCTGCAGATAATTCTGCAGTATATTATAAGAAAATATATTCCATTCTTTGTTAACAACATTAAGTGCATTAAATGTTACATTATGTCAGGTTTTCCCAGATGGGGTCAAAAAGCTATAAAATAAATTAAATCAAAATTAAATTATTTAAAAGATAACATTAAAAAGTATTTTAAAAAATAATGATTTGTTTATCTTTGTCATGTGACCATTTAATAGACATTAGAGAATAACATTTCTTGACTTAATTTTATCATTGACCTAATTTATTAACTAAAAATCTTACTTCAAGCAAATGTGTTAGGTCAAAGAGCTTCAACTGTCAAACATTTTAGAGAATCCCTGCATTACATGTAAATATTAAATCACATGAATTTGTAAATTTTAATGTGTTTAAAAGACAAAAAACTTTCCAAAGAGAGTTATACATGGTTGAATAACCCACTAAATGATATTCAAATAATAATAATGTTTCTATCAGGAGTTAATTAGATATGCAATGTTGAGAAAACACTTGTTAAAAGTAAAATGTTTTCTGTAAATCCAGTGATCAAATACTGTGTTTTGCTTAGTTTTCAGTGATAGACACATGACTAGTGGCTAGTCTGTGAGTGCTATTCCACAAACCTGGAATAGCCTCAGAATGTAAATAATGTAGGCTTTTTCAGAAAAAAAAATAAAAAAAATAAATAAATATATATATATATATATATATATATATATATATATATATGTATATATTTCAAATACAAAAAAAATGGAGAATTTAAAAACTATGCTTTTACTATGCTTTCAAAAAGTCATTTTAAAATGTAATATAATCTAATTACAATTAGGCCTGCTTAATTTCTGGAAATCTGATTACATAATCCATAAAATTATGTACAACAATTGCATTTTAGGTAATAGTACACACCTCTACATATATAGTTTACATATATCTTGTGTCACAATCAAGAATCTTGAATTAGCATTTCATTAATGTCTTGGGTTAGGGTTAGAGCTGTCCTAATGTAAGTAACCAGGAAAATGTAAAAATTTACCCGGAAAGTGGCCTATTTCATCAATGTTTATAAATACATAAACCTAATCAGTTCAAGTAAGCATATCAGTAAGCAAAAAATGTTGTATGCTATAAATTACTCAGTCAATGCTCCATTAAAATAGTACTAAATTAGTACAAAATCACCCTGTAAAGACCAGTTGTGTTTATTTGAATCATTACTGATTTATATTGTGGTAATTATAAAATTATAAAATACAGTGACACTTGTTCCCTTTGACCTGAAGAATGAGAAAACATGAGTTGAGGACAAGCAGGGCCCCACACTGGATAAAGATGATGAAGCTTCTCTTTTATCAAAGCCATTCTCTTCCATTGCTGAGTTATCTTGAATCCTCTAGAAATTATTAATACATTTTACTTTTGAGTCTTAGAGTCTTCTCCTTAGATTTTCCTGCAAACTTTGGAATGGTTTTCATGATACTCTGAAGGATCTAGAGTGTCTTTGTTATAAACTGAGACTAAAGACTCGTCGTTTTAGACTGGTAAACAAATAAATAATTACAGTAACATTGTTTTTGAGTTCCCTTCACTTTTCCTAAATGTTATGATCTTCCTAACACAAAATTATCTTTTGAACTTCAGTTGTCTTCAAACACTGAGACACTAATTTTGTTGCCCACTTCTCTTCTACCTCATGCTCTTTTGCACTGCCTTTACTCATACTGAAATTAGTCCAATATCTTGCATGCAAGAGGTTCAATAAGCGACTAAGAATTCCCGATGTACATTTGCGAAAAAATTACCATATATTCAATGTGGGGTTTTTAACATTTACAACAGAGACAAATTTTGGGATACTCATCCATCCGATGTTTTGGAGCAAAAAACAATTATTTACATTGATAAATGCATTACATTAATTTATTGTAGAGGAAAAGGTCACCAGTATTATTAAACACAACATTAACAGACTGTAGATACCGATTAATGCCAACCTTTCTGAGACGGCTCCTAGAAACAAATTCCACAGGAAATGTGTCCAGAGATGCATGGAATGGACATTCTGTATAAATGTAAAATTTGGTTAGAAGTGAGTACTTAACTTGGTTAATTTTATTACTTAAATTGAACAGAGAACGTATAAAAGTTTAAATGCAAAACAAATATGAAACATTTCAAAATCTAAACAGCACTGAAACAAAAAATATAAACATCAGTATTATGAGAACTTTCCAAATAGATGACAACCTGTAATAGTTTAACAATGCCAAACAGCTAAACTGGTAAACTGGCCACAGTTCTACAGAGTTTTACTCCAGTCCTACTTAAACACACCTGATCCAGCTAATCAACATCTTCAAGATTATTAGGGTGCATTTCCTATTTGCGCATCCTTGTTTCCTTTCCTTGTGTCTTAGCTACACCCCCCACCCCCCACACCCACACCCTTAGAATATGAGGTAAGGATGTGTAGAAAGAAAATGAGGATGGAAGAATCAAAGAAAAGGTTATACTTTAGAATATTCTTGATCACTCAAGCATCACTTCAAATCGTCATCACCTGATAAAGGGATCTGGCCTCATGTTGTTAAAGTTTGTTATTTAAGACATTCATATTAAATATTAATAAAAGCAAGATGTCCCTTTAAAATATATGACATGTATGATTTATTTAAATTGCAAAGGTAAAATATAAATGTAAATTATTATGACAGATGTGAAGGTGGAGGAGAAATTATATGTGCGTCAGGTTTGTCGATGAGAACTTCCGTATAGGATACACCTGTGTTTTCTTGCTCATAGCTCCTTTTGGAAGCTTTCTCATTCCTCGTTCCTCGCCTCCTCAGTTGCAATTAGAGCAGGGGTCAACAAACTTGATCCTGGAGGGCCGGTGTCCTGCAGAGTTTAACTCAACTTGCCTCAACACACCTGCCTGGAAGTTTCAAGTATACCTAGCAAGACCTTGATTAGCTGCTTCAGGTGTGTTTACTTAGGATTGGAGCTAAACTCTGCAGGACACCAGGCCCTCCAGGCCTCCAGGACCAAGTCTGGTGACCCCTGAATTAGAGAATTCAGATGTCCTTCAAGGTGGCTGAGTTTGATCGGTTTCCGGGTCACAGGATTGAGGACAGGAAAGCAAGGAAATGAGGAAGCATGAATTTGAGTATTATGAGAAGCACCCCTTGAAGCATCCAAGCAGGAGTTAGTTGGAGTTGGTTGGAGCTAAACTGTGCAGGACTGTGGCCCTCCAGCAACTGAGTTTGAGACCACAGAGCAAAACTGTATTGTATAACATTTTATACCTGTGTCTATCTTTTTTTGACGCTTTCTTTTTGCTGCCATGTTGACAGGTGATTTGCTGTGAAGAAAAAAATAAAATAGAATTTAGCATTAGTTCAAGTGCATGTCAAAGAATGGTTTTCATTGAGCCTGAGTTCACATTGTTCCTTGCTCATTGCACTGGCTTTACCCAAATTCCCTTTAAGACAAGTCATTTCACTCAGCGGCCATCTTTGAAACGCATCTTGGGCATCTCCAGTGAGTGCAGATCCTATCTCTTTGAATGGGGAAACTGTTCACTAAGCTTACGATTAAATTTCATGTTTGAAATCACCAATTAAATCTCTCTTACAGTTGTCTTATAACGTTCAAATAGACTAAACCAGCCAATGTGCATGCACAGTCATACATGCGCGTCTCAGAATACTGTCTATTTCTATAGCAACGGAGCTTCTAATGGCAGCTGGGGTTAATTCTCCATGTTGATCGTTACACTTTTTCCCATTCATAAGTAATAGGAGTGCAACATTTTCCTTTATCTAGAGTCTTTGCTTCACCTCAATTTCTTCTACTCACCAATCTGCCTTTAATGCGATTTCCTCCATGTCTCTTCTCTCTTCCATTTCCTCCATCTCAAGTGCATTAAACTCTCTTTTCTCTGCCTGTTTCGTCACCCTCTTTGCCTGTTCAGTCTTTTGTTGTAACTTTGTCTCTCTCTTCCTCAACAGGCCTCTCTGGTTCTTCCTCCCTACTTTCTATCTGTTGTTCTTCGATCTGCTCTTCATTTTCCAGTCTTCTCACTTCTACAGTGTCCTCCACTAAAATGTTCTCTTCATCTTCTACAGTCTCTTTCAAGTCCTGACTTTCTTTCTCATCACTTTTAATGAACTCTTGTTCTTTTTCTGGACTTTTGTCTCTCTCTTCCTGAACAGGTCTCTCTGGTTCTTCCTTTCTACTTTCTATCTGTTGTTCTTTGATCTGCTCTTCATCCTCCAGTCTTTCCACTTCTACATTGTTCTCTGAGATGATGTCCTCTTCTTCTTCTACAGTTTCTGTCAAGTCCTGACTTTCTGCCTCATTACCTTCTGTGACCTCTTGTTAAAGTCATGTTAAAATACATTAAATAAAAAAACTCTAAAAGAAAGTGCAGTTTAATATAGAAGCATGTATAGCTGCAGAACTAATTTTACACATTAAAATATTTGAAAAAAAAAATGTAAGTATTGGTGCTTGCCTATACGTCTTACCCTGTAAAATATGCTCAAAAATTATGAGCATTTTTTCCATCACACCATGTCCCTCAGGTGGGAACTCAAGGGGGCATTGGACCTCTGCTGTCCACTTTTGGGCCTTGGAACATTTCCCCAGGAAAAGAAGAGGGACATATCCAAGAGCTTTAAGCTTTTCCACCTAAAATATAAGAATGTCAGACATTACAGATTTTAAAAATGGTTTGTAATAATTCTTAAAGAAACAGTTAAAAAATCTGTTTAACCTCATGTCACTCCAAGCCAACATGTTTTTTTTGTTGTTGTTGTTGTTTTTGTTTTGTTTTTCAGCTGGTTGCAGTTATGTGTCACTTTACCAAATGCTAATTAGCTCTGTTATTTAGAATAGTTCTGCCCATTTAAATCTGGCACATCAATTTACTTTTTATTTGAACTGTCAGTTTAGAAGAATTACAATTTTCACATGTTTAAGTAATGTATTATGTTTATGTATTTACATGTAAAACATCTTTAAATTGTATTGCCTCTTATTTAATTATTTTTGTATAGAACAAAGTGTGAGGGATTAGGATGTTGGATTTTGCTTACCATGGCATTTATATTGTCAAGAACTTTTGATTGATTCCGAGACTTAATAGTTGTTTTTGCCCACCGTTGGGCTTGGGCACGAAACTTTGCCAATCGTACTGATTGGCTGTGTTTAAAATCAAGCAATTTTCCACACTACAAAAAGAGAAACAGAACTATATTGAGTATTAAAATAAATGCAATACCACATAAAGAACCAGTGTTAGATACACACAATCACAATCACAGCACCGGTTTCGGCAATTCATCTTGTTCCGGCAGTGGGGGCATTGGCGAACAGTTGAACCTGGCACACATGCAAAAGTTTAGGCAAATTAAAGATAAATTAATCATTAATAAGTATAGTTTTTGAGAGGTGGGTACCTCTCAAAAACTACATACTTATTAAAGACTAATTTATCTTCATTATCATCAAGAGTTGGCCAAAATAAACACTGTAACAATACGTGATGATTGTGCAGACCTGTAAAATCTACATATCTGTGATCGACACCCAAGGCCTGGCATGCACATAAAGTAATGTGATCTCATTGTAATGTAACCAAATACATCTGATGAATCAATAAAAAGTAATCTTTGCGCACAGATGACCCTTACACTAATTTTATTCTAATATGTTTAATGAAAATGATTTTAAACAGACACCGCCTGGCAACACTATGGGCCTACAAGTGCATGCTCACTTAAGAGAATAATAACACGTTTTGTGTCGTGCTGATTGACAGCTTCGACGATGTACGAGGTCGCACGAGATGAACTGGAGAATCATCCGGGGCGGGACTCGCGGGATGATGATGAGACGCTAAATGATTCCGAGCTGGAGTGGGTGGTTCCTGAATCAGCGAAGGACTAAAAACCAGAGCATTGCACTTTATATATTCATCATCATCATCATTATTACTAGTTCATACTTTTACTATTCCAAATACAATCACAAACAAAAACATAAATCTTGAGTATGATTGAAGGGGAGGGACGATGATGGTGATGTCGTTGTCAATAATACATTCACTGCATACAATGCATACGTGTTTTCCATCAATGGAAGCGTAACGGGAGGGCTTTGCGTGCAGTGTGAACGAAAAATGTGACTTTGGCATGTAAATACTACGCCGAATGAAAATGCAAACTCGTTGTATAGATACGCAGTAGTAAGAGACTGGGTTGTGCATTTAATACAGTTAATAACTAAGTTATGAGAGGAGAGCGAGAGAGAGAGAGAGAGAGAGAGAGAGATTACCTCTGTGCGTCTCTCAAAAGTGTTTGGCAGCAATGCCTCTAGTTAGTGAAACTTAAAGTTCATTTTCTTCACAAACAGCGCCGTTATTGTTACCTCGCTTGTGAGAAGTCATGTAGTTTTTAAGTTGTTAAACTATGTCACTGATAATATCGTCAGAGTAGCTATTGGCGTTTATGTTAACTTGTGCAAACTGTCTGTGAGGGAGAGATAGAGTATGTGTTTTCCGTACATAATATAACGTAATTTTGTGGCAAAAACATGAATATGATCTATCGTTTTTATTCTTTTGTTTACTATATGTATTTGTTTGGCCAGTGTCATTGTGGGTTTTGGTTCTTTTGAAATAACGCAAATCATTTGGCAAAGTGATATGGACATGTAATGCGATCACTGAGTTTGCTCTGGAATTATTACAGAGGTCGTGTAAGAAAAACACAGACATGGCAGATTCGGACCAAGTATGTCTGTGAAACACACATATCTCTAACGACCCCCTGTACAACTTGTCCCGTTCGAATAGAGCTTAAATCTAGTTCATTATTAATCTAGAGTCTTTTATATCATGATCCTAACCTGTGTATCTCGTTTATTGTTTGATCGCTGCCAGCCCTGAAGTTTATAGCCTGCATTGGTTCTCTCTTTAGTCTTGTCGTTTTGTACTTTGTAACCTCCTGCTTGGATTATTGCTCACCTTATCAGACTACTGCTCTTGTCAAGCCCTCTGGATACTGTTCGCCGATCAAAGGCCAATGCTTGCCCTAGGATTACTCTTGGGTTCTGCCCGTTCCATACCTGTTTGCTGTTGTTTGACCCTGCTTGTGATTTGACTATGTTCACTAATAAAAGCTTGCACTTGGATCTGCTCACCTCACATCTCGTCGGCTCTATTGCACACAGAGTCTACACTCTCTGAGAAATTCCTGTGTTCTTTATTTATTTATTTATTATTATTATTTTATTAAATAAAAAAACAAAGAAGTCAAAACTATAGAGCAAGAATATCTCACTATCTGGCAAAATCTTACTATAAAGGGGGTCGCACACCGAACGAGAAGCGTAGCGCCGTGTCGCGTCGCACCATGTCTTTAAAATTCGAACACATTGTTCTCTATGTGTGTACGCACACCGACGGCATCATTCGGCGTCTGTCTGCGGCGCCCAGCGACGACTCAGGACACTGTTCAAATTCCTGCCGCACCACAGTGCGCCATCTGCATTGTTTTATATTAAATAACATCATATTTGTCTCAAATCGTTGTTAATACATTAGCCTATACCAAGATACCACTGCTGCAAAATACTGTACAACTTACATTAGATTTACAGCTTGAATAAAATGAAAACATAACACGTAATCCTTTTAATCTTTTATATTTCTCTTGAGACTTTTACATACGCAAAAAAATCGTGTTGAATTAATATAACCTACCTCAACAGGAATGACTATAATTGAAGTTAACAAAGAAATAAGCACACCTTACACAAAAAAATATGTAACATCTTTGTTTTTATTGAGAAAAAAAATCATATTAGTAGCTACAGCATAATAAATGTTGAAATTGCTTATAATAATACAAAACAATGCTAATAATTGATGAATGGCGATCTAGCCTAATATGAATGCTAATTATAATAATGGTAATCAGAGACTAAATTTTGAGCTAAGCAGGAATTAGATATCTAGGAAGTGATCAAATCTAATATCAATTAAATTATTAAAGTAAAGTACGTAAGGCAACATTATAGTGACCATTACACCATTTAATTCTGCCAAGATTCATGTCCTTCAGAGTTGAAAAAAAGAGCAGAATTTATCTCGAACAGTGTAGGCCTCCCTTGCGCCACGAGGTCCACCAGAAGTAGAGATGCTCTCCATTGATCCAGTAGTTGGAGCACTGGTATTTAGTCACCTCTCTACTTCCATTGGTTTGAGAAGAAAGTTGTGTAGGAGGCATGCTGACAAAATAAGGCTGTTTATTTTGTCAGGGTGTATGTTGATCCTGCTATGCAGGATCCTCCAGTGAGATGACAAAATGCCAAAGGCATTTTCCACCACATTGCGTGCTCTAGACAATCTGTAGTTGAAGATGCGTTGTGGGGATAAGTCTCGACCAGGGTAAGGCCGCATCAGGTAGGTTTTTAACGGGAATGCTGCATCCCCAACAATAGTGAATGGCATCTTCTCCAAATGTTCTGCTCCTGGTAGCTGCTGATCATCTGGCACCTCCAGCTTTTTTGCATCCAATGCCTTCCCAATGGCTGAGCCAGCAAAGACACCCCCATCACTTGACCGTCTATACTCTCCAATATGGACTAGACGGAAATGATATTCAGCATCGACCACAGCCAATAATACTACAGAGAATGTTTTTTGTAATTAAAGTAAAGGCTGCCTGAATGAGGTGGTGCAAAGAGGAGAATGTGCTTCCCATTTATTGCTCCTATGCAGTTAGGGAAATTCCACCTAGTTGAAAACTTTGAAGCAATATCCCTCCACTCCTGCTCAGTAGGTCTTGCTAGGTGTGTATCCATCATGCGCCTGTTAATTGCAGCACATGTGTCTTTGATGGCTTTAGAAACTGTGCTCTCCCCATACGATAGTGGAAGGCAAGCGTTCTGATTGAATTTCCTGAGGCCAGACACCTGTGAAACAAGCATTAATATAAACATGAATTTCTATCTCTTTACAGAAAATGAGTGCAGGACAAGATGGAAGTCACTTCAAGACAACTACATTAAGTGGAAAAAAAGACAGCAGTTGCCAAGTGGCTCTGGAGCAATGCATCAACAGGAATGGAAATATGCTGCTACGATTTCGTTCCTGAATGTATTTCTACAAAATCGAAGGTAATATTTGTAGTAATGTCGTAATTTGTACTAATGCACTTAAAATGAACTTTGTAACAAAGAGTACATATGACTAAAGTATGACTTGAAGTAGACTTTTAAAGGGATAGTTCACCCAAAAATGAAAATTATGTCATTAATCACTCACCCTTGTGTCATTTCATCAAAAATATCTTAATTTGTGTTTCGAAGATGAACGTAGGTCTTAAGAGTTTGGAGCGACATGAGGGAGAGTAATTAATGACAGAATTTTCATTTTTTGGTGAACTATCGCTTTAATGGTAGTAAGAATTTTGTCCCCTCTGTCTTTTCCCCAGTACAATCAGTAATGTAGATTTTGAAAACTATATGGATGGGTCGATCCATGAAGGTGATTTAGACACACAAATGACTTCAGAAGAGGAAAGCCCAGTACCGGAGACAGCAGGGACTGAAAGTGAAGAAGTTCTAGAACGGCCCCAGAGACCCAGAAAAAAAAGAAGAGACAACCCAAAAAGTCCGAACACACAAATTAATGAAAATCTTATGGACTTTTTAGTAACACCAACAGTGCCACCAAAACAACATGATGAAACGGAGCTATTCCTTCTAAGTTTAGCACCTCAAATGAGATCTCGGGGAAAAAGAGAACAAACCAGAGCCAAAATAGAGATGCTACGTATCCTGGATGAGCTGGATATGCAGAGTCAGGCACATCATGGGCCAGGTGTGCCTAGTTACCACACAGGACCACCACTGTTTGGTAGCTGGAATGCTCCACATTAAAATATTGTGGCACCTTAAGCTTCCTCAACATATCTTGTGCCATATTCATAGTTATAGTTCAATGAGATATAATATATTTATTTATTTATATTCATAGTTATAATTCAATGAGATTTTATTTATTTATCTATCTGTCTGTCTGTTTTGCTTGCTTGCTTGTTTGATTGATTTGGAAATTGTTTCCTAATTCTGTTTTATGTTTTAGATTACATACTGATACTGTTACTGCAATAATTTTTATTAAAAGTATCCATGTGTAGCTACATTACTGTGTTATCTTGTCATATGGCTCACATGTTAAAATCCATTTAATGAATTATTGTTTTGAAATCATTTCTTTCTTCCAACAACATACTATTATTACAGTGTAAATCATATATACAAATAAGTTAAATAGAAAATTGCTTACCTCAATGTCACTGCAAGTTTTTCCTTTGGCCCAATTGGTGTCCGGTAATTTATAGACATCCCCTGTGATGTCAGGTCCAATAATTGATAGCAGGTCCTCCATTTGCTGTGTACTCATGCTGAAGTACTGCAGGTGCTTTTCCGGGTTTATTTGCAGCTCCTGAACAAGGTGGTTGTAAGCGCCAAATTTTTTCATTTAGAGGGTGTATCCAAATGCGACTGACTCTTTTTTTTTTTGGGGGGGGGTGACGTTGTATTCTGTGACGTAAAAGTAGCAGTGCAGCAGTTTTTTTGTTGTCAGACAAAATCTGTTTGAGAAGAACAGGAAAAACACAGGGCATTCATACAAAAACCTTAATATGTTACATAAGTTAATTATACACCCACATTTACACTCACCTAAAGGATTATTAGGAACACCATACTAATACTGTGTTTGACCCCCTTTCGCCTTCAGAACTGCCTTAATTCTACGTGGCATTGATTCAACAAGGTACTGAAAGCATTCTTTAGAAATGTTGGCCCATATTGATAGGATAGCATCTTGCAGTTGATGGAGATTTGTGGGATGCACATCCAGGGCACAAAGCTCCCGTTCCACCACATCCCAAAGATGCTCTATTTGGTTGAGATCTGGTGACTGTGGGGGCCATTTTAGTACAGTGAACTCATTGTCATGTTCAAGAAACCAATTTGAAATGATTCGAGCTTTGTGACATGGTGCATTATCCTGCTGGAAGTAGCCATCAGAGGATGGGTACATGGTGGTCATAAAGGGATGGACATGGTCAGAAACAATGCTCAGGTAGGCCGTGGCATTTAAACGATGCCCAATTGGCACTAAGGGGCCTAAAGTGTGCCAAGAAAACATCCCCCACACCATTACACCACCAGCCTGCACAGTGGTAACAAGGCATGATGGATCCATGTTCTCATTCTGTTTACGCCAAATTCTGACTCTACAATCTGAATGTCTCAACAGAAATCGAGACTCATCAGACCAGGCAACATTTTTCCAGTCTTCAACCGTCCAATTTTGGTGAGCTCGTGCAAATTGTAGCCTCTTTTTCCTATTTGTAGTGGAGATGAGTGGTACCCGCAGGGGTCTTCTGCTGTTGTAGCCCATCCGCCTCAAGGTTGTGCGTGTTGTGGCTTCACAAATGCTTTGCTGCATACCTCGGTTGTAACGAGTGGTTATTTCAGTCAAAGTTGCTCTTCTATCAGCTTGAATCAGTCGGCCCATTCTCCTCTGACCTCTAGCATCAACAAGGCATTTTCACCCACAGGACTGCTGCATACTGGATGTTTTTCCCTTTTCACACCATTCTTTGTAAACCCTAGAAATGGTTGTGCGTGAAAATCCCAGTAACTGAGCAGATTGTGAAATACTCAGACCGGCCCGTCTGGCACCAACAACCATGCCACCCTCAAAATTGCTTAAATCACCTTTCTTTCCCATTCTGACATTCAGTTTGGAGTTCAGGAGATTGTCTTGACCAGGACCACACCCCTAAATGCATTGAAGCAACTGCCATGTGATTGGTTGATTAGATAATTGCATTAATAAGAAATTTAACAGGTGTTCCTAATAATCCTTTAGGTGAGTGTATGTCTCATGCATTTTTCTTGACAACTAGGGAATACACAGCCCTGTATATATATTTATTTTCTAGGACTATACAAACACACCATGGTATTATCTATGATTTTCTTTATTTTCATCAGATTAGATTATTATTTTGTACATTGTGCATTATTTAGAATATTCTTTATTATCATCAAATTTAAAAATATATATAAAAATAGATATTATAAACTGAAATCTAAACTAAAATACAGTACATTTGTTTAATTGAAATAAAATCTTTACAAGGCGAGCGGTTACGTTTTCACTCAAGCTGGCTAGCTAACGTTAGCTAAACAATATTGCTATTATGTAACATAGTTGCCTAGACAACAGATACAACAAAACAATAACAGACTTTTCATAACACAGATTATTTTCATTGCTTAATGTTCAAAACTCAGCAATTATCCATTAAAATAATATGTATAAAATAATAATAATAATAATTAGACACCTCGAGTTGTCCGGTGTGTGACCCCCTTAAGATAAACAAAATTGTATTACTGAGGACAGCTGTATTGTGCAATCTAAAGTGTGACCAGTTTAAGAGAATACTGGTTTGAGGTCGGATGAACATATGCCTACTTAAATCACTAGCTGATACAGAATTCTTCTAGAAGAACAGCGGACTTTAACATGGTCATACCATCCATGAGGAAATCAAATCCACCAGGTAATCGCTGGTTTATGCACATATTTGCATTTTTCATATTATGGGTTAAAATGGTTTTATGTTCTGAAGGATTTGGAAATTGCTAATTTCTGCATATTATCAGTCGACAGGTTCAAATATGTATTGCTACTGGCATGTTTTCTTTGTACATTATCCTGGCTGGTAAGTCCTTAAAAATATTGATATACACTTAAATACAGATTTTAAAATAATCATTAAATAAGAAAATTATTTCTCAAGAAAACCATGGATTTTTGTGTGTGATATTTATTTTTGTGAAGTTGTCTGAATGCATTGTGGTGGACTTGTTTTTAAAGTATTGAACTTAATAATTTAATTCAGTTCATTAAAAAATACAAATGATCAGCTGAGAATCTTTCACATTCTATCTCACAAATTATTGTTTATAGAGACTCAATATGAAATCCTGTTTAGGGTATAAACAGGGGATTTTTTACAGATGAGTTTTCTTTTTGAGATGGATCTGTGTCTGTTCCTTTTCCAAAACTCTTGAAAACATTTTTATGGTTTTTAATTTGCATGGTTTTTAATTTTCCATTGGGGGGATTGATTAATTAATTAATTATGTGTAAAGTCATTATAATTGTACTAAAATGTATTTTTAAATAATGTCAAATAATACAAATGTTCTTTTTCAAATGTTTTTTTCTTTTTCTCAATCGTTCTATTCATCAGAAAGTCCTACAAAAACAAAAAATAACGACTTTATTCAATGTTTATTACTCATCACAATGGTGGGCACCGCTGCAGATAGGATGAAGAGGAGAAGAATTGTTGAATAAAGTCGTTATTTCTTTTATTTTCTTTCCAACACAAAAAGTATTCTTGTAGCTTCATAACATTATGGTTGAATCACTGATGTCACATGGACTATTTCAGCCATGTCCTTGCTACGTTTGGGCCTGGGAACTGGGAACATTTCAGTTAAGTTGCTGTCTATGCAGGGTCAGAGAACTCTCAGTTTTCATTAAAAAATAATTAATTTGTAATTCTGTGTTCCGAAAATGAACAAAGATCTTACAGGTTTGGAACAAAATGAGGGTGAGAAATTAATGAATGAATTTTCATTTTTGAGTGAACTATCCCTTTAAGTGAGATATTTTTAAAGGCTCTGCAATGGAAGTGTTGCAATAAATGTTGTTATTATTATACAAACTAGAGTATTTATGAATGGCTATGGCAATGAATGTTACATTTGCATATCTTATTGTATGAATAGGTGAAATAAGTAAAACCAGTGAGAAACAGCTGAGGCTCTGTCATTTTTTAATTTTAATTTATTTACCTCAGGAGAGTTAACTATAAGGCTGCGTGTGGCAAAGAAAGTGCACAAGATGCGACCACTAATCTGTTAATAGACTAAGCCTATTAAGTTTGATTATATTTATTAGATGCATATTTGTATATATATGTATATATTTAATATGTATTTAAATTTGAAAGTAAAATCAATTCTAATATGGTATAACATAATCTGCGTGACCCTGTCATTGCCTTTCTTTGATGACATTCCAGGGCATTCCAAATGAGCGATTATTGTCAGCGAAGTCCACTTCAATGAATGTCCTGTTCTTAGAGAGTAGAGAGCAGTGAACACTGCATAGGGACCCTGTCAATCGGAATGCACCTTACACATTCAGTGGCGGAGCGATAATAATGTAATGCGGTCAGCTGTTTGTTTTTGGCAGAGCCGTTGAGAAACAGAGTTGCAACATGCTTTTATCTCACTGCCACATGGTGACGTGGTTACTGGAGCTCTCAATAGGTGTGTTTGACTTTAACGACTGTTGTATGATATCAAAGCACCACGTACTTCAACGTCAAATGCCGACCGGTCTGCGCATACAGTTCTGCTTCAAGCCGAACACACCAAATAGTTCCAAACACACGTTATGTTCCCTTTAATGCAAGCGGACGCTTCTCGCTGTCCCACGTGATTCAAAGCTCCAAAATCAGAGAGAAATTTAAGAGTGATTTATGTCTCTAAATCATTTATATGTCAATTATGTAGAAACTAGTGGGCAAAACGAGCAGAAGCACTATGATTGTTTACAGGTTCATGTCATTCCAAGTTAATGTTAAAGGGAACATACACGCACAGTTTATCCCAATCTCATGTTAATAGAGTAGAACAGCATCCTTCATATCGCCAAAGAGTCTTTAGTTTTTATCATATTTATAAAAGAAAGATACAGCTTTACGGTTATCTCCAAAAATTGTCGAGCTCCTGGAGGATTGCTGTGGGTGAAGCTAAAGAGTCACTTGTGTGCCGATTGTCACAAAACACAGAATTTTGATGCAGTTTTACTTACCATTTATGTGAAAAAGTTATTGATCACATTAAACTGTTTTGAAACAGTTCACAGTAAGCAGGTGAATTGGTAACAGGTCAGGGTATCATGTTTTGTTATCTATATTAGCTTTTTCTAATCTTTATGGCTGTCTGTCCTATTGTTAAGAGAATGAGACTTTTTATCAAACACAAAGACCTTTTAAACTACATCAAACATGAACAGCTGCATTGTTTTAAACTGATTAAGAAAAGTGGTTTCGGTGATCTCTGTAGTGTCCCATAATTAGATGGAAATGAGGGGAGAGAGGGGAAGAGTGAGTAAAGGAAGGGGATGTGGAGAATCATACATTTTGTGTGAAATTTTTGTCTCTCTCAGTTGGGTGTGTTGTCTTGAATGAGGATGTTGGGCTTCTGAGACAGAGTTCAGATTGTTGATTCTCGTAAGAGTTCTTTGTCTTTTCAGACTGTGGCCCTCCTCCGGCCGAATTAACCCCCGGCCAACCTGGAAACCCAGGTACTTCGCCTCGGAGAGGGCAAGGTGGCATTTGCGAGGGTTGGCGGTGAGCCCAGCCTTCCGTAGCTCCGAAAGCACCCTCCGTAACAGGTCCAGGTGGTCTTCCCATGCCTCGTAATGGATTACCACGTCGTCCAGGTATGTGGCGGTGTAAGATTGATGGGGCCGCAACAGGATGTCCATAATCCGCTGGAATGTGGCTGGTGCTCCGTGAAGGCCGAAGGGAAGGGTCCGGTACTGCCAGTGGCCACTAGAGGTGGAAAAAGCAGTATTAGGTTTTGCAGTATCAGAGAGGGGTACCTGCCAGTAACCTTTGGTGAGGTCCAACGTCGAGATATACCGGGCCCTTCCCAGTCGGTCCAACAACTCATCCACCCGAGGCATGGGGTATCCGTCGAACTCGGAGACCTCATTGAGACGGCGGAAGTCATTGCAGAAACGGAGGGTGCCGTCCGGTTTCGGGACCATCGCGATCAGGCTGGACCACGGTCTGCTTGATGGTTCTATCACCCCTAACTTCAGCATCTGTTGTATTTCGTCCTCAATAGCCTGCCGACGAGCCTCAGGGACACGGTAGGGCCGTTGCCTGACGACGACCCCTGGTGGCGTCCGTTGTCGGCCAAAGAGGAGCTTGAAGGGGGTGAATCCAGTTGAGGCCTGGGGGACTTCACGGATCCCGAAGAGGACATAGGGATCATGAGGTCCCAGTCGCGTTTGTCCTCCGCGACCACCCGTCTCATCATTTGCTTCAGGTCGGTCTGTGTATGGTAGACGGTGGTCCTCAACTGTTTCACCCGCAACAACCGGCAGAGGTCAGCCATTAGCCGGGACATAAAGGGGGTACCCTGATCGGTCAGGATCTCCGCTGGGATGCCGACTCAGCTGGAGAGCAGGAAGAGTTCCTGGGCGATGGCTTTTGCGGTGGCTTTGCAAAGGGGAACTGCCTCTGGATACCGGGTAGCATAGTCGACGATCACCAGGATGTGTTCATGTCCCCGGGCAGATTTAGGCAACGGCCCCACGAGGTCCATCCCGATGCGCTCGAAGGGCACCTCGATGATGGGCAGCGGTATCAGCGGACTGGGGGGAGGCGTCCTGGGTGACGTCACTTGGCAGGTGGGGCAGGCTTGGCAGAACCTCTTCACCTCTGCCTCGAGGCCCGGCCAATGGAAGCGGTCGCGGATCCGTTGGACCGTGTTCGCCACTCCCAGGTGCCCTGCCAAGGGATGTGAGTGGGCTAGTTCCAATACGGTCTCCATTTTCGTGCGTGGCACCACCAACAATAATTTGGTGGTGCCAATAATTGTGTCGCCCAGTGGAGGGGGCGACACAATTATTGGCACCACCAAATTATTGTTGGTGGTGCCACGCACGAAAGCGGAGACCGTATTGGAACTAGCCCACTCGGAGACCTCATTGAGCAGGCCGTTTTGGACCACGAAGTGCGGGAGAGGATGGGGGGCAGGCTGAGTTTCCTTGCCTTCAATGACTCGGACCTGAGTCCAGCAATGCTTCAGCCTGTCATCCTCTCGCTGTTCCTTCCCGAATGATCCCCCTCCCGTCACCTGCTGGAAAACATCATAGAAGTGGTTAGTGTTTTGGGAGGGGGACTTACCCTCTCTTCCGCTGTCCGAAGCCAAAAGGACGGGGCGCTGGCGAGGTCCTTTCCTGGGCCTCCGTCTCCGGCGGTCCCCTCGAGGGCTGGCAGGCTGCGTCGCTGCGCCCAGCAGGCGGTCAAACCCGGGCCAGTCTCTCCCGATTAGCACGGGCACGGGAAGGTCCTTCACGACCCCGACTTCGATGGGCCAGGTGCCGGAATGTTAGACTGCACCAGACTGACCGCACTGCCCGAATCCAGGAGGGCCCGGAACGGCTTCCCGTTCACCTTAACCTCCACTTCTGGAGCCCCAGCCGGTAGGTCGCGGTGTACAATGCAGCCTGCCAGCCATGTCCGTGTGGGAATCGCGGGAGCCTCTGTTGGCATGGGCTCATCCCGCGGAGGGGAAACCGCCGGCCTGCTCAAAGGTCGCTGGGTGCCCTCCAGCGTGCGTCGCTCCTGAACCACCCTTCGGGGAAACGGCTGCGCTCACTCCCCAGCGTCCCGACGTTGGGCTGCATCCGCCAGCTTGATGGCTTCTACGAGCTCCAGGGTGGTGGTTGGGCCCCTCATCCCAACTGCTTGTCGATGGGAGCGGGGAAGGGCTCGAAGCAGACGATCTATCACCACGCGTTCCACCACCTGACTGGCTGATGACGTCCCCTCAAGCAGCCAATGTTGTGCAAGTCGCGTGAGTTCGGCAGCCTGGGCACGGGCTGGCAGACGGGGCTTATATTCCCAGTCGTGGAAATACTGAGCGGCACAGATAGGGGATAATCCCATGCGGGCGAGGATCTCCTTCTTAACCTCCGCATACTGGTCAGCGGAGGCTGTGGGAAGAGTGAAGAACGTGCGCTGAGGTTGCCGTTGTCTCAAACATTTGGAGGTAGGCTTCCACATCGTTGTGCGGGGTCATTTTGGGGAGCAATTTCGTGGCTTGCACTCGAGGGTCTGGCAGTGGAACGCGTTGAGCGGCGGCTTGCAAAGCCGCGAGCCCTTGCTCCGTCTCTCCCTGACGGGTGGCGAGGTGCTCAACGATTTGTCGCTGGCGGATTTCGTCCATGGTGAGGGGAGGAGCGCTCGCCTGAATAACAAAAAAAACAGGGAAAACAAAAAGAAAAAAACGAAGAGCTCAGGGAAATCGCTTGTCGGTGATTCCACATGAATCTGCCCGCATTCTTCACCAGTGTAACGGGGTGAGGAATCACACGACAAGGAAGGCAGCTTAAAGGCCCCGAAGGGTGGCTTTATTGAGGTGGTGTGAAGTGCAAGGCAGGGAAAAAAGGTCCTTGGGAGAGCTCCAGTGCGGTGAGTGCTCTCTTCCTCCTTTCCCAGTGCTGTGAGTCCGTGTAGTGTCCAAGGGGGGCTGGTCGGTCACACGCTGCTGTCTGTTGGAGAAATGAGATGGCAAGTTAGTGCTTGGTCTCATGGAGTCCTCTCCCTGTGTGTGGGGCTTGCGTGGCTTATCTAGCCGCCGCCTGATGAGCCGCAACTGTGACCGATCAGCCTGTGATGAGGATGTGCAGGTGTTCCTCGCTTGTTTCCAGGGCGACGCTGATAATCCTTCGGGACGCTCATCACAGTACCTAGTACAGACTAAACCAAAATTTTATTTTAGCCAAACCCATTTCAAACAAGGTTATCTTATTATATTATTGTTATCTTATAGACTCAAGAATACATCCATTCCAGACACGGAAGACGCTCTGATTTGAATTTACAACATTTATTTTACCAACCAGACATGTTAACTTTGTTTGTTGTCGTCTTCTAAATAATGGGGCTTGAGGAAGTGACGTCGCCAACTAAACGAGACAAAATAAAGTTATAACATTTAGTTTCGTCTCGTTTAGGTCAACGAAAATGAAGAGACATTTTAGCATAATTTTTATTTTGTAAACTACATTCAGTCTCATTTTTATTCGTCAACAATAGTGCATTATACATTTAATTATAGTTATTGTCACATAACCAGCATTTACGTTGTGTCTCATCTCGTTTTCGTCACTTGATAAAGGTTCGTTGACGACGATATTTAGTCATAATTTTCGTGGATGAAAGCAACACTACACTGAAGGAGCCATAACATCAACTCTTCACTGGATATTAAAATCCAAAATATAGTGAAAACACTATTTAATAGCACAGTAACAAGATGGGCAGATTAAGACATTAACTTGTGAGCACAAAACACAAGATACTTCTCTTTTCAATATAAATAAGGCTTTATTTGATAAATCTAAGACATGTAAACTAATCTAACACATGAACACAAGCATTCACACATTCGCACGTTGCAGAAGGAGGGAAAGTAAGGAAAGGATGAGCTTAGAGAATTAAAATGTGATATCCCAAGTTTACAGCAATATGTGCAATTGCATAGCACAACCATCAATCACTTATTTAACCCTCGCTTTGAGTTTCTCAATGAGGCTAAAATTTATATTAAATGCACCAATTCAGTTAGAATCTGTAGGTTACTTGCTTGCGTTGCTAAACGATTCCCTTTTATTGTTGTCTTTGCAGAAAGGGGGTCTCCCGAGGTTGCTGATTGGCTGAGAGTTCAGTAGTCGTTGAAGTGATGTTTTGTGAAGCCAATGGTTGGGCGTTGGCTGAGGATGTGGAGTTGTGGCTCGTAGAAGTTTTAAGGCTGTCACAGACTCGAGTTGAACTCGGAGACGAGGCGTGGCGGCTTAAACTGAGTACACAAAACTCGCAACGGACAATAAAATAAATTTAAGTAAAAGAATAAAGGGATGTAAAGAGACTAGGTGGGTTTTCTTCTCATTGTGGTAGCAGCTGGCATGTAGGCCAGAGCATGCTCAAAGAGCAGCGTCAAAAACATGGTGGCAAAAGTTGAAGCAAAAAAAGAAGAAGAGGAAGAGATCTGAGAAAGAGAGAAACAAGAGGGAGCTTGATGGGGTCCTGAGTTTTTAAACTCGGCGGACACATCCCATCTGGTGTCTTCACCAATTAGATAGTCTATTATCTTAGCTAGGTCAAGTCAAGTCAACTTTATTTATATAGCGCTTTTAACAATATAAATTGTGTCAAAGCAGCTGCACAATATCCAAAAAAAAAAGGAAATAGTGTGTCAATAGTGTAAAATGAAAAAAGAAAAAAAATTGCAATAAGGTCGACGATATCGCTGGAAATGAATGGTCCCCAACTAAGCAAGCCAGAGGCGACAGCGGCAAGGAACCAAAACTCCATCAGAGACAGAATGGAGAAAAAAACCTTGGGAGAAACCAGGCTCAGTCGGGGGCCAGTTCTCCTCTGGCCAAACGAACCAGCAGTTCAATTCCAACTGCAGCCAAGTCAGATTGTAAGGTCTCAACTGGTTCCAGTGGTCATTTGGTAATTCTGTATGTTGTCTGAGCGTTGGCATCCGCCGAAATCCTCTGAGGGGTTGGCATTATCTTTTCTCAGGTGTTCGGTCATCTCAGATAATTTAGGGGTTTGATCCAGACTGAAGCTTCTGTCATTCCTAGTTACCACGGGATGTTAATCCCGTGACAGAAACAGAGACAAATAGAGACATAATTAGCGTAGCTGCTGTTCCATCTAAGCAAAAAATGATTTGTTCAACCCAAGCTAAAGAATAATAATAATGTACATTTGATCAGATATAACTGCAGTACAAGATTATAAGATGCATTATGTGAATGCTTGGCTGAAGAGATGTGTCTTTAATCTAGATTTAAACAGAGAGAGTGTGTCTGAACCCCGAACGTTATCAGGAAGGCTATTCCAGAGTTTGGGAGCCAAATGTGAAAAAGCTCTACCTCCTTTAGTGGACTTTGCTATCCTAGGTACTACCAAAAGTCCAGAGTTTTGCGACCTTAGGGAGCGGGTTGGATTGTAGCGTGGTAGAAGACAAGTTAGGTACGCAGGAGCTAAACCATTTAGGGCCTTATAGGCAAGTAATAATATTTTGTATATGATACGGAACTGAATAGGTAGCCAGTGCAGAGACTGTAAAATTGGGGTAATATGATCATATTTTCTTGACCTGGTAAGAACTCTAGCCGCTGCATTTTAGCTTGTTTATTGAAGATGCAGGACAACCAGCTAGCAGTGCATTACAATAGTCCAGTCTAGAGGTCATGAATGCATGAATTAGCTTTTCTGCATCAGAAACAGGTAGCATGTTTCGAAGCTTGGAATGTTTCTAAGATGGAAGAATGCTGTTTTTGTAACATGGAAAATATGATTTTTAAAGGACAAGTTGCTGTCTAATATAACACCCAGATTTTTGACTTTAGAGGATGTGACGGCGCATCCGTCTAGTTGCAAATTGTAATCCAAGAGATTCTGTGTATTGTTTTTTGGTCCAATAAGTAATATCTCTGTCTTATCTGAATTTAATAGGAGGAAATTATTGGTCATCCAATCTTTTACATTTTTTACACAATCTATTAGCTTAGATAGTTTAGAAGTTTCATCTGGTTTTGTTGAGATATATAGTTGAGTATCATCAGCATAACAATGAAAACTAATCCCGTATTTTCGAATAATATTACCAAGAGGCAGCATGTATATTGAAAATAGAAGAGGACCTAGGACTGATCCTTGTGGTACTCCATACTTTACTTGTGATAATTGTGATGACTCTCCATTTAAATGAACAAAGTGGTAGCGATCGGACAGGTATGATTCAAACCACCTTAAAGCCTGCCCTTGAATACCAATATGGTTTTGTAGTCGATCTATGAGTATATCATGGTCTATAGTGTCGAACGCAGCACTAAGGTCAAGTAATACTAGCAATGAGATGCAGCCTTGGTCTGAAGCAAGAAGTAAGTCATTTGTAATTTGCAATTGTAGTTTGTAATTTGTAAAAGTGCAGTTTCTGTACTATGGTGAGGCCTGAAACCTGACTGAAATTCTTCATAGAGATCCTTTTTTTGCAAGAAGGAGCACAATTGAGCAGACACAACTTTTTCTAAAATTTTGGACATAAACGGAAGATTTGAAATGGGTCTATAATGTGCCAGTTCATTAGAATCTAGTTGTGGTTTCTTAATAAGAGGCTTAATAACCGCCAGCTTGAATGGTTTTGGGACGTGACCTAAAGTTAACGATGAGTTAATAATATTGAGAAGCGGTTCTTCTGCTACAGGTAACAACTCTTTCAGTAGTTTAGTGGGTATAGGATCTAATAAACACGTTGTTGGTTTAGATGCACTAATAAGTTTATTTAGCTCTTCCTGTCCTATAGTTGTAAAGCACTGCAGTTTTTCTTTGGGTACGATGAATGAAGCTGAAATACTAGATGCAGTAGAATTTACATTTGTTATTGTATTTCTGATGTTATCTATTTTATCAGTAAAGAAATTCATAAAGTCATTACTATTAAACTGTGAGGGAATATTTAGATCGGGCGGTGTCTGTTTATTTGTTAATCTAGCCACTGTGCTAAATAAGAACCTTGGATTGTTTTGGTTATTATCTATGAGTTTGCGGATATGCTCTACCCTGGCAGCTTTTAGAGCCTGTCTATAGCTGGACATACTGTTTTTCCACGCAATTCTAAAAACTTCCAATTTAGTTTTTCTCCATTTGCGCTCAAGGTTACGAGTTTCTTTCTTGAGAGAATGGGTATAACTGTTGTACCATGGCGCAGTACGGTTTTCTCTAACCTTTTTCAATTTTAGGGGGGCAAGAGCTTCTAATGTATTAGAGAAGATAGTGCCCATGTTGCTAGTTATTTCTCCTAGTGTTTCTTTATGTGTATTTATGGGTACACAGAGCAGTTGAGATAAATCAGGCAGGTTATTTGTGAATCTGTCTTTGGTGGCTGGAACAATAGTTCTGCCCAGACGATAACGCGGAGCCATATAATTAATATCAGTAATACGCAGCATGCACGATACAAGGAAATGATCAGTAACATCATCACTTTGAGGTACGATATCCATATCGGTAAGATCAATTCCATGCGATATAATGAAATCTAGCGTATGATTAAAACGATGAGTGGGCCCGGTGACGTTTTGCTTGACTCCAAAAGAGTTTATTAGGTCAGTAAACGCAAGTCCTAGCACATCATTTGTATAATCAACGTGAATGTTAAAATCTCCGACAATTAGCACTTTATCAACATTAACTAATAGATCTGAGAGGAAATCTGCAAATTCTTTTAGGAAATCTGTATATGGCCCTGGCGGTCTATACACAGTAGCCAAAGCAAGAGATGGGAGAGATTTATTTTGCATATCTAACAGTTTGACATTAAGCAGAAGTATTTCGAATGAGTTAAACCTCCTGTATCCTGTTTTCTGAGTAACATTGAGAATATCACTATATATTGTTGCCACACCGCCACCACGACCAGTCTGACGGGGCTCATGTTTATAACAGTAGCTTGGTGGAGTAGACTCATTTAGACCAAAATATTAATTTGGTTTCAGCCAGGTTTCAGTCAGGCAGAGTACATCAAAATTATTATCTGTGATCATTTCATTTACAATAACTGCTTTGGGTGCGAGTGATCTAATATTTAGGAGCCCAAGCTTCAAAAATTGTTTTTGTTCATTTATTTTGTGTTTTTCTGGTTTAATCACGATCAGATTTTTTCTAGATCCTGCATTAAATTTATATTTTGACCTCGCTATTCGGGGAACAGACACAGTATGTATAGATTGGACAACGCGGGTACTTCTATCATTTAAGTGGGTAGAACAAATGTCATTTGAGAATTGTCTTACTAGTCAAATGGAGCGTAGCGTTCTGGTGATGTTGTCTGACAGGAGTTCCGCTCCGACTCTGCTGGGGTGCAGGCCATCAGCACGGAAAAGCCTAGGACGCTCCCAGAAAAGATTCCAATTATTTACAAAGAGCAGTTTCTGTTCTTTACACCATGACAATAACCATTTGTTTAAAGCAAACAGTCTACTGAACCTTTCGTGTCCTCGTCGATACGTCGGAAGTGGTCCTGACACGATGATCTTCGCCGCGGGCGATGTGCTGCGTACCGTCTCGATCAGGCTCCTGTAGTCCCTCTTCAGTGTCTCCGTCTGCCGCAGCTTGATGTCGTCAGTCCCCACGTGCAGCACGACAGCACCGATGCTGTCATCGCCCTTCAGGATCGCGGGTATCTGCGCAGAAACATCGAGAACACGAGCTCCGGGGAAACAGTGTGTGTGCACTTTACCTTCAGCTAACGTAGCACGGACGTGCCGGACGATGGAGCTTCCGACGATCACAGCGTCACGTTCCGTCTCGCGGAGGGGAGCGAAGCGGTTCCGGGTGGAGATCTCGAAGACCGGAGGCGGCGAGGTTGTCCCCCAGGGCTTGGCTCGCGTCTTCCGCTGCTGTTGTTGCACCCAGGGTCCGTGGCGTCCCGGCGCCGGAGTGAAGGACATCTGTGAAGATCGCGTCCTGGGTGCACAGGGTCTGTACAGAGAAACACACGGAGTAGAGGTGGTGGGAGTGTTAGCAGCGTGCTGTATACTTACCCCGGACTTGTGAGCGTCAGCCCGGGATGTTTCCAGCGCAGCTCTCCTCTCTCTCAGCTGGGCCTGCTTCTCCACCAGAATATGGTGAAGGATCTGTTTCTCCACGGCCTCCAGCTCCAGCTGCACCGAATGCAGCTCGATTGTGTCCTCAGCTAGGGGTGTTGCTTCCATCATAAATCAGCATGTTATCAGTCACATGGTTTGAATTTTTCACACTCTTGCAAAGTATACTTTTGGATGTGATTTCTATAACCAGAATATGATAAATTTGCCAAAGAATCAACTGGAAGAAACGTTTCAAGCAAGAATTGTCAAACTCATACATACCAAACACGAATAACCCTTAAAGTCATTCAATAGTTATTAAAAAGACATAGATGATATGTGCTAAAACCATGATAGTCGAATGTGTGGGTTACATACATAATATGGGGTTGTGCATAGAAATGTCCTTTTAGGATGATTTTAGATGCATATGAAAAAGAAAGTCTCTGTGTAGTTCTACGGAGAACAAAAAGGTCAAAAGGGGTTTGGAAGGAATTTAAGTCTGGTTCTTTGTCTTGGGTGGGGGAAGACAAAAGTATGTTTCCCATACTTTTATCCCACCCATAGCCATGTAAGACCTTGTGGTGGCTTCTGCCAGTGCTATGAGGAATCATTTTCAGAGTCTTGGGGTTTTGATGCCAGAATTTAGATTTTATTATCAGAGACAATAAAACCGAGAGACGCTGCAGTGAATCTCCCGACTGTCTGTTCGTTCATGCTTAAATACAGGTTCTGCCCCTAAGGCGTGTTCTATACATTTCCTATACCGTTATTGTTGTTGGGAAACAGTCTCCATCTGTCTATACATTTCCTATACCGTTATTGCTTAACAGTCTCCATCTGTTTCCTAAAGCAGACAATAGGCCCCAATTTATGTTACGTTAAAGGAAAAGGCCCTATCATGTCACAACAGGATGTGCAGCTTTACCTTACACCATACGTCTGCACATTCCATTGTTCTGCAGACCTCTACACATGCAGGCAGATACAATTTTATAATAGTAGAATAACTTGATACATAAATGGCTATATTTGTGGGAAGTCGTGGCCTAATGGTTAGAGAGTCGGACTCGTAATCGAAAGGTTGCGGGTTCGAGTCCCCGGCCGGCAGGGATTGTAGGTGGGGGGAGTGAATGTACAGCGCTCTCTCCACCCTCAATACCACGACTGAGGTGCCCTTGAGCAAGGCACCGAAACCCCAACTGCTCCCCGGGCGCTGCAGCATGGCTGCCCACTGCTCCGGGTGTGTGTTCACGGTGTGTGTGTGTGTGTGTGTGTGTGTGTGTGGGCATTTGTTCACTACTCACTGCTGTGTGTGTGCACTTGGATGGGTTAAACGCAGAGCACCAATTTCGAGTATGGGTCACCATACTTGACAATACGTCACAACTTTACTTTACGACTTTTATTCACATTGATTACACTTGATTCATTTGTATTTTGATTAATAAAACTCTTCGTCAATCTCAGCCCAACTCCTTGGCTGGGTAAGCGGCCTTGGTGCTCCATTCAATGGCAGTCCTTCAGGTCTTTCAGACCAAACTCCTCACCGGCATGGAAGAGTTTGGCCTGGACCCCGCAATGTCCAGGGAGCTGAGAAACGACAGTCTTGGCTTTGCGTGCCACTAAGACCACAGCTCAGGATATAGGGCGCTCCATGGCCAGTCTTGTGGTGCTTGTGCGCCACTCATGGCTGACCTTAACGGAGATCAAGGACGCTGACAAGCTTCCTTTCCTTTATGCCCCTGTCTCCCTCAACGGTCTGTTCGGACCAGCTGTCGAGGGCTTCTCTGAGCACTTCACTGAGGCACAGAGCCAAAATGCTCTAGCTCTACTGCTGCTTCTAGTCGCCCCAAGTCTGCACCGAGTCAGCAGCCTGTGAAGCCTGCACCTGCTGCCGCCACTGCCACCCAGCCAGCCAAGCCTGAGCCTCAACAACGTTCCCGCTAGGCCAGACGCTACATAGCAAACAGACTTGGCCCAAATGTGGCCTCAAGCTGGCACTGCTGGCCTCCTGTCGGCAATGGCATATACCCTTTCAGCCAGAGCTGGGCCATGTGTGGAAATGATGGCATGGCGTGGATCACGGCAAACAATATGAGGGCCGATTGTTGTTGGGAGGAGTGTTGCCCAGATCAGTCCAGTGATCATGTGGCCCAAATCAGGCAGTGTCCTGACAGCATATTATGTGACTCATGAAAAACAAGATAAATAAAATATGATAAAATGATTACAGAAATGTTAATGAAGTGTTGTATTGTTTAAATTTAATCTTTGAAATGGCAAATCAAAACAGAATGAAACTTCGTTTCAAAATTAATCAAATCAGTAAATCAGTCAACTGCATTAAATGGCACTTAATTATAATTTGATTATATTTTATATTATTATTCTCTGTACAAATAATCTTTGAATCCTTACATAGAGAGAACGAGATCATTTAACCATTATCATGTAATATTTATTTGGTTTACCATGGGGCGCATCATTTTATTAATATGCTGTCATGCACAAGCATTAAATAAAATGATCATAAAAGTATTTTATTTTTTATTCAAATCTTCGGTGTCCGTATGATGCTTTGTGTGAGGAACATATCCAGATTCATCAGCGATATGTGTCTCCTTCCTCTGTAGCTATAGTAACCATTAAAAAAGTTGCCGTTAGGAAGTTTTACAACAACTTTTACGGCAGCGAAATCAAACGCTGGGCTCTCGTTGGTTTCGTCATAGATTGTGACATGCCGTGTTTCCGGTGATGTGTGTTTTGAATAAGAAACGCGCACCCTCACAGAGTGGATCGGGATAGTATTTTCAGCATTTAACAACTTAAATTATGCCCTGCTCCTCGCACTAAACTTTTATATTCCGCCAGAGAGGACCACGACTGCAATGCATCGTCATTTGGACTACTGTGGTACTGCTTATTATTTTCTGCAATAAATTATTTTGATTACACATGTCTGTCTGTTACATTTTTCTCATAGACTGTATACTTTATACACTCACTATTTATTGGTTGATTTGTTCTTATAAAAATTATTCTTATAAAAAATAAAACATTTTCAATGCAATGCGTTTTTTATTGCACAGTTACATGACCTGTGGATGTTAAGGCTGATTTTATATTCAGTTTAATTTGCTTTATTGGCATAGTTTGTGTGTCAAGAGCAGTGAGTGGTTTTCTCTCTTTTTGTGGATTAACATTAAGGACACTGACAGCAGCTAGTAAATTGTCAGAGTTTTTGCTTCGTAATGTTATATTTTGGCCACTAGAGGTCCCTATTGTACGCTCATGTCTATCCTCTGCCTCTTGTAATTAGTGCTATTGATTTCACATGTGCCTCATTCTGGGATGTGTATTTAAGGGGATCACTTCCTTTGGTGCTTTGCTTGGTTATTGTTGTTCCCAGGCAGTTGCTGCCGTAAGTCTGCTCTAGCTCTAAGTTCTAATCTTAGAAGCCTTTTTGGATTGTTCGCCTGTGTTTATTTTTGTTTTTTTTGAGAGTATTTTTTGTCCTTTTGGAACCCTTTTGGACTAAGGATTTTTCTGTTTTGTGGCTCTCTTTAAGAAAAGGATTTTTGTAACCTTTTTCCCTGTTTTTGTTAATAAACTCGTCTGAGTTTAGAATGCGTCTGACTATTGGGTTCAACTCCCTTCTGTGGCTCAGTGGTGGAAACCTTGACTCTTGCACCAGAGACACAAGTTTGTAACCCGACCCTGACAGAATAACCAAGTCACTATGAACCCAGAGACGCATAATTCTCAAGAACTCCTTGCCACAGTTGTTCAGCATGAGTCCACAGTTCAACGCCATGAGACAGTACTAGTTGAGCAGGAGACTTTGATGGCTAAACACTCAGAAGTACTGTCTGATCTCATGGCTTCTGTCCGTCAGCTCTTTGACCGACTACCCTCTACTTCAGCTGCTGCTACTACTGCTGCCTCTGTATCCCTCACGGATTCTCAAGTGCTCTCTCCTCTGACTGAACCTCGCCTACCTCCACCACAACGTTTCTCAGGTGATCCCAGTGCATGTGATGGGTTCCTGACTCAATCCTCTCTCACATTTGAATTACAACCATCTTCCTTTCCCTCAGATCGGGCCAAGATCACATATGTTATCACTCTCCTTTCTGGCAAGGCTCTTTCTTGGGCAACTGCAGTCTGGAAGGCAGAGGCGCCCTTCTGTTCAAGTTATTCTGAGTTTGAAGAGGAGTTAAAGCGAGTCTTTGACAACCCCCTCAGTGGCCGGCAAGCCTATAAGACACTTCTCACCCTCCGACAAGATAGTGGCAGTGCAGCTGAGTATGCCATACAGTTTCGGACAGTTGCAGCAGGGAGCGGCTGGAACAACGAGGCCCTCATGGTGTGTTTCCTGAATGGTCTGTCTGAGGCAATCAAGGATGATATGGCTACCAGAGAACCTGCTCGTGATCTCGAGACCCTCATGGATCAAGCAATCCGGCTAGATAATCGCCTGAGGGAGAGAGGCCTGAACCGACCATCTGTTTCCTCATTGTCTGCCAATCCAGCTCTTGCTCAAATGTTACCAGTCCCCCAAGATTCTTCAGAACCCATGCAATTGGGTAGGACTAGGCTTTCCCTGTCAGAACGGGACCGTCGCATGAGAGAGTGCTGTTGTCTATACTGTGGATTGTATGGTCACTATCGTTCCGCCTGCCCCGAGTTTCCGGAAACGCCCAGTCCCGTGCAGGCATGGAAGGACTGTAACGGGAGTTACACACACAGCGTCACCTTCCCACTCTGGGTTATTCCTTCCCATTACACTCTCTTGGGGAGATCAAAAACACCAACTCCAGGCATTGATTGATTCTGGTGCTGCCGGGAATTTCATGGACATATCCCTTGCCAAAAATCTTCAGATCCCTACTAATTTCCTTCCTGCCCCCCTAACAGTGACCGCCTTGGATGGAAGACCGTTAGCTCCAGGGAAAGTATCCCACCTCACCTCTCTCCTTTGTCTCATCACTTACCAGCACCAGGAGAGAATGTGATTTCATCTTATACAGTCACCAGAGTCCCCGGTTATCCTCGGTCACCCCTGGCTCCTCCAGCATAATCCACACTTTGACTGGTCCACTGGCGCTGTTCTCAGTTGGGGTCCCACCTGTCAGACTACTTGCTTGGCCCAGAACTCCCCTGATCCTGTTCTTGAGTCCCAAGAACCCCTTGATCTGTCTCAAGTCCCTTCCCAGTACCACCACCTCAAAGCGGTGTTCAACAAAAGGAAGGCCGCCTCCTTACCTCCTCATCGCCCCTATGATTGCGCCATTGAGCTTCTCCCATGAGCCTGTCCCCCCAGAGGTCGTATATTCTCTTTGTCTCCCCCTGAACGAACTGCTATGGACAAATAGATAAACGAAGCCCTTGCAGCAGGTATCATCCGACCATCCACTTCCCCTGCTGGAGCTGGATTCTTGTTTGTTGGGAAGAAGGATGGCGGACTTCAGCCTTGTATTGATTACAGGGGCCTTAATAACATCACTATTCGAAACCGCTATCCCTTGCCACTTATGGCCACTGCCTTTGAAATTCTGCAAGAAGCCTCCATCATCACTAAGCTCGATTTGCGCAATGCCTACCATCTCGTGCGCATCAGACAAGGAGATGAATGGAAAACCGCCTTCAACACGCCCACTGGGCACTATGAATATTTAGTTATGCCCTTTGGTCTCACTAATGCTCCTGCAGTATTTCAAGCTCTCATCACTGATGTTCTCAGAGACATGCTCAACCAATTTGTGTTTGTTTACTTAGATGATATCCTGATCTTCTCGAGTTCCCTCCAAGACCATGTCAAACACGTCAGTAAAGTTCTTAGGCGCCTTCTAGATAATGATCTTTATTTTAAACCCGAGAAATGTGAGTTCCATGTGACCGAAGTTCAGTTCCTGGGGTTTATCATCAAGCCTGGGCAGATAAAGATGGACCCTCAGAAGGTTCAAGCAGTTGTAGATTGGCCCTCCCCCTCATCGGTAAAAGAAGTACAGCGTTTCCTTGGCTTTGCCAATTTTTATCGCAAGTTCATCCTGAACTTCAGTACTGTAGTGGCTCCTTTATCTGCCCTCACCAAGGGGAACACAACCAGTTTTTATTGGGGACCTGAAGCAGAGTTGGCCTTCAGTAAACTCAAAAGCCAGTTTACCTCTGCCCCTATTCTTATTCTCCCTAACCCGGATAAACCCTTCATCGTGGAGGTGGTTGCTTCGGATGTAGGGGTTGGAGCTGTGCTGTCCCAAAGGGGAGAGGACAACAAGCTGCATCCATGTGCATTCCTTTCCCACCGCCTTACACCAACTGAGAAGAACTATCATGTAGGGGATCGAGAGTTACTGGCAGTTAAGCTGGCGCTTGAGGAGTGGAGGCATTGGCTTGAGGGGGCCAAACACCCATTCCAAGTACTCACAGACCACAAAAACCTGGAGTACATTCAGCAGGCAAAACGACTCAACCCCCGCCAGGCACGTTGGTCCTTATTCTTCAATCGATTCCAGTTCATCTTATCCTACCGCCCCGGCTCGAAGAACCTAAAAACTGATGCGTTATCCCGAGTATATGTAAACTCTGCTCAGGAAGATTCTATTACATCAGTTATCCCCAGTTCCAAGATAGTTGCTCCTATCAGGTGGGATCTGGAGAATACTGTTAAACAAGCCCAAGCCCGAGAACCTGGTCCAGGAGGGGGGCCAACCCACTGTCTGTTTGTCCCTAAAGCGGTCCGCTCCCAGGTCCTTCAGTGGGGACACTCCTCTCGTCTCACTTGTCATCCTGGTGCTTCTCGCACTCTTGAGTTCCTCCTAAGACGCTTTTGGTGGCCAACTATCAAGGAGGATGTGACAACATTTGTAAACGCGTGTCCCACGTGCAACCAAAGTAAGGTCCCTCACCGTTCTCCTCAGGGGCTGTTACACCCTCTCTCCATACCTCATAGACCATGGTCTCATCTTTCCATGGATTTTATCACTGGACTTCCGCTATCACAAGGCAACACCACTATCATGGTCATAGCTGACAGATTCTCTAAGTCCGCCCGATTTATTCCTCTGCCCAAACTACCTACTGCTAAGAAAACAGCTGAATTGGTTATAAACCACGTCTTTTGAGTCTTTGGCATCCCACTAGACATAGTTTCTGATCGAGGACCCCAGTTTTCCTCCCGATTCTGGCGGGAATTTTGTCAATCTCTGGGAGCTACAGTGAGTCTATCTTCTGGGTTCCACCCAGAATCCAATGGGCAAACGGAGAGGCTTAACCAAGATCTTGAGACTACACTGAGGTGTATGGCAACTAACAACCCATCCTCTTGGTCTCTCTTTATCGTATGGGCAGAATACGCTCACAATACCCTCCGCTCCTCTGCTACAGGCCTCTCCCCTTTCGAGTGCCAGTTTGGATACACCCCTCCACTATTCCCAGAACAAGAAGTGGAGGTTGCAGTACCCTCTACTCAACTGTTTGTTAAACGCTGCCGCCAGACATGGAGAAAGGCCAGACTCAAACTCCTTAAGGTCTCTAAGCAGTACCAGCATCAGGCCAATCGCAGACGCAGACCTGCTCCCTTTCTACTCCCCGGCCAAAGAGTCTGGCTTTCCACAAAGAACATTCCCTTGCGGGTGGAGTCCCGTAAACTTTCCCAGAGGTTCATCGGCCCCTTCAAGATTGCCAGGAAAGTTAACCCAGTTACTTATCGTTTATACTTGCCTAAGTCTTTGAAGATAAATCCCACTTTTCATGTCTCCACTGTTAAAACCTGTTTTGTCTTCTCCTTTTCTTGCGATAGGTAAACCTCCCCCTCCCCTCCAGCCAGCTTACACAGTCCACAGGATACTGGATGTCCGTTGAGTACGTGGGTCCCGGCAGTATCTTGTGGACTGGGAAGGCTATGG
Organism: Barbus barbus; assembly: GCF_936440315.1. Classification (NCBI taxonomy): domain Eukaryota; kingdom Metazoa; phylum Chordata; class Actinopteri; order Cypriniformes; family Cyprinidae; genus Barbus; species Barbus barbus. Next base: position 5,129,659 of record NC_136724.1, read on the forward strand.
CCCTGAGGAGCGCTCCTAGGTTCCTGCCAAGGACATCTTGGACCCCAAACTAATGCAAGTATTTCATGCTCGCAAGCCCAGTCATCCTGGAGGGAACGTCAAGAGCCGTTCCTAGAGGGAGGGGTCCTGTCAGAGTTTTTGCTTCGTAATGTTATATTTTGGCCACTAGAGGTTCCTATTGTATGCTCATGTCTATACTCTGCCTCTTGTAATTAGTGCTATTGATTTCACATGTGCCTCATTCTGGGATGTGTATTTAAGGGGATCACTTCCTTTGGTGCTTTGCTTGGTTATTGTTGTACCCAGGCAGTTGCTGCCGTAAGTCTGCTCTAGCTCTAAGTTCTAATCTTAGGAAGCCTTTTTGGATTGTTCACCTGTGTTTATTTTTGTTGTTTTTGAGAGTGTTTTTGTCCTTTTGGACTAAGGATTTTTCTGTTTTGTGGCTCTCTTTAAGAAAAGGATTTTTGTAACCTTTTTCCCTGCTTTTGTTAAACTCGTCTGAGTTTAGAACGCGTCTGACTATTGGGTTCAACTCCCTTCTGTGGCTCAGTGGTGGAAACCTTGACTCTTGCACCAGAGACACAAGTTCGTAACCCGGCCCTGACAGTAAATTAGGCGCGGCAACTTTAAGACAAAATGCATAGATCCAATATAGTGATACACATATGATTTCTTTCTTTTTTGTTCTCTCCTTGCAACCCCCCTGAAATGTTTAAAGAATGTTAATTTTGTTTGTTGTTATTGTATGCAGAGATATATGTACACACATGGTCATTTGGCCATTTATGTATGATGTAGATCAGTGGTTCCCAACCACGTTCCTGGAGGCCCCACAACACTGCACGTTTTGCATCTATCCTTTGTCTGACACACCCAATTCAGGTCTTGGAGTCTCTACTAATGAGCTGATGATCTGAATCAGGTGTGTTTAATTAAGGTGACATGGAAAACATGCAGTGTTGGGGGGCCTCCAGGAACATGGTTGGGAACCACGGATGTAGATGTTATTGGAAAAGTGTATATTTTGTAATAGGCATTTTATTGTTCCCTATTTGAGTTTGTGAATTAATATTGTTCAATAATTTAAAAAAAAGTACAGTGCCCCCCATAAGTATTGGAACAGTAAATACAATATTGCTCTGTTGGCTGTGGAGTCAAGACATTTGCAAATATGATTAAAAGATAATTATGAGACAAAACTACAGAATGTCACATTTTATTATTAGCCGTTTGAACACATACTTGTTTTACCAAATAAAAAGAACAACACTTTTAGAGTTCACCCCACTCATTGATGTGAGCATAAGTATTGGGACAGTTGAACATAAGGCAGATATAAAAGATTAAACGCTATTAACAGGAGGCAGTCGTGGCCTAATGGATAGAGAGATGGACTTGTAACCCAAAGGTCATGGGTTCGAGTCTCGGGTCTGGCAGGGACTGTAGGTGGGGGAGTGAATATTCAACACTCTCTCCACCTTCAATACCACGACTGAGGTGAGACCCTTGAGCAAGGCACCGGACCCCCAACTGCTCCCCGGGCACCGCAGCATTGGCTGCCCACTGCTCCGGGTGTATGTTTACTACTGTGTGTACACTTGAATGGGTTAAATACAGAGCACAAATTCCAAGTATGGGTCACCATACTTGGCCACACATCACTTTCTTTTCCCTATTATTTAGTTGCAGACCCTTGAGCAAAATCACAGCACTGAGTCTGTGACCCATAGACATCACCAGACTCTTGGTCTCATCCTTTGAAATACTTTTCCCATCCTTTAATGCAGCCAATTCCAGTTGTTGCTTGTTTAGGGGAGTTTCTGCCTTTACTATTCAGCTGGTGAAATTCATGTTCAATTTAAATCTAGAGATTGACATGGGCAATCTAAGACTTTAAATGGGCAATCTATTGACATGGGCAATCTAAGAATCTAAAACTGGCAGGGTGTTTAGGGTCACTGTCCCGATGCAATATGAAGCACTTCCCAATGAGTCTTGTGGCATTTTCTGGAATATTGGTAGGCAAGATGGTTTTGTACCCTTCCAAATTCATTCTGCTACTGTCATCATACATTAAGTCATCAGTAAAGTTGAGAGGGCATGTTCCAGAGGCAGCCATGCATGCTCATGCCATGACACATGCTGTCCAACTAGAGGACCAAATACACTGGATCACTGCTAATCTCAGTTTAAGAATGCCTACAAAGCCCGCTCACTACCGGCTTTTGGCAAATCGGACCATGCCGCCATTTTTCTCACACCGGAATATAAACAAAGGCTCGTTCAGGATCCCCAGGTGCAGAGAGTAGTAAAGCACTTGTCCTCCCACTCAGAAGCTATGCTACAGGCGGCTCTTGATGACGTCAACTGGGACATGTTCCGGGCGAGTTCATCTGACGTCAGCGAGTTCACAGATGTAGCAGTAAGCTTTGTAAACACGCTAACAGAGCAAGCTACATAAACAATAACTATAAGGACCTTCTCCAATCAGAAACCGTGGGTGGACAGAACAATCCGTGCTGCGGTTAACAAATGCACTGCCACTTACATTGAGGCTCTTTTGACCGGGAATATGAGCGAGTACAAAGCTTCGTGCAGATACAGAGAGAGAATTGAGTCTCATTTCCAGTTCAAGGACTCTCGACGGATGTGGCAGGGACTGAGGACCATCTGTGCCTTCGGTAACAAATCCTCCGCAGAGGTGAGAGCAGATCAGTTGCTGGCCGACGAGTTAAACATCTTCTATGGCTGCTTCGATTGCAGCGGCGGTGGCGCGACTGTCAACCAGCGCGTCAGGAAGCAGCAGGCAAAGCAGCGATAATCATGTAATCACCGTGTCGGAGGATGAGGTTCGGAGGGCGCTAAAGAAAGTGAACGTCAGGAAAGCAGCCGGACCTGATGGGATAACCGGCCATGTTCTGAGGTCCTGCGCTGATCAGCAATTCAATACTATAGTCCCCATCAATCTAGCTTCTAAACTCACAGACCTCGTCCTAAACTCCTCACTCTGTGACTGGATTCAAGACTTCCTCACCGGCAGACCTCAAGTGGTGAAAGTTGGCCAGTTCACCTCAAACTCCATCACTCTGAATGTAGGAGCCCCACAGGGCTGTGTCCTGAGTCGCCTGCTCTACTGCTCTGTCCTCTCACAGCTCCACATCTATTATCAAATTCGCTGATGATACTGTGGTTCTGGGCCTTATTTCCAACAATGATTAGACCGCATACTTGGATGAGGTAGAGAGACTCACATCATGGTCCAGGACAACTGTCTCGCTCTGAATGTGAGAAAAACCAAAGAGCTGATCATGTACTTTAGGAAGAGACAGCAGCGGCCCTACACTCCTCTTATGATCAGTGGGACCCCTGTGGAGAGGGTGAGTAGCTTCAAGTACCTCGGTGTAAACATCTCCGAGAACCTGACTTGGACTACACACATCCAAACACAGGTTAAGAAAGCCAGGCAAAGACTGTACCATCTGCGACAGCTGAGGCAATTCAAGGTCTCACCAGCAATCCTGAAAACTTTCTATTCAGGGACCATAGAAAGTGTATTGACTCAGTGCATCTCAGTGGGGTATGGAAACAGCTCCAATCAGGACTGCAAAGCTCTACAGAGAGTTGTGCGCTTAGCTGAGCACATCTCAGGGTCTGCTCTCCCCTCTATCCAGGAAATCTACCTCAAACGCTGCAAAAGTAGAGCTGTCAAAATCATCAAAGACTCAAATCACCCTGGTAACCGTCTATTCACTTTGCTTCCATCTGGTAAGCGCTTCCGTAGCCTGATGGCAAAAACTGAGAGACTTAAGAGGAGCTTCTTCCCCCAGGCCATCAGGCTCCTAAACTCTAACTCTGTGTCATAACATCACATGACTCCATGTAAATATCACTATATCAATAAGTTATTCATAAGTTTTTTCTACCTCATATTGCTGCTATGTGAATACCCTGTACAATTTTTTTGCACATTCTTTTGCGCTTTCCTTCTTATATTATTATTATTAATAATAATAATAATATAAGAAGGAAAGCGCAAAAGAATGTGCAAAAAAAAAGCGCGGAGAGTGTGATGACCTGAGCTCTGAACGGAGTGGAAAGTACCTTAGGTACGTATCCATACCTTGGTTTTAGGACGACCTTGGAGTCGTTTGGCCCAAATTCCAGGCAGGCAGGGCTCACAGAGAGCGCCTGCAGGTCTCCTACTCGCTTGACTGACGCTTGTGCTAGTAGCAGAGCAGTCTTCAGCGACAGCGACCGAAGGTTCGTGGACTGGAGCGGCTCAAAAGGACACAATGGGTAAGTACAATGCACAATGGGTAAGTCCCACGTAGGGACAGTAAGGGGCCGAGGCGGATTCAGCCTCTTGGCACCCCTTAGAAAGCGGACGATAACATTGTCCCTGCCCACTGATTGGTCCACGATAGGGGCGTGGAAGGCCGCTATAGCCGATACGAACACCCTGAGTGTGGAGGGAGAGCGTCCTTTATCCAGCAGTTCCTGCAGGAAGGACAGAATCACCGCCAACTCAGATGTAGGGGGGTCCTCACCGCGGTTTAGACACCATTCGGAGAAAACCGCCCATTTAAGGGCATAGAGGCGTCTCGTAGACGGGGCTCTAGCCTCAGAAATGGTATTTAGCACTCGCTCTGGGAGGCTGGTAGGCTCCCGTTGAGCGGCCAGAGGTGAAGCGCCCACAGTTCGGGATGAGGGTGCCACAATAAACTGTTCGCATGAGAGAGGAGGTCTCGTCTCAGGGGCAGGGGGCAGGGGCCAGGGGGCTGCGGTTAGCAGCTGGGTCAGCTCTGACATCCAAGGCTGGTTCTCCCACAGGGGAGCCACCAACAAGACCTTGTGTCGTTGTTCCCTGATTCGCCTGATGACCTGAGGAATCAGAGCGATCGGAGGGAATGCATAGAGGAGGAGGTTGGGCCAGTCGTGGGCCAACGCGTCCTTCGAATAATAGGCTTGGCAGTGAGAGTTGACTTTGGAGGCGAAAAGGTCTACCTCGGCCTTGCCAAAGATTCTCCAGATCATTCGAACCGTCTGCGGGTGGAGCATCCACTCCTCTGAGGGAACGTTGCTCCGTGATAACATATCCGCTCCTCGGTTCAATCTGCCCGGCAAATGTGCTGCTCTCAGCGAGCGCAAGTTGAGCTGAGCCCACTCCAGTAGTCGCTCTACCATAAGGAAGAGGCGCTTCGAGGAGAGACCGTCCTGGTGATTTACGTAGGACACCACTGACATGTTGTCTGAGCGGATCAGCACATGTCGTCCCTTTAGCTCTGGCAGGAAAAACTGGCAGGCTCGACACACTGCTAGCATACTCTAAGCAGTTGATGTGGAGGTTCTGCTCCGCCTTCGACCAAAGGCCAAAGGTCGGTTTGCCTTCGCACAGCGCCCCCCAACCCATGTTGGTCACACCCTTGGTCACACCCTTTCTGAACCATTGTGGGTTCTTCCTGGGGGCTAGGGCTGTTACACAGGCCTGGCTCTCCCTGATATGTAGGCGACCGTGTCGCCATGCGTGGGGCGGAACCCGTGGTTTCAACCAGCGCTGAAGTGGCCGCATGCGAAGCAGGCCCAACTGTAGCACCGGCGATGCTGCGGCCATGAGGCCCAGCATCCTCTGAAACGGTTTGATGGGGCGAGCGGTGCCGCTCTGGAAGGAGGCTGCGAGCTTTTAAATGGCCAGAGCGCGTTCCGGCGCTAGCACAGCTCTCATCTGAGCTGAGTCCAAAACTGTTCCCTGAAACGACACTCGTCGGCTGGGAAACAGCGCGCTCTTGGCAAAATTGACCCTGAGCCCCAGGCATTCTAAGTGGCTGAGGAGGAGGGCTCTGTGTGAGAGTAGTTGTACCTCTGACTGGGCCGGAATGAGCCAGTCGTCGAGGTAATTGAGAATGCGGATTCCCATCTGCCTGAGAGGGGACAGAGCCCATGCACTTCGTAAAAGTGCGTGGAGCCAGGGACAGTCCAAAGGGAAGGACCGTTTGCTGATAAGCCACTCCCTCGAAGGCGAATCTCAAGAATCGTCTGTGATGGGGGGCTATCTGGACGTGAAAGTATGCGTCTTTCAGGTCCAGGGAACAGAACCAGTCCTCTGAGCGAATTTGCGAGAGGATCTGCTTCAGTGTGATCATCCTGAACGACCTCCTCATGAGGGCACGATTCAGGCGTCTGAGATCAAGGATGGGCCGGAGGCCGCCATCCTTCTTGGGAACGAGGAAGTAACGGTTGTAAAAGCCTGATTCGCACTGAGCTGGAGGAACCATTTCTATGGCTCACTTTTCCAGCAGCGTCATCACTTCTGAACTTAGAACGTGAGCGTTCTTGCCGTCTACAGAAGTGGAGACCACGCCGCTGAAGCGCGGGGGTCTGCAAGCGAATTGGAGTGAGTAACCTCGTTCTATTATCCGTACAACCCATTCTGACACTCCGGGGATGGCCCTCCAGGCCTCGGCCCGCGTGGCAAGGGGCTGGATAAACTCGAGCAATCGACTGCACGGAGGCAGGACGCTCGTGATGGAAGGAAGAGGGAATTTGCTCTCTCTTTGAGAATGTTTGTGTTTTATTTTGCCCGTTATAACAACGGACGGTTGCAAGGACGCTTATACGGGCCCTGTGTTTGCAACAGACACAATGTGCTCTGCACCCGGCGATGAGCGGAGTGACAAGAGGTTTTTTAAGAGAGGCTGCTTGGCGGGCGGTCCGGCCGCGGCGGGACTCGGCCCTCTCCTCTTCCTGGCCTGCAGATCAGGAAGACGCTGGAGGCGCAGGGTCCAACACAATCCTGGGTTGGGGCCCCTGGCGCTGCGGATGGGGGTAGCGTCTGGTCGATCGAGAACGCCCTCGCGTCTGCGGAGCCTTGGCAGGCTGAGAGGTGGAGGCAGGAGGCGGGGGCTTCGCAGGCTGCTTAGTCGGCACAGGCTTGGGGCGACTAGCGGCAGCAGAAGAGCTTGATCGCTTGGGCAGGAAGTGCCTTCTGTGCTTCCGTGAAGTGTTCAGCAAAACCCTCCACCGCAGGTCCAAAGAGGCCGCTAGGCGAAATCGGTGCATCAAGGAAGGAGACCTTGTCTGCGTCCTTGATCTCCGTCAGCGTGAGCCACAGGTGGCGCTCGAGCACCACTAGGCTGGCCATGGACCGTCCAATCGCCTGGGCGGTGGTCTTGGTGGCGCGCAGAGCCAGGTCTGTTGCACTTCTCAGCTCCCTGAGAGTTGCAGGATCAGGTTCAGACTCGTCCATAGCAGCGAGGAGTTTGGCCTGATAGACCTGTAGAACCGCCATAGAGTGAAGCGCCGATGCCGCCTGTCCAGCTGAAGCATAGGAGCGTCCAGCGAGTGCTGAAGTGGTCCTGCATGGCTTGGACGGATGGGCGGCTTTAGCCTTCCAGCCGATGGCAGTGGGTGGGCAGAGATGGGCAGCCACTGACTCATCCAGTTGAGGCATTTTCCCGTACCCCTTTTCTTCAGCGCCGTCAATTGTAGTGAGGGCGGATGAAGAGGAAGTGCGGAGGCGGGCGGAGTAGGGGGCGCGCCATGATTTCGTCAGCTCGTCGTGAACTTCAGGGAAGAACGGCGAGGGTCGCTGTAGAGGGGCCTGATGGCGCCCCGGCAGGAACCACTCATCAAGACGGCTGCGAGAGGGCTCCTCTGGTGGAAACCAATCCAGTCCCAGTTCTTCAACCGCTCTGGAGAGGACACGGAAGAGCTCGGCGTCCATCCCAGCTGTAGCGGTGCTGGGCGCTGAAGAATACGGGAGGGCGGAGTCTACAGCAGAGCCCGACAGCTCCTCCGTATCAGAAGCTGCCAATGACATGCTGTCATCGGCCAGCTCTTCGTCACTTTTCCCGAACGAGACCAGATCGCTCGCGGCAGCGGAGGGACGCTGGTCGGGCTGGGAAAAAAGGACGGGAGAATGCTCTCTCTGTGGCGAAAGCGAGGCACGCGGGACTCGAGCCAGCGTGAGCTCGCTCTCAGCCAAGCACTGAAATCCTCTGCCCTGCCGCTTTTTCCTCACAGGTGCCTGGGAGGAAGAAAACGGGAGGGCGTGAGGGGCGGGATCGCTCTCTGAAAAGAAAGCGATCCGCGAGCGCAGAGAGGCGAGATTGAAATGCTCGCAGTGCGAGCATTCAGTGTCAGCGAGCGCGGCATCTGCATGGGATTTCCCCAAGCAGGAAACGCACTCGCTGTGGCCGTCATCGGAGTGCAGGGGAGCCCTGCACGAGCCGCAATGTCGGCCAGGCATTTGAAACAACGCCTGTAAATTTGCTCTTTTAGAGTGCGTGAATTCGCCGGATGGCGGTAGCGAACAGACCGGGGCTTCTGCGGGGCGTGAGCGCGATGAGCGTCGTCTCAGCAGGCAGGAGGTCTCTGGCTCAGCTGCGAGGCGTGTCAACGGCTGATTATATAGCCAGATAACCCCGCCCATTCTGGCGGGATCTGGCGGGCTCCATCGCCATAGGCTCGTGCAGGTCCGCTGCCGACACATTGGTTAGTTTTTAACACACTGCACGAACCAATGGTCGTGCAGTTTCACTGCGTGATTGAATAAGGCTTCAGTAAAGGAGAAAAAAGGCTTTTTCCCATAGCGTCTTTAGCAAGACGCAGTACGAGTGGAGTATCGATAGGGAACTTATCTTAATGCTTAATGTAAATACAAAATAGGTTGGTCTAAATCTGGGTAATCACTTATATATATATGGGTCACTGACGTGATGCCTAAATTTTCTGTCCAATTGTGTTTTCTCAGTTAAAAATCGGTTTAAATGCATAAAAAAGATGCCATATATATGAAGGGCCTCTCCCATGTATGAACTCACTTTAACTTTTCAAAAAACATTAGTTACACTGAACAAAATTATAAACTATAATGGAAAACACTGCAGTGGTCGCACCACATGATATTTTCAAATTCAATCAAAATTTACAAGCACAGAATTGGTCACCTAAACAAAACAAACCAGCTTCCCACAAAAGGTCACTTAGAAATGTATAATTAAAATAAATAGTTGCAGAAATAACTTATTATTCATTGTTTTTTTTTTGAGGTCATACCACATGATATCCAAATGTGGTAACTACATACCAGCCATTAAAAAGATTCCTTTTTTTTCCAAATTTGAAAGAGACTTACGAACCTGCTTGATGCTTCCATGGGTCCTTGGCAAATTGGTATATGATGCAAAGTCTTATCTCTGAATGGATTTCAACATAAAAGTCCCAAAATGGTCGCACCACATGATATTTCATAAAATGGAAATTATTGGACAAAGTTTGTTTGTATATTATGACGGAAATATAAATACAAATGCTTTGCAATTTTATACAGTATAACAAAACAATTTGGAAATTATGCCAAATAGTGCAGAAAATTAATTGAATAAATTTAGGGTAATTTCAAAGATGTTTACAAAAAAAAAGTTATGGCCGGACAGTCACACCACATGATATTTTGACACTTTGAATAACAGAAACATTACAAATACACTGTACAAAATTATAAATGCAACACTTTTGTTTTTACCCCCATTTTTCATGAGCTGAACTCAAAGATCTAAGACTTTTTCTATGTACACAAAATACCTATTTCTCTCAAAAATTGTTCAGTTTGGCTCATTTCAGAATTTTTATGTTTAATCTTTGTACAATATGAGAAAAATGCAAAACACAAACCCTAAAAATAAAATAATTCAGAGCATGTAATTTTAGTTTGGTAATTATGCATTTATTAGTAATTTATCATTTATTTATTAATAACTATTTTAATCTATTCTACCAGCTTATATTGCCAAACAAAGTAAAATAAACGCTCACCATAGGCAGCATGTTAATTCTGACCCTGCAGTCTTGCACAAACTCCAGAAGTCATTTTCCACTATAAGAAAGATGTTCATGTTGTCATCTCAGAACCTGAGCCAGCAACCCCCCCCCCCCCCCCCCCCCCCCTTTGGAAGCAGCAGACCTGAGTCATATGTTTTGGGGATGCCCCAGATTAAAAAGTTTTTGGATAGACATCTTCAGAACATTTTAATCTACAGTGGTGTGAAAAAGTGTTGGCCCCCTTCCTGATTTTTTATTTTATTGCATGTTTGTCACACTTTAATGTTTCAGATCATCAAAAAAATGTAAATATGAATCAAAGATAACACTAGTAAACACAACATGCAGTTTTTAAATGAAGGGTTTTTTTATTAAGGGAAAACAAAATCCAAACCCACATGGCCCTGTGTGAAAAAGTGTTTGCCCTGTGGACTCTGTGGACTGACGAGACAAAAGTTTAACTTTTTGGAAGGTGTGTGTCCCATTACATCTGGCGTAAAAGTAACACAGCATTTCATAAAAAGAATCATACCAACAGTAAAATATGGTGGTGGTAGTGTGATGGTCTGGGGCTGTTTTGTTGCTTCAGGACCTGGAAGACTTGCTGTGATAAATGGAACCATGAATTCAGCTGTCTACCAAAAAAATCCCGAAGGACAAAAAACTAAATGAAGACTTTGGAGTGGCCTAGTCAAAGTCCTCACCTGAATCCTATTGAGATGTTGTGGCATGACCTTAAAAAGGCGGTTCATGCTCTCAAACCCTCTAATGTCGCTGAATTACAACAATTCTGCCCAGATGAGTGGGCCAAAATTCCTCCACAGCGCTGTAACAGACTCATTACAAGTTATTGCAAACGCTTGATTGCAGTTGTTGCTGCTAAGGGTGGCCCAACCAGTTATTAGGTTTAGGGGGCAAGCACTTTTTCACACAGGGCCATGTGGGTTTGGATTTTGTTTTCCCTTCATAATAAAAAACTTCATTCAAAAACTGCATGTTGTGTTTACTAGTGTTATCTCTGATTAATATTTAAATTTGTTTGATGATCTGAAACATTAAAGTGTGACAAACATGCAAAAAAAATAAAAATCAGGAAGGGGCCAACACTTTTTCACACCACTGTATATGTTACAAAGACATGGACCCTAATCCTTTGACTTCCATTTTCGGTGTAGTGCTGGAAGAAGTGTGCCTGATTAGCTGATCAGTGAACTGATCAGCTAATCAGGTAGAAATTATAGCCTTTTCCTCATTATTGGCTAGGCGCCTGATTCTTCTCAGTTGGAAAAAGGCAAGGCCACCATCTCATAAACACTGGGTAGTTGAGGTGATGTCTTATCTTAAACTTGAGCACCTTAAGTATACTATTCGAGGTTCCTCTGGAAAGTTTTATGGGGTCTGGCATCCCTTTTTATCTTACGCTGAATCCTTATGGGACACTATTGATCATAATTGATCATATCTGACCCTGACATCTCTTCTTTTTTTTCTTTTTTTATTTTTATTAAAGGGGTGTGTATGTGTTTGTTGTTTGTAGTTATGTGTTTTGGTGTGAAATATGTGATTTAAGAAGAATGTTGTATATGTTTGTGTGGCTGAGATTGTTGTTTAATAATGAAAATCAATCAAATATTTGAATAAGAGAATGCAGACTCCCATCTGTCTCAGAGGGGAAAGAACCGCGTCCATGCACTTTGTGCGGGGGGCCAGAGACAGTCCAAAGGGAAGGACCGTGTACTGATAATCCACTCCCTCGAAGACGAATCTCAAAAATCGTCTGTGGGGGCTATCTGGACGTGAAAGTATGCGTCTTTCAGGTCCAGAGAAAAGAAGCAGTGTCCTGGCCGAATCTGCGAGAGGATATGTTTCAATGTGATCAGCCTGAACAACCTCTTCATGAGGGCACAATTTAGGTGTCTGAGATCGAGGATGGGCCGGAGGCCGCCATCCTTCTTGGGAACGAGGTAGTAATGGCTGTAGAAGCCTGACTTGCTCTGAGCTGAAGGAACTCTTTCTATTGTTCCTTTTCTCAGCAGAATCATCACCTCTGAGCGTAGAACGTGGGCATTCTCGCTTTGCACTGAGGTGGAGACCACGCTGCTGAAGCGCGGTGGTCTTCGAGCGAATTGGATTGAATAACCTCATTTTATTATCCCCATAACCCACTCTGACACTTCGGGGATTGCCTGTCCGGCCTCGGCCCGCGTGTCGAGGGGTTGGATAAACTCGAGTGGCCGGCTGCACGGGGGCAGGGCACTCGTGAGACATGGAAGAGGAAGTTTGCTCTCTTTTTGAGAAAGTTTTTGTTTTATTTTTCCCACTATAACAGCGATCGCTGATGAGTGGCCTGATGGCGTCCGGGCAGGAACCACTCATCCAGACGGCTGTGAGATGGCTCTTCCGGTGGAGACCACTCCAGACCAAGCTCTTCCACCACTTTCGAGAGGATGCAGAGAAGTTCAGAATTCAATCCTGGCCTTGGTGGCGCTGGGAGCGAACAAAGGCAGGAGGGCGCGGTCAGCTGCAGAGCCCGACAGCTCCTCTGCATTTGAAGCTGCTAATGACATGCTTTCATTATTCAGCTCTTCGTCACTCCCCCCAAACGAAACCAGATCGCTTGCGCTAGTAGAGGGACGGTGGTCAGGCTGAGAAAAGAGGATGGGAGAAACCTCTTTGTGTGGCGAAAGCGAGGTCTGAGCTGACGTGAGCTCGCTCTCAGCCGTGCACTGAGATCCTCTGCCCCGCTGTTTTTTCCTCACAGGTTCCTGCAAGGAAGAAAACGGGAGGGCGCAAGGGACGGTGTCGTACTCTGAAAAGAAAGCTATCCGCCAGCGCAGAGAGACGAGACTGATGTTCTCGCAGTGAGAACAATCAGATCCAGCAAGCGCAGCATCTGCATGGGATTTCCCCAAACAGGACATGCACTCGCTGTGGCCGTCATCGGCGTGCAGGGGGAACCTGCATGAACCGCAGTATCGGCGCGGCATTTGCAACAACACCATTTGCAACAACGCCATTTGCAACAATGCCATTTCTTTTAGAAAAGAATGCATGAGCTTCACCGAATGGCTGCAGGGGAGTGGGACCGGAAACTGCTGCAGTGCTGATGGCACTGAGAAGGCGATGGATTCAGCCGAGCAGAGCTGAGAGGCGTTTCAACGGCGAGCAGACTTCTTGGATCAGTGAGAGACGAAGTCGTCGTCATCGCTGAAGGAGAAGACATCTGAGTTCCTATGGCGAAACGGCCGCTTATTATAGCCAGATGGCTCCGTTTTTGACACACTGGACGAAGGAATGCTTCAGTCAGAAGGAAAAAAGGCTTTTCCCATAGCGTCCCAATTTAGATCGACAGTCCACCACCCCAGGGTGTCACTAGGCCAATGCCAGGACGGTCTGATATTGCATTACAAAATAAAAGCCCTCCAAAAACCTATATTTCCCATAATTTTCAGAAAAAGAAAAGTCCCTGTTTCCATAGACTGTTTTCACTTCAGATAGATAGCACACCACCCCAGAATATCACTTATGCAATTTCAGGACTATATGATGTGTAATTCCAAAATGAAAGCCTTACAAAAAATCTAATAAATTCGGTTTTGTCTGTGATTTCAGATTGGTATAAAAAAGAAACTTCTGATTTCCACAGTCTAGTTTCCCCTAGTTTTGTCTACACAGTCCTAAAGTAGTGTAAATGATACTATGAGAAGGCGTACTATCCATCTGATGTGAACGTAGTCTGTGTAAACAAGGAGGTACTCTTTTCTACTTATCTGAATCATTAGAAAGTCTTGACATTGTGTGAGTGACTCTCTGAGCAGGTGTACTCTCACTCCGAAGTGAAAGTGGTCTGTGTAAACGGAGTTTAATTTTATACCAATCAGAATTGACAGACAAAATACAATTTGGAGTGCTTTTATTATGTAATGCAACATCAGAACGTCCTGAATTCGGTTGAGTGACACCCTGTGGTAGTGCACTATTAATCTGAATTGAAACTGGTCTGGGGAAACAGGGAGTTTCCTATTTAGAGCTATTCAAAATTGACAAAACTGGTCTTGAATTTTTGGAGGGCTTTTATTTGGTAATGCAACATCAGATCGTCTTGAAACTGGTCGAGTGCCACCCTGCGGTCTTCTTAAGCCCTTTCCCCCCTCTCGGAGCATAGGCCATTGACAACTTTTCTCCAGTGTCCGCGGTCCTGGGCAATTTTCTCCAGCTCTTTCCAGGTGTGCCCCATCTCTTTAGTGTCTGCCTCCAAGTCTCTTCTCCAGGTGTTTTTAGGTCTCCCCCTTTTTCTTTTGCCTCGTGTCAGGGCCTGTCTGGTGATGTTTGTACTTGGTTTTCGCAAGGTGTGCCCTATCCATCTCCACTTTCTCTTCTTGATTTCTTGTTCTACAGGAAGCTATTTTGTCCTCTGCAATAAATCGCAATTTCTGATGGTGTCTGGCCAGTGGATCTGAAGGATTCTGCGTAGACAGCTGTTGACAAAAGTCTGTATTTTCCTGATGGTTGTTTTAATTGTTCTCTAGGTTTCTGCTCCATAAAGAAGGACCGACTTGACAATGGAGTTGAAGAGGTGAATTTTGGTGTGTGTTGTAAGCTGGCGAGAGTTCCGAACATTTTTCATCATGAGGAATGCTACTCTCACCTTCCCGATTTTTGCCTTGACATCTGCGTCTGTGCCTGCTTGATTGTCGATGATGCTCCTATGGCAAGCCGTTTTAACATTTAATCTATAAGCCGTACTAATATCTATTTTCATGCTACTAGTACTTATCTTTTAGATACTAGTATCTTTCCCATTAAGTACTAGTACTTATTCATTAGTTACTAGTACTTATTCATTAGCTACTAGTACTTATTCATTAGCTACTAGTGCTTATTCTTTAGCTACTAGTGTTTATTCTTTAGGTACTAGTGTCTTTTTTAAAGTTACTAGTACTTATTCATTAGATACTAGTTCTTATTTATTAGATACTAATACTTATTCCAATAGATACTAATACTTATTCCAACCGGGGGTGGTGATGGCGCAGTGGATAAGACACATGCCTTTGGTGTGAGAGACCCGGGTTCGAATCCACTGTGAGACACCAATGTGTCCCTGAGCAAGACACTTAACTCCTAGTTGCTCCAGAGGCGTGCAACCTCTGACATATATAGCAGTTGTAAGTCGCTTTGGATAAAAGCGTCAGATAAATGTAAATGTAAATGCAATAGTGACTAGTATTTACTTGTACTCTTCTTATTAAGACAAACTAGAACTAGTTCTTATTTTTTAGTTACTAGTAACTTTTTAGAGCAGAGATATCCTGAACTTAATAGATACTAGTACTTTTCAAATTAGCATTTCTGCCCAGTATGCAAATCATATGTTGAATATTAATGAACCAGCAACATATAGGAGAGAGTTTAGACAAGAAACGGAGATGAATGTACTTTTTTTGTGGAAACCACATAGAAAAGAAACAATCATTTGTACACAAGCACATAGAAAACCTATTTTGTCAGTTTTGTAAACACTGTAATTACATAAACATTGTAGTCTAATGTGTTTGTTGGTCATCGAGTGACCTCTAATGGCAGGATGGAGATAAGACACCAATTTTATTATCTGTTATTTTCCTCTATTTCCTCCAGTAAAAAACAATAAATATCATATCAGGGATGTACGCAAATGTTTTTGCATATAGCACTGGTGCTACAGACACTGAATGTGTTTACATTAATGTTCTGTACAGGGCACACAAAATCCAAACCTTATGGTTTTCAGACAAACATTTTCTTTATATGGAAAAAAAGTCCAAACATTAATAAAAAATAAAAATACTGGTTTTCTGTATGTGTAGGGCTGCACAATTTGGTCAACAAATGAGTTTTTATGTACCAATAAATAAAAACATTAAACAAAATAAGGAATAATTACTTTTATAATAACACTATTTCACTATAATATACAAAACTATATATATAAGTATTTAAGAATAAATATAATAATAAATATAGCTGCAAGAAAAGGGAAAAACAATTACACTTCTCTACACTGAAGAAAAACGTAAGGATTTGCAAATGTTTACCTCAAAGTTCGTAATTATTTTAGCTATTCTATTTAGCTATTTAGCTATACTCATTATTTTGTGAGCAATAACGAATACTCAATTCATGTAATTTCTTTTCATTCATACTCTTCGCCGGAGGGCTCCCTCATGAAACTCCACTAGTGAGACTCACTTCCAGGAAATCCCCCATATGGACAAAGACATTCAGCTTTCGCTGTTTATGTAGCCTAGTAGCTATGCAGATAGACGTTTTAATGATGAAGCATAAAGAAAATAAACAATGATTGCAGCAATATATGGTTTTATCTATGTACTTCAAGCCATCTCTGGTATTTTTATAAGAATAAAGTATGTTTAAAATGCAATGCTAATCGACATAGCCTTTATCACTGTAATAATATAAAGTGGCATGATTTCTGCCTCATTCTGTTTAATGAAACCATGTCAGATCACAAAAGGAACTTATTTCTAATGCTCGACTGATGTTATGATGTGAATTTGGAGTAAAAACATGTCAATATACTTTTGTTGGACAACAGGTTTGTAATCTTTTTTTTGTGTGTTTTAATGGTAAACAATTAGCAAGGTAGGCTAACATACAAAGACAGTTAGCCCTACTTAATAATCAAATTAAATCAGCATATTAATGTATGTATTGCCATGTGGACTCTGAATGGGCGGTTGAGAGGTACTCATGTTTATGTAATGATTTGTTTGAATTAAGATATCTCCAAATGTATTCTTACTAGTTCTTTATGAGATTGAAGATATCTCCAAATGAGCAGGTAGTGGTAGTTATTCTGTTTGTGATATCATCTTTTAATTTCTGACAAGTAATTATTGCAATAGTGACTAGTATCTATTTAAATATTACTAGTAAGCATTCATTAGCTACTAGTAGGCTACTTATGTTTTAGATACTGGTACGTATTCATTAGATACTAGTACCTATTTAATAGATACTAGTATTTATTCATTAGGTACTAGTACTTATTTATTAGACACTAGTATCTTTTGTGATTACTACTAGTAACAATTCTTATCTTACTAGTCAGATCTGCTTTTTTACTCGTCTTATGTTATGACTAGTCCAAATGGCAACAGTAGAGTTCAATTAAAAAATTTACTAGTAAAATAAAAAATATTACTAGTAACATTTGGAATAAGTACTAGTATGTAATAAATGTGTACTAGTATCTACTGAATAAGTACTAGTATCTATTTAATTAGGTACTAGTTTCTAATAAATAAGTACTAGTACCTAATGAATAACTACTAGTACATAAAAATTAAGTACTAGTCACTAGTGGAATACTTACTAGTCAAAACTGAATAGTTGATATCTCAATAACAGTAACATTAAATTAGATACTAGTGCAGTTTATAGATTAAATGTTAAAACGGCTTGCCATAATGCTCCCCAAGTATGTGAATGAATTCTTCTAGGGGTTTTCCTCTAAGCTTTACTGGTTCTGTGCTGGTTGTGTGTATTTTCAGATTTTTTGTCTTTCCTTCATGTATCCTAAGGCCATGTTGGGCTGAGACAGATGAGAGATTGGTTGTTTTCTCTTACATCTGCTGGCGATTGTGTGAGAGTAAGGCAATGTCATCCGCAAAATCCAGGTTGTTGAGCTGGTTCCCCAGTGTAGCAGCTGCGAAAGAAACTTCAGTGCAGCTGGAAGTGCAGCTTTCAGTCAGAGGACGATGGCGCTGAAACCATCAACTGCGATGCCGTTCTCTTCCTTCACAACGCATACTGAAAAGAATAAATTTGTGTAAATAGTTCTGCAACACTTTCCGCGAACTCTTGTTTGAAGTTAGAAGTTCGAGATTCAAGTGGAATTTGTGACTGTCACACCTGTGCTCACCCAGCAACGTTTCATAGTTGGTAAGTACGTGGTTTTCTCTTATGATCCTGTGCTGAGGGGGCCACCGTGGCTTTATTAAACTGTTGCTTTACACATATTTGTTTACTGACAGTTGCATGTAATCCTGAAATACAGCGTATTGCAAGACGATGTCACGGAACGCTGCGAGGGTGCCGTGGAAAAGACGGAGTCTAGGTCCAAATGTAGGTAAAGGTATTTAATAACGAAACAAAAAGGCCAACACAGCACAAAAACACAAAGCAGAAAAGGACTGGGATACAAGACGGCAACACAGTGCGTGTATCCCATACCAGAGCAAACACTAGAAACAAAATACCTTACCAAAATCATAATTACAAAAACATCTAATGAAACCAGGCAGAGTGGTGGGAGAGGGGATTCTATACTGTATAGTCTGTGGCAATGGGGAACAGCTGCGGGTGTAATACTGAGTGTCAGGTGAATGATGCGGCAGGTGTGTGTGGTTGTGACAGCTGTGTGTAATTTAGGGAGATGGAGTCCGGGAGGACGGGAGATGGTGACCTCCGGTGGCGACAGGAAGAACTGCAGGTTCTCATGACTCATGACAGACGATAGGCTATATGAGACCTATTTCGGGTTCTGGTCGGGTTTGGGCTGTACATTTAACAGGTCGGGTCAGGCTGCGTCAAATGATCTCGGGTACGGGCCGGGCTCGGGCTTCAGTTTAAAGCCCATGCAGACCTCTAATGTAGCCATAGCAATGTATTCTCTAAAAATAATCATGTCTGGAGCAAGTAATGTTCCAGGGTTAGTTTACTTCTGAGCACAGATTTTTCACCATATTATATTATACTGTGTGTGTTTTCAGAGTTTGTTGCTAGTGACAGAAATCTCTGGTGGTCTTTCTGAACTCTAGAGAAGAACATTACTTTTGATCAGCGGTCTCCAAACTCGGTCTTGGAGGGTCGGTGTCCTGCAGAGTTTAGCTAAACTTGCCTCAACACACCTGCCTGGAGTTTTCTAGTATGCCAAGTAAGACCTTGATTAGCTGCTTCAGGTGTGTTTAATTAGGGTTGGAGCTAAACTCTTGCAGGATACCGGCCCTCGAGGACCGAGTTTGGAGACCGCTGCTTTATAGATATCTTACCAGGTTTAGGTTGTTTACTTGCACTCTTCAATTGTAGTGTATTTATCTTTTGACCTTCAATTAAACAAAAGGTGATTTACAGGTGTTACAAACCAATGTAAATTAAATCATAGATTTGAATCCGGAGGGGGGGGGGGGGGTTTCTATCCCAATTTAATAAACTAAGACAATTATAGGTCTATAAGCCACTGAAAAGCTGACTTCCTTGAAAAGTGTAAACACTGGTGCTTCTGCCTATATATGTATATGCTCATGTTCCAGTGAACAAACGTAAAACAACAACTAGACCTAAGAGAAATTGTCTATTTGCACCATATAGTAGCTTTATCAAGCCTAATTTTCTTTATCAGTATACTACATTATAAGAAACAAATAGGAACGCCAAACAATTAATAAATTGATAAAAACTGAATATTTCAGTCTCTGAAATTTGCCATTTGTGAAATCAGGTCTGACTCACCTTAACACTGTTTTGATTTCATAATCCTGAAAAGTCAGAATTAAAATTAAATTATCAAAGCTGTACCATGCATATTACTTTTAGATATAGATATCTGACATTGAGTTGTTTGTGCACCAGTCTGTGCGTGCGTTTCTTCAGGTTTCTTGTTTGAACTTGTTTATAGCCTGCGTTTTATTGTACAGGCCTTCTTTCGTCAAGGAAGCTTTAAGTTTATTACAAGTGATACAAGTAATAAAATGCTTAAACTCCAATTGGCTTACATTTACTTATGTGGAAAATAGGATGTGTAATAAAGGATCTGAGGATCCACAATTGTAAACTGTGTGTTTTGCTTCAAGGGAGCAACCATTCATTTGTGTTGTGTTCTACTTTGTTTTATATTAATTTATTCGTTCAGTTATTCATTTATAATCATTTATCATTTATTCATTTTATTCTAGTTCAAGTTCAAGTTCATTTTATTTGTATAGCACATTTACAACAGCCAACAGGCTGACCAAAGTGCTTTACAGAAAAGCAAGATGACACCACATACACAGAAAACAAACCAGACAACATTTAATACAACCCATTTAAAAATTAAAAATGGCCATATCACAGTAGTCAATACACTAAGGAAAACAAATAAGTTTTTAGCAGGGAATTAAAGACAGACAGAGAAGGGGCCATTCTAATCTCTAGAGGGAGGGTGTCACAAAGTCGAGGTCCTGCCACTGCAAATGCACGCTCACCTCTACACCACTTTAAAAGAAGTCTGGCCGCAGCATTTTGAACAAGCTGAAGATGCACAATTTGAGACTTAGATATACCGCAGTAATCTAGGCGAGATGTAAAAAATGTGTGAACAGCCATTTCGAGAGTTTTAGGTGTGAGGAAATATTTAACCTTGGACAGTAAGCGAAGCTGATACAAACTGGATCCGATAACAGAAGAGATATGTTTATCAAATTTTAAATGCTGGTCAACAAAACTCCTAGGTTCTGTAACCGTGAGGATCTAAAAACGGATGAACTTTGTAACTCAGGGCTTATACATTGAGAGTTCTCATTTGGACCAAAAACAATTACCTCGCTCTTGTCTTCATTTAGGAAGATGAAATTTTGGGCTAGCCATGATTTAACCTCCTCTAGACATTGCAGAAGAGAAGTAATCACAGTGTAATTGTTTCTTTTGATTGGTAGATAGATTTGAGTATCATCTGCGTAGAAATGAAAAGACACACCATGTTTACGTAGAATAGACACCAGAGGTAGGATGAGATAGAGATTCTGCACTTTTTCTAATCATCCCCACTTCGTCTCCTGCTTCTACTCTTCACTGGCTTTTTCCTCAGTCAGCTTCTTGGCTGATAGAAGACTGTTAAAAGACTTTTGGGTATTCTGGATACCAGAAACGACTAACTGTTAACAGGTTTTGGGTATTATACTTTGCTGACTAGTTTTGATACCAGACAAAACAGGATCTGAGATCCAGAGCTGGATCTTAATTGTCTGGCGTGGAGGCATGATCTAACAGTAATAATATACTGGATGTTATGCTGGTGATTATTGTAAAATAAACCCATTCAGGGTGAAATTAGTTATTATTATGTCTTAATAATATTATAAGTGAAGTGAAGTGACATTCAGCCAAGTATGGTGACCCATACTCGGAATTCGTGCTCTGCATTTAACCCATCCAACGTGCACACACACAGCAGTGAACACACACACACCGTGAACACACACCTTGCTCAAGGGCACCTCAGTCGTGGTATTGAGTGGAGAGAGCGCTGGACATTCACTCCCCCCACCTACAATTCCTGCCGGCCGGAGACTCGAACCCGCAACCTTCGGATTGCAAGTCCGACTCTCTAACCATTAGGCCACGACTTCCCCAATTCTACATTAATTAATTAATTAGGGTAAACGTACCTATTAAGCTCGCATACCCACACTGTAACCGATTTCTGTAATTTGAACAGTATTTTACTGTAATATGTACAGTAAGATACTGTAAAATGTATATACAGTATTTTACTGTAAACTGTGAACTTGCCCGCGAAAAACTGACCAATAGCAAGGGAGATTTATTTTATTTACTCTTTGGTGGAAGCAGCAGTAAAAGGACAAAAGAGAAAGGTTACACTGTTAACCGGACAAAAAGGTAAGTATATTATTTCTGTTTTATACAAAACTGAGATATTTTAAGATGTTTTAACTGGTTAACAACAAACTAACATTATTCATTGTGTCCTTTTTCATATCGGGAGTTGGGGCCTTTTTTTCTGACTGACGGCCGGATTAACGCCACCATAACGTTGATAACATAGACTGGTAAGTAAACTGCTATTTAAAACTATTAAAATAGTTCACCTATATTAAGGTCACCTATATTAGTCGAAATAAACCTTAGTTAAACCGAGAAACACGTTTGTAGGTTATGCTACCCCTTTAATGCAAGTTAGTGCGTAACGTTAGCCAACAACACTGTTTCAGTCGAGATTTTAAACAGTATTTTCAAGTACTTCTTTTGTTTGTTCTTTTCAAGTTTCTAGTCTAGATTTCGTCTGTAACGTCGGAGATGTATTTTGGAGCCTCTTCTTGTGAATGCCATCGATGATAACATCAACTGGTAAATTAATAATGTCAGTTAGCCGAAGTTAACGAACACAGAGAAGCATAATATCTTTTGTACACTGCCTCTTTATCGCAAGTGCAATTCTGTTCAAATGCTATTTAAGTTAGAAACGTGTGTACCAGTGTTAGTATGTAACTTTAGAGACGGTCCCTAAATTCAGTGAGAGACGTAAAATAAAACCGCGAGCTAACATGAAATACTGAGGAAAACTGAGTTAAGAACTACCACTGTAAAGTACATCTTTTGTATTTTATTTTCAAGTTTGTGGTCTTGTCATCTGCATCGGAGGAGTACTGGAGTCTTTTCCTGTGATTGCCGTCGAAACAACAGGTGAGCTTTCATCAACTTAACTAATACTAAAGTAGCCAAATTAGCCACGGGCTGCTGTTCTCCACTAACTCCAGAACGAGTTTACTTTTTAAAGAGAGGAACGGGCTAGAAATATATTAATATAGTAAGTTTTACTTATAAATATAAAAAATGTGGTAACACTTTACAATAAGGTTCATTAGTTAACATTAACTTTAGTTAAAAACATTAGTAAACATGAACTAAGAATGAACAATACTTCTACAGCATTTATATCTTAGTTAATGTTAATTTCAGCATTTACTAATGCATTATTAAAATCACAAGTTGTGTTTGTTAACATTAGTTAATGTATTGTGAACTAACATGACTAAACAACAACTGTATTTTCATTAACATTAACCAAGATTAATAAATAGTGTAATAATTGCATAGTTCATTGTTTGTTCATGTTGGTTAATACATTAACTAGGGCTGTAGTCAAGTCCACCTTTGTCGAGTCCAAGACCAGGACTATCGAGTCCGAGTCAAGACCGAGTCCAAAGAGGTTCGAGTCCAAGTCAAGTCCAAGTCAAAGAGGTTCGAGTCCAAGCCAAGTCCAAATGAGGCAGTCAAAACAGAGAAAGAAAATAAAAGCATCTTCTTCAAAACCACATACTTAACTATTGATAATTTATGTGACACGAGAGACAGCATATTTTATATTCAAATCAAATCAAATTCAAATTCAAATTTTATTTGTCACATACATATACATACATAGTACGACATGTAGTGAAATGTATTGTACGACTGTCCAACAAAATTAAGAAAAACCTCAAGTTTACAAAAATACAAATAGAAAAAGTACAGTAAACATATATACAGAAATAAACTAGCAATAAAATAAAATAAAAAATAGATATGAGAATAAAAATAGATATGAAAAATAAAAAATAGAATATGATTCTATATAGATTCTATAAAAAGTAAAGTGTATGTCAGTGATAAAGTGTCCGTGTGCTGTGCAGTGCAGTAAAGTGTATAAGTGAGTAAAAGGAATACTAAAGACAAAAGACAAATGGTATGTAAGTCCCACTCATTTATCCTTACGTAACCTTCTACAAATTAGTGCAGATTGTATTTGAAAATGTGCAAAGTGGAAGTGTGGGGTGATGTGCTTAGAGTGGAGAGTGGTTAAGACTCCGAATGGCCTGCGGGAAGAAGCTCCTCCTCATTCTCTCTGTGTTCGCCTTCATGGAGCGGAAGCGTCTCCCTGAACGCAGCAGAGAAAAGAGTCCATTGTTGGGATGACTGAGGTCCTTCACTATCTTCCTGGCCCTGGTCAGGCACCGCTTGCTGTAGATCTCCTGCAGGTCAGGGAGCTCGGTGTGAATGGTACGTTCCGCTGAACGCACCACCCTCTGGAGGGCTCGTCTGTCCTGCATAGTGCAGTTCCCGAACCAGGAAGTGATGCTGCCCGTCAGGACGCTCTCGATGGTGCAGGTGTAAAAAGTCTTAAGCACCCGAGAGGGAAGTCTAAAGTCCCTTAAGCGTCTCAGGTGGTACAGACGCTGCCTGGCCTTCTTCACCAGGGTGCTGGTATGACAGGACCAAGTCAAGTCCTGCGTGATGTGAACACCCAGGTATCTGAAGCTGTCCACTCTCTCCACTGGAGTCCCGCTGATTGTGATCGGCTGGTATGACCGCTCCTGCTTCGTACTGAAGTCCACTATCAGCTCCTTAGTTTTGCTGATGTTCAGGTGTAGACTATTCACCTGGCACCAACTCTCCAGGTTCTTAATCTCCTGTATGTAGGCCGTCTCGTCGTTGTCTGAGATCAGGCCCAACACAACAGTGTCATCAGCAAACTTGATGATGGTGGTGGATTTGGAAGTGGCCACACAGTCATAAGTGTACAGTGAGTACAGCAGGGGGCTCAGAACACAACCTTGAGGGGCTCCAGTACTTAGGGTGATGGAGGATGAGGTGTGTTTACCCATCCGTACGGCTTGCTGTCTGTCCTTCAGGAAGCTGGAGATCCATTGGCACAAGTATGTGCTGAGACCAAGGACCTCCAACTTGGAGGTGAGTGTGGAGGGAATTATGGTGTTAAACGCTGAACTGTAGTCCACAAACAGCATTTTTACATAATTCCCTTTTCTGCAGTCCAGGTGACTTGTTGTGGTGTGGAGGAGGTGTGAGATGGCATCCTCCGTGGAGCGGTTATGCCTGTATGCAAACTGTAGTGGATCCAGTGTGTCTGGTAGTGATGCAATGATGAAGTCTCTGACCAGTCTCTCAAAGCACTTCATCACCACTGATGTGAGGGCTACAGGGCGATAGTCGTTTAGGCAGGTGGGCTGGGGTTTCTTGGGAACAGGAACAATGGTGGACTGCTTAAAGCATGAGGGGACTATGGACTGTTCCAGGGAGAGCTTGAAGATCACAGTGAACACCGGTGCTAGCTGGTCAGCGCAGGCCTTCAGAACCCGACCTGTGATGCCATCTGGTCCTGCTGCCTTCCTGATGTTCACTCTCCTGAATGCCCTCCTCACGTCATGCTCCGTGATGGTGAACACGTTGTCCTCACCGGCTTACTCAGCGTGCATGCAGTTAGCACTGCTAGCGCCGCTAGCGTGATTTGCTGCAGCCTCGAAGCGAGCATAAAAAGTGTTCAGCTCGTCAGTCAGAGAAGCGTCCGCATTCCCCGATCTGGAGGGTGGTGTTTTATAGTCCGTGATGGTTCTAAGTCCCTGCCACAGGCTCCTAGAGCCGCCACGTTGGAATTGCGACTCTAGTTTCCTCCCGTAGCGCTGCTTCGCCTCCTTCACCGCTCTGCGCGCGCTGTAAGATGCAGCCTTGTAGTCATCCATGTTCCCGGTGATGAGCCCTGTGTTGTAGGCAGCGGAGCGGGATCTCAGGGCGTCGCGGATGGTTTTATCCACCCACGGCTTCTGGTTGGGAAACGTCCTGATGATGGTTTTCTGCACTGTATCATCCATTAGTTTCTCTATAAATCCCACAACCGCTTCCGTAAACAAGCTGACGTCATCAGAGCTGCGCCGGAACATGTCCCAGTCATCTAGCGCGTCCTGCAGAGCGGCCACCGATTGGTCCGTCCAGAGTTGGACCTCCCTCTGCACCGGGGCTTCCTGTTTCAGCCTCTGTTTGTAAACAGGCATGAGGAAGATGGCGGCATGGTCCGATTTCCCAAACGGTGGTTGTGACTGTGCCTTGTAGCTGTTCTTGTATGGGGTGTAACAGTGATCTAATGTCCTTTCGCCCCTAGTGGGGCAGCTGATGTGCTGATGGAAGTTCGGCAGTGCACGCTTGAGGTTGGCACTGTTGAAATCTCCCAAAACAATGAATGCAGCATCCCGGTGCTGTGTCTGGTGAAGGTGTAGTGTTTCATGTAAATCCCATATCGCAGTGTCCGTGTCCGCTTGAGGTGGAATATAAACGGCACTGACGATGACCGAGCTAAATTCCCGAGGGAGATAAAAAGGACGACATTTGATGGTCAGAAGTTCAAGATTCGGTGTGCAGGAGCGTGAGAGGGGAACAATGCTCGCGCTGTCGCACCAGTGTTTGTTCACCATCAGACATACTCCACCTCCCCTAGTCTTCCCCGAGTCCAGCGTTCTGTCCATGCGGTAAACCGAGAAGAACTCGGCCGGCTGGATGGCGTGGTCTGGTACCGCTGGGTTCAGCCATGTCTCGGTGAAGCAGAGAAGGTTGCAGTCCCGAATGTCCCTCTGGAACTTGACTCTTGCCCTGAGGTCATCGAGTTTGTTATCCAGCGACTGGACATTGGCGAGCAGGACACTTGGTAAGGGAGCGCGGTGTGCCCGTGCCCTCAGCCTGTTCCTGACGCCGGCTCGTTTCCCTCGAGGACGCCGGTACGGGTCGCGTCCTTTGTTCCTTCTCAGGATCTCGCTCGGCCAGGATGGGTCCGGGTTCAAAAACGGCGAAAGGTGAGTGCATTGTGCACCAATAGAAATAAGAGTGGCCCTGTCGTATGTAAGAATGGCCATCTTACAAAAAGAAACCGGTGATTATGGTTTACAATATGAAAAATACGAAAAAATAACAAAAGAAGACAAGGTTTGGTCGGAGCAGTCGTGACGGCAGCCGATCTCACCGGCGCCATCTTGCGGTTCTAAGATAATGATTTTGCATTATTATTTGTGATCTAAAAGCATGTGCAGCAACACTTTAGGATCAAATTAGGCTATTTTATTTACTTTAGGTTTAGCAATTTCACTAAAGTCACATAAGCTGAAGTGCATCTTTTCTCGTTTGGCTCTCAGCGAAGGCGGTCGCATTTTCCTCCTCTCCCTACCCTTATCTCACCCGCTTGCTCTCTCGTCTTGTCCTTGTCTAACTGTTAAGAGACTCTCTTTGCACTATTCTACTAAACCGAAATTATGGATCTGATCAACTGGTCTCTTAACGCAATTGACACCATCTTCTCGACTAGAAGTTTGGGATCGGGGGAATCCAAGTGTCCTGATGGAACTTTCGCAGCTGGCTACACGATGGACGCATGGGAGAGGTGGCGGGTCGTGAGTCTGGCGGCTCTTTCCGTGGAGGACATTGAAGACATCTACCTATTCGGAACCATGATAACTGGGTTTCTGCTGATTGGATTATGCTTTGCCCTGATTTATCGGAGAATTCAGGAGACGGGAACAGCTGTCCAAAACTTCACAAGGCTGCTCGTCATGATTGCAGCAGTGGGCAGAGCGGTCGGCTCTGAAACAGAGACTATTAACCGCAATATGGATTCGATCACGGCTAAGCTCTCAGCTTTGGAAAGGAAAATTGACGGACTTCGAGATCAGAATGGACAATGAGAATAGCTGTGAAATTGGATGCAGCTGCTCGCCCAAAGACTAAACAATCTTATCTATTTTTGGCTTCCCAAAACAACAGACAGCTTGGCAAGGTTGCTCTGGAATCTAACTCCCCGGAAGAATGATGCAGGGAGACGCTCTTTCTTCCCTCCCCCCTCAACAGACACCTTGTGATTGTCGAGCGTTTGGGTTCTGGCCAAGGTCGTTTCCATGGCAATTGCTATGTCACACCACAAATCTGCGGACTGAGACTTCTTGTTTGGAGTGCCAGCGCGGCGGATCTCAAGGCCTACAATACATGAACTTACATACACACACTCATATGCTCACACATACAGATACTCATTCACCTCCTTACCCCCATCCAACGCCTTTGCCGCTTTTTCCCGCCGGTTTGATAAACGGGTCTGTGTTAGCGCTGTAATGGCTGCAGACCGGATGGCCGTTCGTCTGTACTGGATCACTATCATCCTCCTGCAAGTTGTCCTGTATTGATTGTGCTCTATGCTGAGGTTTTTTGTTCGTTCTCACACTGTACTCCCTGTTAGGAGCATATTGTGAGGATTATTTTTTTTTCTCCTTTCTTTCCTCATGTTGTGCTGTATTCTTCTTCTTTATTGCATTTCGTTGCCTTGTACCTACATGTGCAATGACAATAAATTGAATCCAATCCAATCCAACTTCACATTTTCAGCATTTTTATTATAGTGTAACAATCACATTCTGGGCTGCCAATGGAAAATATTACAATAAACAAGCAACATAAGTCTAAAAAATAAATCAACATGTTCCCATTCTTGAACTTGTTACTTGTTCTAAAGCAGGGTGTCCAAACTCAGTACTAGAAGGCCGGTGTCCTGCAGAGTTTAGCTAGTTTCTAGTATGCTTAGATTAGCTTTTTCAGGTGTGTTTGATAAGGGTTGGAGCTGAATTCTGCAGGACACCAGCCCTCCAGGACCAAGTTTTGAGACCCCTGTCCTAAAGAAACCATAGTACAATGTAACCCTCCCAAGCAAGGCTGTGTAGCATATAAACACCTTCAGCTCTGTGTTTCTGTGTGGCCGCGCATGCATTTGTTTGCTGTTTACCTTAGGCCATATAATATAGGTGCAATATATGTCCCCTGGGGATAGGGGGATATAGACAGTATTACAGGTGTTAAGCTGAGGCCATTTTTAATAGTAGAAATACAAATCATTTAGTTCAGTTAGAGAATAGACAATTAAAGATTGAAAAATTAAAGAAATTAAAAATTGGAAGGTTTTTTTGTATTTGTTTCTAGGCTGGACGATATGGCAAAAAAAAAAAAAAAAAATGATATTCATAGAATATTTGACCAATTCTCGATTTTGTACAATTTTAACTAGTCAACTTGAAAATATAACTACAACATGATTCAAGCTACTTTTTTTTATTAAACCTCTAGTTAAAGAAAATTCTATTCTAAGTGCACCAAACACATGAAGTTGTCATCATGATGTAAATGTTAAACAAATCATTAAATATCTTTGCAGAAAAGATGTATGAACTACAACTACATCTTGTACAAACTTTTCTTATGCATAGGCCTATATGTTCAGAAATAATACAAGAAAAATGCTTAAAAAATTCTCAAGTAATTCAAATTCAAAATGACTGAAGGTATAACACCTAGAGTGCTATTATTAACTATAAATGCTCTGTAAAAACAATGAACAGTAGTTTTCAGCCTGTCACCCTGATACACACATGAAATATCAGACATACAGTAGTAGTTCTTCATGGGTTTTGTATTTGATTATGCTGCTTTTCCATTGTTTTGTCTATATAAACATGGACGCGTTTGACTGTTGCGCTCGCGTCTCGTGCAGTGTCTCGTGCATGAAACAGCTTTCTAAAAACGAGGCACTCTAGTTATTAAAACATGTTTAACGCCAATCTTCTTGCATTTTTTCCCTATTCCACTGTCTGCGTCGCATCTTTGTCAACACAAAAGCACATTCTGTGTGAATGGCACCTAGAGAGCATCACAAGAGAGCGGTTAATCATGTGTGCTGACATGCGGTTGGATCGTTCTTTTCTCTTTACCGTTATTGTCAAAGTGTCTAATTCTAGCGTTTGGTAATATTTCTATTCAAAATCGCGATTCCTCGATTTATAAAAAATACATTTGTGGCAAAACATTAAAGTTAATCCATAAACTTTAATCCATAAAATTAATCCATAAAATCTGAAAAATCGCCCAGCCATAGCCCCAGTGTTTGCTTATTTTTACTTTATTTAAATTGTGTAATTTATTTATTTTATTTTACATCAAGGTGTTTGATCCTCCAGGGTTTATTCATTTTGCTCTTATTCGTTCTGTTTCTTATTCATTTGGTTCCACAGCGTTTTTTTTTGTTTTTTACTTTTAAACATTTCTAAGTTTGTTATTTTATATTAGGCTTATAGCATATGGTGTATTCGTCTTGTTAATAAAAGTCCCATATTTATTGCAGAAAATTTGTTGTTATAAGTTATAGATAAGCAATTGACCGGAATTGCGCTATTGAAAGTAAAAGTAAAATGCGCACGGGTATTTATTAGCTATTTAAAAGCGAAGGAAAGTGAGGTGGAAGAGAGGAAAAACTCCAACAAATTTTGTAAAACCAAACTGTACTATGCAACTCGCCGACATTGTGTCTGTGGCCAAAATAAAAATGAATTATGCCTCTGAGCATCACGCACACTTGGAGCCAGGCATATGACGCAGCCGTCCATTTACCAGGCGACCAATGGCAATGCCCATTCTAGATGGATTGTAAATTAAACCATTTACATTACCCATTTTCCGAACAAGCGAGCCAGATTAATGGTTTTGTTTTGAAAGAGAAAAAAAGCATATATAGCTGGACTCGGTCGAGACTAACGAGAACATTTGGCGAGTCCAATGACCAAGTCCGAGACAAGTCCGAGTCCAAATACCAACGAGTCCAAGACAAGTCCGAGACGACAGAAAAACGTCTCGAGTCCGAGACGACAGAAAAACGTCTCGAGTCCGAGACCGGACTCGAGTACTACAGCCCTAACATTAAATAATGTTAATAAATGTCACCTTATTGTAAAGTGTTACCAAACATGTTTATTTTATTAAAAATGTTTGTATTACTGTATGGTAGTTTTTTTTTTCTGATCATAAACGATAGTAACACTAAAAGAGTGTTGTGACTCTGTCTGTTACAGGAGACTTCTCCAAGCAAAAACAGGATCCTGAATATGAGGGCAGAATCATCATACAGCCAGCTGTCCATTTTACAGATATGCAGAATTAGGTAACCCAAAATACATTTTGTTTTACATTGCATTACATTCATGCATTTGCCAGATGCTTTTATCCAAAGCAAGTTATATTGTATTTAAAGTAGGGGAGCACGGGGCACAACCTAACAGTGTTTGACTGTCTTAGTTTGTGTAAATCCACAGCCATGGGGTTCAGAGTATAATTTTTTAATACACTTTAATTTCACACTTGTCTAGTACAAATATGTTGCATTGTTTCTTAATTACAGTGTATATGTTTTTCCTTATTTACCTAAAAAGAATGGAAGTGAAATGTGACAACATGCCCCATAGGTGGGGTACATTGTAACATGTGAGGGGCATGTTGTAACATAACCATATGACAGCTTAAAATATTATCGGGTCAAATGAAAAAATATACAAGACAAACTAAAATATTTTGTCAATAAAATAAAATCATTAACTTTTTCAAATAAAATAATGACGTTTTTTAAAAATGAAAAATTATCTAATTTTGGAGTTTGACACTGAACACTGCAACGAACACGGCCCTGATCGCAACACACAGCTACATATACAGTGTAGTTCAAAACAGTGTGTGAAGATGAATAAACACATTCATAAATGATCCCTCCACACACAGCTGTCATAGGACATGAGACACATAAACAAGCCAAAATGCTTTACGTTTCTTGAAATAATCATTTCTGAACATTAAACATCGATTGTCAGTCTTTATTCACCTGCTTCTTGTGGCTTCTCATTAAAACTCATAAAAGTAAATGGTGTAAATTGCATGGCTAAAATCATAGAATAGCATAGTTTAATAATAGCGGGGCACTTAGTAACGCAGTGTTATAACGTTCCCCATCTGTACAACTGGAATTTAAAACTGGTTAGTGTCTTCTGCTAGTTAGCGAAGCATTACAAAACTATCTAAACTGATAAATAACAGATTGGAGATTAAAATAATAGCAGATTTGTCTAATTTTAAATGAATACTAAAAACTGAGATGACAAAATTTACTTTAGCCAGAAATTTACTTCTACTTTGGTAGAATAAATATTCAGCGACATCTTCAAAAGATTTTTTAATTTTGGTGCACATTATTCTCTTTATAGTGTTGATATGGCAGCTAGTAAATACTGTAAATTTGGTTATGCTAGCATGTGTGGAAATATTTAAACTATGTTTGTTACAACTAACCAATGTAAGTTTGTGCCCTGCGCTCCCCTACACATTTTATGAAGTTAATAATTCCCTGGGAATCAAACAGGGGCGGCGCTAGGGGTGGGCTAAGGGGGCTGAAGCCCTGAATGTTTTTATTACCATGCCTTGTGCGCATAAAGATTTGAGTTTTCATGCGCATTAAAATAATTTCTATTAAACCAGCACTTGAACAGCAAAATGCAGCTGCTTTAGGTATCTTTAACTTACTGTAGCCTATAAATTCATAATACCGATATCCCCATCTGACAAAATTAGATTACTGTTACCGTATAGCAACAAATATGTTTTTAATCATGGTATTATAAGCACTGATTTTCTAGGACACACACACATTTAGAATGACTAGAAAATATGAACAGATTGGTTAGTATTTAATATGGTCTGTGGCAGACTTTACTAAGTGTCAGGGCAACAAAATACAATAAACAAGAAGTTAATATTAAGTGATTTAAATTGTGAAGAAAATATTGTCTTTTTGCTCTATTTCGCAAAAACGTTTCTAAACAAAGACATGTTGTGCGTCTCTTCACACAACAGTGTTTCATTACTGAAAGAATGGACCTTTTTTTGAATGCCTTGAATCAGTGATTCGTTGATCCATTCATAAAAACAGTTTCTTCGTTCCTGAATGAATCAGTAGATTTTAATGAACTGATTGAATAAATGGCTCAGTCATTAAGACAGTGGCTTGCTGCCACTGACTTGTACTTTTATTTTACTTGTATCCCGTGTATTCTGATACATAAATTAAAGTCTCTGGGCTAACCCCCGGAACCCTAGAACCCTAGAACCGCCCCTGGAATCAAACCCATTAATTCTAGTACTTTGCTCTACTGATTGAGAAGGCATTGTAAAAAAAAATGGAGCTTTAATAATTTGAATGTGATGGATTATCAACTAATTATGTACTTTCCCTTGTAGGTGCGTTCAGATGTAGTATATAATGTTTTTATTAACATCAAAGTGCATACAGCACCAAGTTTGACAGTTGAGGCAAATTCTATAAACACTGCTTTAAAAAAAATATTTGCTTTTTTTTTTTTCTTGTGCTTGCAGGTTCTAAACACTGCTTTAAAAAAAATAATGCTTTTTTTTTCTTGTGCTTGCAGGTTAAATCTTTGTGGCACCAAATTCTTTGAAAGTCACAGATCAGCTGGAATTCTGGAAAGAGGGTGCAAAGAAAAAGGATCTGCCTGAATCCCATCCTGCTGTTTCTCATCGGAGAGCTTGTCAACTTTGACGGTCAAAATGACTGAAATTTAACACAACAACACAAACAAATTTTTACTGTATTATTTCATTTTATTAACACTACCAGTCAAAAGGTTTTGAACAGTAAGGTTTGTAATGTTTTTAAAGAAGTCTCTTCTGCTCACCACGCTTGCATTTATTTGATCCAAAGTACAGCAAAACAGTAAAATTTAGAAATATTTTTACTCTTTAAAATAAATGTTTTCTATTTGAATATATTTTAAAATGTAATTTATTCCAGTCATAAAAGCTGAATTTTTAACATCATTACTCCAGTCTTCAGTGTCACATGATCCTTTAGAAATCATTCTAATATTATGATTTGCTGCTCAAAAAAACTATTATTATTATGTTGAAAACAGCCAAGTCTAATTTTTTCAGGTTTACTTGATGAATAGAAAGTTCAGAAGAACAGCATTTATCTGAAATAGAAATCTTTTGTAATTAATGTCTTTATCTTCAATTTAAAGTATCCTTGTTAACTAAAAGTAGTAACTTCTATACCCCACATTTAATCCAAGCTTTTGAATGGTATAGTGTATAATGTTACAAAATCTTTTTATTTCAGATAAATTTTGGATCTTTCTATTCATCAAAGAATCCTGAAAAATGTACTCAACGGTTTTAAATATTTATGAAGATAAAGATAATAATAATAATAAATGTTTATCAGCATACCTAATCCAAAATGCCACTGCAAGATTAATCTTTAATAAACCGAAAAGATCGTACGTCATACCTCTGTTCATCAATTTGGGCTGGCTACCTATAGCTGTTCGCATAAAATTCAAGGGGTTGATGTTTGCCTACAAAACCACCTCTGGCTCTGCATTCCTTTACCTAAATTCAATACTTCAGATCTATGTACCTTCTAGAAGATTGCATTCTGCAAGTGAACGACGCATTATTGTGCCATCCCAAAAAGGCACAAAATCACTTTCACTTTTTTCAGACTTTTTCATTATCTGTTCCCTCCTGGTGGAATGAACTCAATCCAAGAAGCTGAGTCCTTAGCCATCTTCAAAAAACGGCTAAAAACACATCTCTTCCATCTTTATTTGACCCTCAAACTCGATCACTCTCTATTCTAATTCTATTTTAGCTATCTGTCATCTTTTTTATTTAAAATTTTTCTTTAAAAATGAACACTAGCTTTTTATATTCTATCTACTTAAAAAAAAATTCTGTATTATATCTACTTGTTTTCTTAAAAAAAAAAAAAACCTTGCTATGTGTACTGCGTTAGGCTAACTGAGGCCCCGTCCACACGAAGACGGGTTTCTCTGTATACGCATACATTTTTTACCGTTTAGGCGTTTCGTCCACACGAAACCGGCGTTTTTGAAGAGTGAAACCGATCATTTTTGAAACCGGGTCCCAGGGTGGATAAATTTGAAAACGCCGGTTTCATGTTTTCGTGTGGACGGCGAATTCGTATATTTTCTGAAACGATGACGTCATCAGCCCACGTCTCGCCCCTAATCAGACACCGCTATGTCACATAACAGCAACAACAACAATGTCAGACTATGTGCCTGTGTATGTGCTGCAGAACCTACTGAGCTCATTAGTTTTATTAAAGCAAAAATCTTCTGCTTTGTGTGTTAGTTTATATTCAGCGCGCAAGGTTTACGCACATGGTCCAAGTCTTCTTCTCTTCTTCTTTGATTTTTGTGTATCTCTGTGGCAGAATTACAGCGCCACATATTGGTCTGGCATGTGTACTACATCGTTTTCAGTCGGTTTCAGTGATTCCGTGTGGACGCAGATATTTCCTGAGGCGACTCCGTGTTTACGGAATTTGAGGCAAAAAAAAAGATCGGATACGGAGAAACGCGTCTTCGTGTGGACGTAGCCTGAGACTTGTCATATGGCTTGCATGTTGTTGCTCTTTTGTTGGTTTTGATTGCTTCTATTGTCCTCTTTCGTAAGTCGCTTTGGATAAAAGCATCTGCTAAATAACTAAATGTAAATGTAAATATATTAGAATGATTTCTGAATGATCATGTGACACTGAAGACTGGACTAATGATGCTGAAAATTTAGCTTTGATCACAGAAATAAATTATATTTTAAATATATTCAAATAGAAAGCTGTTATTTTAAATAGTAAATATATTTCACAGTATTACTGCTTTTGCAGTAATTTGGATCAAAGAAATGCAGGCTTGGTGAGCAGAAGAGAATTCTTTAAAAACATCAAAAATCTTACTGTTCAAAAACTTTTGACTGTTAGTGTTTTTGATTTTCAATATGTGTATGTTTTGCCATGATACAAAGTGCCCAGGGGGCTGTGGTGATGCCCTTTTTTCAGCTAGTTCATCCTATAGACCATGACTTGTAATTTGTACTTTTAAAAAGAAAATGTTCAACAATTAAAAAGAATATTATCAGAACTAATGCTCATGAGTTATTGTGATTTTTATGGAGTGGTAAAAATCATGTATTACAGTGCTGTACCACAATTTGATTGTTTTTTTTACTGGTAAAAAATGTTTAAACTACATGAAAATAAACACTACAGCACTGATACTGTAAATGAAAATACGATAATAATACTGTAAATGAAAATACGGTAATTATACTGTAAATGAAAATACAGTGATAATACTGTAAATGTAAATACGGTAATAATGCTGTAAATGAAAATACAGTAATAATACTGTAAATGAAAATACAGTAATGATACTGTAAATGAAAATACGGTAATGATACTGTAAATGTAAATACGGTAATAATGCTGTAAATGAAAATACAGTAATAATACTGTAAATGAAAATACAGTAAAGCCATTATTATACTGTAAATGCAATTACAGTAATAATACTGTAAACCTTTTTACAGTATTTTACTGGCATCCAGCTGCCAGTAAGTTACTGTACAATTTACAGCAATCTTTTTACAGTGCATTAAGCACACTTTCATATTTGAGCTCAGATTATAAAAAGAAAAAAATATTTATTATCCTACTTGATGTCTTAACCAATTGATGTGTCTGTTACTATATACATCCTATAATTTCAAGTCAATCAGATCATTGCACACTGAGATATGAGTATCCATGTGTTCACTCTGTCTGGAGGACATTTTGAAAGCTGTCTAAAAACTTTCACCAAAACAGGAGCCCTTTAAATGTGCATTTTTTAGATGTGTAAGCCTTTATTTTGGGTAAGTTTCACTACTTATTGTAAAATTAAGAGATTAATGTTCAGACTTTTGCATATTATAAACTGGAACTTGGATGTGGGAAATAATTACATTAGATCCAAAAGATAGTTTTAGCAACACAGCACAGATGCTACAGAACACAGTTAGCTGACTAGCTGGATAAGATTGTGTGCTACGCTAACATAGTACTTCACAGGCATTATTGGCTTGTACTTTTACATCCATAATATTATAAATTGACAGTTTATTGCTGGTCTGTCATTTTACAGTGCTGTAATTTGTAAAGATTTCATATTATTTTAAGGTGAGCTTAGAGGGTACACTACTCTGAAAATCACACAGCTTCAGTCTGACATCAATAAGAAAAAGTATAATTTTATAGATATTGTTAATAATAGTTGTTCATATTAAAATATGTTCTGAACTTAATACATGACCTAGACTATTTATTTAACAAAATCTTGTCATTTTAATAAATATTACATGAAATAAATAAAAAAATGTTGCTGCTCCAGTTAAGCTCAGTGTGCTCTCTTTAAGCTCTTCCATATTAACATCTATGTAAATACTTCATAAACAGACTTTAAATATTAACTGATGGTTATCACTTTAAGTTAATGTTTATAAAAATGTCTAATAACTTATTATTATTAGCTGAACATGGACTAGTCTTGATGTTGCAGTGTGATTAAATGACACTTCATTATGAATATATAACTGATCAAATTGAATGGCCTGTTGTTTGTTTGTTTTTTATTTACTTTGTACCTTCAAATAAAACATTTTTCAATTATTCTTTAAAATGTTTTTTTTTTAAATGAACAAGAATTCTTAATAAAACATGATGTGAGCTTAATGGGAACAGGGGTGTGCTTAAAGGGTACACAAATGTACCCATTAAGCTCAGCCAGACGTTTTGTATTTAATGATGTATATCTTAATCTTTTGTCATTTAAATAAAATTTAATATTTTTATGTGAGAGATTAATATCTTATTTTAACATAACTTTATGTACTGAAACCAATATCTTGTGCACTAAAAATGTCTCATTGTAGATTTTGGTGAGCTTAATAGGTATGTTTACCCTACATTACATTACATTAATATTAATTAAAAGTTTCATCTAATAAAGCAAATCTATCAGTTTTACTTAAGTATTACAACTGTGGCTTTGAATTATAATAGCCTAGCCGTTTTTATATCGGCAGCGGCTATTTGCACTAAGTGTAAATAGCGATAGATGCTATTTACACTAAGTGCAAATAGCAATAGATGCTATTTACACTCGGTGTAAATAGCCATTAGATGCTATTTACACCAAGTGCAAATAGCATATGTTTTTGGCAGCGGCTATTTACACCAAGTGCAAATAGCATATTGTTTTAGTGACAGATGCTATTTACACCAAGTGCAAATAGCGATGGATTCTATTTACACTAAGTGCAAATAGCAATGGATTCTATTTACACCGAGTGAAAATAGCAGTATTTTTTAACGATATGCTATTTACACTAAGTGCAAATAGCTATAGATTCTATTTACACTATGTTAAAATAGCAAGATTTTCTGTTCCCATTCAGTCGGTCACGTTCGACGTACGTCGGACTGACCGACGAATAGGAATCTTGCTAGAGAGGCCAATCTGCTTTGAGTGTAACTAAAACGAGCCAATGCACATTGGCATGCAATCATATGCAGCAGCTGCTCACCTCGCAGCACGGGTATATAATGAGCAGCAGGTGCGTTGCATCTTTAGCTTTTCGCTTCGAAGCCGAACAGTTGTTTCTGCTAAGTGGTCTAAAAAGAGTCTCTGCTGGACGATCTCTTTGTAAGGTGCGGGTGTACAGCACAGCAGCGGGGTCGATTCTCTTCGTTCCTTTTCTTCTCTTTTTTTTTTTGCCTTTTGTGAGCAGAAAGAGCGGAAAGGGCCGTTTTCACGGCTGGTAAACGGTGCGCTTAAGAGCGCGTAAAAGCTGTTTTCACAGCTGGTAGAAAGCGGCGAGAGAGAGAGAGAGCACACAGACAGGCTGCACAATTCCCTGTCTGTGTTGTCACGGCCGTTCCCCTGCGTGCTTCAGCACTGACTAAGAGAGCGAGTCCCTAAAAGAGCTTGCACAAGTAGAGCTTGCGTCTTTTTAAAGATGACATTCTACTTGTGTGTTTCTGGATGCGGTCGTTACCTGGCGCCGGGAGATGGTCACGAGCGCTGCATCGCGTGTCTGGGCTCAGTGCACGCTGAGGCAGCGTTTGTGGATGAGTCATGTACCCATTGTGGGAAGATGACCATCTCGGAGTTGCGATCGAGACTCCAGCTCCTGCAAAGGGGCGGAGTCCCAGTGCCGCTGCCTCGTTCCAATCCTCCTCAGAGGGTTGCTGCGAGTGGTGGCGCTGGTGATCTGAGGATCACAGTGAGTGCGCTTCCTTCGGGGAACCAACCCCCTAGGAACCCTCACTCCTCCTGCACTCCGCAGCCAGTGGAGCTGCCAGGGGAGCGCGGTGGGCCATCTCAGGGGTGTGCACCATCTGTGTCCTTTGGCGCTCCTCCCGATGACCGGATGTCGATAGCTGCATCGGAGCTTTTCCGGAGATGATGTGTCGGCGCAGTTGCCTCCTTCGGGTACAGTGGCTGTGCCCGATACAGATCCAAAAATGATGGCTATGCTTTCCCGGGCCGCCAACAGGGTCGGGCTCGTGTGGAATCCTCCACCGTGTCCTGAGCCCTCGAGGCTGGATGATTGGTTTCTCGGGGTGGCACGAGCTGGTTCTCAGCCACCCACCCCGGTTCCTTTCTTCCCGGAAGTGCATGAAGAGCTTACTGGTACATGGAAGGCACCTTTTACTGCCCGAAACCGTGCCAGTGGGTCCTCCTCCCTCACCACCCTCGATGGCGGCATGGCTAAGGGTTACACGCGCATCCCCCCGGTGGAGCGGGCCGTTGCTATGCAGCTGTGCCCTAACTCAACCTGGCGGGGGGAGCCGTCTCTCCCTTCCCGGGCCTGTAAGCACTCGTCGGACCTTACCGGCAAGGCTTACCAGGCCTGTGGCGAGGCCGCCTCCGCCTTACACGCTATGGCGTTGTTGCAGGTCCATCAGGCCAAGGCACTGAGGGGCCTGCACGAGGGTGGTCATGACCCGCAAGTTCTTCAGGAACTTCGTGCCGCTACAGACCTCGTGCTTCGGGCGACGAAGGTGACTGCGCGGTCGGTGGGTCGTGCGATGTCCACTTTGGTGGTCCAGGAACGCCATCTCTGGCTGTGTCTGGCCGACATGAGGGATACCGACAAGGTCAGGTTCCTTAATTCCCCCGTGTCCCAGACCGGCCTCTTCGGCGACGCGGTCGAGAACTTCGCCCAGCAGTTCTCGGCTGTACAGAAGCAGTCTGAGGCGATCAGCCACATCCTGCCACGGCAGTCTGCTGCTGCATCCAATCCACCGCCGGCGGCACCTCAGCCTGCTCGTCGCCGAGGGCGACCCCCTGCGGCTGCCCCCGCTCCCGTGCCGCAGCAGCAGCCTCCACCCAAGCGGCGCCGTGGAGCCAGTCGTAAGCGGGGTCCCCAGCCCGTCCAGGCCCCCGCCAAGAGAGGCGGTAAAGCCAAGAGCAAGAGGCCCTAGGATGGGCGACCCGGAGATGGTTGGGACTGCTCTTCAGGAGATGGTGACTGCACCGCTCCTTCCCCCGGAGGAGGGCCGGGTGGTAAATCCTTTGTTTCCTTTTCTTTCTATCATCTCCGGGTCCGAAGAGGGCTCGGAGAGTAGTGGGAGGAGCAAAACCTCTCCACTATCATCCACCTCTTCTATCGCCAGCGGACAGCAGCGCGCAGTTCGAGATGGGCACCCAAGCCTCTCCTGCAGCCCCCGTCCGATCGTGGAACCAGGTAAGTGTTGCACAGCACACACAGACCCCGTTACGGGCCGCCTCCCAGGGAGAGCCCCCCGAGCCGCGTCCCTGCGTTCCACCTCGCTGCCCCACTGCGGGTACGCCTACGGTCCCCTTGGTCCCGCTTGTGCGGTCTCTGCGAGCCTGGTTAGCGCTCCCCAGTCCGTCTCGCTGGCTCATTCGGACCATCAGGCTCGGCTATGCGATTCAGTTCGCCCGGCGTCCCCCCAAGTTCAGGGGTGTCCACTTCACTTCAGTGAAAGCTGTCGATGCCCACGTCTTGCGTGCGGAGATTGTAGTCCTACTGGCGAAGGATGCGATAGAGCCGGTCCCTCCAGCCGATATGAGGTCAGGGTTTTACAGCCCTTATTTCATTGTGCCCAAGAAAAGCGGTGGGTTACGACCGATCTTGGACCTGCGAGTTTTGAATCGGAGACTTCACAGGCTGCCATTCAGAATGCTCACGCAGAGACGCATTTTCGAGTGCATCCGTCCCCAAGATTGGTTTGCAGCGATCGACCTGAAGGACGCGTACTTTCATGTCTCGATTCTTCCTCGACACAGGCCGTTTCTGCGCTTTGCATTCGAGGGTCGAGCATATCAGTACAAGGTCCTGCCCTTCGGGCTGGCCCTGTCTCCCCGCGTCTTCACGAAAGTCGTAGAGGGAGCCCTTGTTCCCATGAGAGAACAGGGCGTTCGCATCCTCAACTATCTCGACGACTGGCTCATTCTTGCTCAGTCTCGGGAGCAGTTATGCGAACACAGGGATTTGGTGCTCAGTCACCTCAGCCAGTTGGGCCTTCAGGTCAACTGGGAGAAGAGCAAACTCGCCCCAGTGCAGAGGATCTCTTTTCTCGGTATGGAGTTGGATTCGGTCGAACAGTCAGCACGCCTCACAGAGGAACGTGCTCAGTCAGTACTGAACTGCCTGAATACATTCAGGTGCAGGACAGCGGTCCCACTGAAACTTTTTCAGAGGCTCCTGGGGCATATGGCAGCCGCAGCGGCAGTAACCCCGCTCGGTTTGCTTCATATGAGACCGCTTCAGCACTGGCTTCACGGCCGAGTCCCGAGATGGGCGTGGCAACGCGGCACGTACCGAGTGGCAATCACTCCGGAATGCTGCCAAACCTTCAGCCCGTGGTCAGACCCCTTGTTTCTTCGGGCAGGAGTGCCCCTAGAGCAGGTGTCCCGGCATGCGGTAGTCTTCACGGATGCCTCTGCCACCGGCTGGGGGGCCGCGTACAACGGGCATGCAGTGTCAGGGGTATGGACGGGCCCCCAACTGCATTGGCACGTCAACTGCCTCGAGTTGCTAGCAGTACGTCTTGCCCTGGGCCGTCTGAAAGGGCCGTTACGGGGCAAGCATGTGCTGGTCCGCACGGACAATACTGCGACCGTGGCGTACGTCAACCATCAAGGGGGTCTGCGCTCTCGTCGCATGTCGCAACTCGCTCGCCATCTCCTCCTTTGGAGTCAGAAGCATCTGAGGTCGCTTCGCGCCATTCATGTCCCTGGTGTGCTCAACCGTGTGGCCGACGGGCTCTCACGAGCTGCGCTGCCGGGAGAGTGGCGACTCCACCCCCAGGTGGTCCAGCTGCTTTGGGGAGAGTACGGCGAAGCTCAGGTAGACCTGTTTGCCTCACCGGAAACCTCTCACTGCCAGTTGTTCTACTCCCTGTCCGGGGGAACACTCGGTACAGATGCACTGGCGCACAGCTGGCCCCGGGGCCTTCGCAAATATGCGTTTCCCCCAGTGAGCCTACTTGCACAGACCTTGTGCAAAGTCAGGGAGGACGAGGAGCAGGTCCTGCTGGTTGCGCCATATTGGCCCAGCCGGACCTGGTTCCCGGAACTCACGCTCCTCGCGACAGCCCCTCCCTGGCGAATTCCTCTGAGGAAGGATCTTCTCTCTCAGAGACGGGGCACCCTTTGGCACCCGCGTCCAGACCTCTGGAAACTCCATGTCTGGTCCCTGGACGGGACGCGGAGGTTCTAGGTGACTTACCCCCTGAGGTACTTAACACCATCGCTTCGGCACGTGCACAGTCTACGAGACGTGCTTACGCCTTGAAGTGGAACCTGTTTGTCGAGTGGTGTTCTTCTCGCCGAGAAGACCCCCGAAGATGTTCGATCGGTGTCGTGCTTTCTTTCTTGCAGCAAGGGTTGGAGCGTAGGCTGGCTCCCTCCACCCTCAAAGTTCACGCTGCCGCGATTTACGCATGCCACGACCACATCGATGGTAAGTCCGTTGGTAAGCACGGCCTGGTCGTCAGGTTCCTTAGGGGGGCGAGACGGTTAAATCCTCCTCGACCCCCCTCCTTACACTCTTGGGACCTTGCTCTGGTGCTTCGAGCACTCCAGATTGCTCCCTTTGAGCCTCTGCAGTCAGCAGACTTAAAGATTCTGTCTATGAAGACTTTGTTGCTGGTTGCACTGGCCTCCATCAAGAGGGTAGGGGACCTGCAGGCATTTTCGGTCGACGAATCGTGCCTAGAGTTTGGGCCGGGTGACGGCCACGTGGTACTGAGACCCCGGCTTGGCTATGTGCCCAAGGTTCCTACCACTCCCTTCAGGGACCAGGTAGTGAGCCTGCAAGCGCTGCCCCCGGAGGAGGCAGACCCAACCCTGGCTTTGCTCTGTCCAGTTCGTGCTTTGCGACTGTACATAGACAGAACTCGAAGCCTCAGGACCTCAGACCAGCTCTTTGTCTGTTACGGAGGCCAGCAGAAGGGAAAGGCTGTCTCCAAGCAGAGGATGGCCCACTGGGTAGTGGACGCCATCGCCTTGGCTTACCAAGCACAAGGCGTGCCCTGCCCGCTCAGGTTGCATGCCCACTCTACGAGAGGCGTAGCATCCTCCTGGGCGCTGGCTCGTGGCGCCTCGCTGACAGATATTTGTAGAGCTGCGGGCTGGGCGACACCTAACACGTTCGCTAGATTCTATAGCCTTCGTGTCGAGCCGGTCTCCTCCCGTGTTCTCACCTCAGGTCAGAGGCACGGAGAAGTCCCGGCTTAGTGTCGGCTTGCTGCGTTACATGCGCTTATTGCTCCAGAGAGTCCCTACAAGGCAGACCCTGTTGAGTCCTCCGATCACCCTTCGGCAGCCAGACGTGGCGGAGCGTTGGCGCCAGGCCTTTACTCCATTGTATCCTTGAGAACTGGATTTAGGCTGGGTTCCATATGTGTGACCCTACGGGGATCCCATGTGTATTATTCCACGAGTTGCTCCTAAACGAAGCCCGTGTCTTTCCCTCTGGGAGAACCCACCTCTCGTCGGGTTGGAGTCACCCCAGTATTCCATGTGTAGTACAATCCTACGGGGTTGGTCCATATGTACTCTCCACATAACTCCTTCGGGGAAGGATGTGGTTCCGCAGCGGTCCTTTCCAAGGAAAGGGTACGCTTTCCCAGTGTTATTCATTAGTCTCACTGAATGGGTTTGGTGAACAGCAGTGATCGACACTCTCTGTGTTGGCCCTGGCCCACCGTCCTTAAGCAAGGGGGTTCAGGAGGCTTGCTACAGAGCGCTGGAAGGGGGCAGCTCCTGTGGCGCTTTGGTAGGGATTCCTATTCGTCGGTCAGTCCGACGTACGTCGAACGTGACCGACTGAATGGGAACGTCTCGGTTACATAGGTAACCCTCGTTCCCTGAAGGAGGGAACGGAGACGTACGTCCCGTCGCCACAGTCGCTGGACCCCGCTGATGCTGCCGCCTTACCTGTTCGGCTCCTCAGCGAAAACCTAAAGATGCAACGCACCTGCTGCTCATTATATACCCGCGCTGCGAGGTGAGCAGCTGCTGCATATGATTGCATGCCAATGTGCATTGGCTCGTTTTAGTTACACTCAAAGCAGATTGGCCTCTCTAGCGAGATTCCTATTCGTCGGTCAGTCCGACGTACGTCTCCGTTCCCTCCTTCAGGGAACGAGGGTTACCTATGTAACCGAGACGTTATTTATACTACTTATTGCAAATAGTGGCAATTATCTGCACCTCAGTATTGTAGTACATTATAAAACAGTACACAATAATAATATACCGAGTATAAATTATAATTTTAATTCAAATTTATTAAATGCATGCCACCTTATTGGGACAATAAAGCCCTCCCTACACCTACCCTAACCCTACCCGATACTTTATTTTCAACTTTTTGATTATTTCCTTAATTTTTATTGAAAATAAATGCCTTTCTGATGCGATATGAGATTTGAAAAGGGAGAAAAAAATGTTTGGCAAAAGGTGGGCTCGAACTCGGGTCGCTCGAGTCAAAAAGCATGCGCCTTACCATACTGA
Source organism: Barbus barbus (assembly GCF_936440315.1). Lineage (NCBI taxonomy): Eukaryota > Metazoa > Chordata > Actinopteri > Cypriniformes > Cyprinidae > Barbus > Barbus barbus. The sequence goes on from NC_136724.1 coordinate 5,173,848, forward strand.
CGTTCAACTAGCTTCTTTTTTTAATGTTGACTAACCTAATCAGACGTTAGTGGGCGGAGTTAGTGTAAATAGCCTTTGCCAACAAGATGGGCTATTTGCACTTAGTGTAAATAGACACTCCGTTTTATATATCATCAAATATTAAGGATCTTTCGCAGCACAGCTGTCAAGCGTGGCCTTGAGCAGTTGATAAACAGCTGCGACATGCTTTGATCTCGCTGCCATGTGGTCATGTGGTTCATGGAGCTCTCGATAGTTCCAAACAACTTTGAGCTGTGAATGGGTTTGAATTGGTTTGAGCAGGATAGACAGCAGTTTCACATTAAACAAATGTACTTATTTTAGTTCAGTAATATTTAGCTAATACATTGAGGAGATTTTGGTACTAAATTTTAAGAAGCTACAAGAATACTTGTGTGCAAAGAAAACAAAAATAACTTTATTCAACAATTCTTATCTTCCTCATCCCGTCTGCTGCGGTAATATGTATAGTATAGACAGAGGCGTCATTTCCATTCACGTGCACCCTCAGATTTTTGAACCAAGTGGCAATGGCAATTTTATTTATATAGCACTATTTACTACAACCAGAACTGACCAATGTGCTTTACAATATAATAACTAAAAACAGCAATAACACAAAGAAAAATAAAACAGTAATATATCATAACATGCAACAAAAACATCATAACATGCAACAGAAACATAGGACAAGGATAAAAAGTGCTTCAAACTGAATAAAAAGCCTTATTGACCAGATAGGTTTTTATTTTAGAGTTAAAAATAGCCACAGATGAAGCTATTCTAATAAATATGGGCAAATCATTCCCATTTATGATCCTGTTAGATCCCGTTTATGAATACCGGTCAAAAGTCTAGCTGGCGCATTCTGAACCAACTGTAATCGGGATAAAGCTGTTTGACTAATCCCAGCATAGAGTGAGTTACAGTAATCTAATCTAGAAGTAATAAAAGCATGAATCACTTTCTCAAAATTTTTAAAAGAAAGAAAATTCTTAGCTTTAGACAAGAGCCTCAACTGAAAAAAGGATGATTTGACCACATAATCTATCGGCCTATCAAACTTCAAATGTTCATCAAATACCACACCCAAATTTTTCACATAATGCTTAACACATGAGGATAACCCACCAAGGTTTGGTTCGGAAGCAGTCAAAGAATCTGAGGGTTTAAAAACAATAATTATTTTTTTTTCCTCATTGAAATTCAGAAAGTTTAGCGACAACCATGCCTTTACATCTGTCAAACATGCCAGGAGAGCATCTAGTCCATCCGATTTGCGTTTTATAGGCAGATAAACTTGTGTTTCGTCAGCATAACAGTAGAACGACAGCCCATACTTTCTGAAAATGGAACCAAGTGGAAGCATATATAAAGAAAAAAGGATGGAAGCCAAAATGAAACAAAGGCAAAAAATTATACATTGTAGCTATTTTTAGCCGTTTTGCTTCCTTTTCACACCACACTGTTTGCTCTGGTCCGAACCAGCTAAAACAAACCAAAATTCAGTCACATGGCAACATCCTCTTCACTTGTTGACTAGATGTGTCTTTGAATGCATTCCCTAAACTGCTTTTCGATTGGTCAGAAAGAGCGTGCGGGAACATTCCACACACACCTCTAGGACACACAGAGAGAAACCATATGTTAACACTAAATCTAGTGTATGCCCCTGCTGATGAGTGGGTACATTGACCTGAAGAGTCAATCAGGACTTCACGAAGTAGCTGGTAGTCTGATTTCATTCGACTAGGCTGTCGATAGGAAGTTTCTTACCTCGGAACTGGACGTGGCTCTAAGGAGATATAACCTGTCTCTGTCTCTATATGTCTCTCATAAGCATGTTTGAGTTATTTTCTGACCATTCTGTCCATTGTTGGTATCATCTAGTTGTTGGGTCAGATTGTTTATTTCAGTTCTGTACCTTTCAAGGTGGTCTTACAAAGCACTGATTTCAGCATTCTTGTCACTGATGTCATTCTTGGCTTTCTCTAGTTCGCTGTTTGGCATACTGGAGTCTGTTTGCCAGGTCTTTCTGGGCAGCCTTTGCATGTTGTTGGTCGAGTTGAGCTGCTGTCAGCGCTGCTTGGAGCTCCTTAACTTGTTCTGTTGTTTCCTGCTCCCTCTCGTTGGGTGCTTTGAGTTGATCTTGAACTTTCACTTCCAGCTTGTCTATGCAGCGCTGAGCACGTGTCAGCTCCTCTTGAAGGTGGGTGATGTGCTTGTCGCTCAGTTTCAGGGGGGTTGTGAAGGCATAGATTAGGGAGCTGGTAATTTTGACTAGTTCATTGTGGTTGTTGTTCTGGCTCGAATCTTGTGTCAGGAATCTTCTCATGATTAGGATTATTATTCAAAATAATAATGTTATTATTAATAATAATAAATGTCTTGGGGGTGAGGCTGACTGTGGTGCCTCTCAGCCAAGTGTTCACATCTTCCTCTTGGGCAAAGGTGTCTGCAGTCTGCGGAGATCTGTGTGGAGTAGAAGCCTATGTGTTGTGGGACAACTAAGTGTTGTTTCAGTGATTGTGAATGACTAGTGTAGCGTGGTGATGACAGTGTTGGTCTCAGAGTATCTAGGTAGACTAGAGATGTGAAGACCTCGTCACTCTAATTAGGAAAAAGGAAAAGAGAGAAAAAGGTGAAAAACTAATTCAATTAAAATAAACAATTTCTCTTTTCTTTTTTTTCAATTGAGGAATTTTTTTTTCAATTAAATGTTTTTATCAAGGAGGCAAACAATATTATTAAATATTTAAACATATTAAAGTAATGTTTTATACAAACAAATAAAATAATAATTCTGATATGTCTTTCTTAGTCTGACAGGTAGGGCCGGGTATTGTTCAAAAATTTTCAATAACGATACCTTGAGTTTGATACCGGTTCCTGAATGATACTTTTTTCAATACCAATTTTATGAAATCATTTTTAACATGATTACATTATCTAAAAAAAAAAAACAAATTCAGCTTGTTGACAAAGACTCATCTCCTGAGCCACTGCACAAAGGAACAAAATATATCCAACAAAATAAATAAGTGCAAATAATTTTAATAAAGCTCAAATAGTTTTCAGTTTACACTAGTGCGTGTTCGTTTTAAAACACATAGCTCAGACAGAATCATCATTTCTATTAATTTATTCTAGGTTGTTAAAGATTTCAAGAAACATTCATAAGTGGGTGTTTTATTTTCTTTCACCATATGTTTTATTGTTATTAAATTCTGTGTTGTAGTATGTCTTAACTATTCAAATGCATAAAAACTACTTAGTTAATTCAAATTTATTCTTAAAATAGCCTTATTTTCCCTCAGAAATTCTGTGTTCTGTATCTGGTTTTCAAATGAAGGCATAAAACATTAATTTAATTTATCTTTTAAATTATTGAAAATAAAACTTTATTTATTTATTTTGGCAAACAAAATTTTACTATTAAAATTACAACATGGAAGAAATGTTGTGTGATCATTTGTAAGGTCTGTTTTGGGTTTTGTTTCATGTTCTTGTTTTCATGTCTTTTATTTTGAAGTTTAGTCACAGTTCCTGTTTGTGTCTTGCTTCCCTTGCCCTCTTATCTCCTTGCTATTGGTTCCGCTGTTCAATGTGTCATGTTCTGATTGGTTGTCCAAGTCATGTGTCTTGTTTCCCATTGGTTTGTTCATGTCATGTGACTCTCATTGTTTGTTATAAGTAGCCATGTCCTTGCCTTTAGTTCTTGGCTGTATCCAAAATCGCCCCCTATACCCTCATTCACTATTCCCTACATTAGTCCACTCATACAGTTCACTTGAAGGAGTGAATGAAAACGAGTGAGTTAACCGGAAGGACTGCCGCTTTTGCATAGTTTGCTTGCTGTTTAATAATCATTTGATACGGGCAGCTCCAGTAGTAAGATTGAAGGATTTATCTTGAACTCTGTCACGGAAATTAGTCAATTTACAATTAATTGTGTACCTATGTTGTATAACGCTTCTAAAATCAATGAATGGATGATTTAGCTGCGGGCGCCATCTTCTGGCAAGACGCGGGAATTAATTCGGCGCGCGACTCTCGCAGTGCATTCTGGGTCATCTCTAGCCATTGAGTGTACATCGGTTGTACACTCATTTTTGCGGTGCATTGTGGGATTGAATGAGTGCACTCGAGCACATCCACTATGGTTTCGAACACCACTTAAAATGGCTGTCCATTAGCAAGTTGTATAGGGGGCGATTTCGGATACAGCCCTTGTCATGTATTGATGTTGTTAACTGCTTTTGGTGTGTCTAGTTTTTTCATGCCACATCTGTTCGTGCCTTGCCAAGTCGGTTTCATGCCAAGTCTTTGTCTGTTTGTATTATGTTTGGATTTTGGATTTCATGTTGGTAAATAAACTGCACTTGGGTTCTCACTACGCTCGCCTTCAGTGGACTCGTTACATCATTACTTTAAATAAAATAAAGTTAATAATTTTAATAGTAGCCTAGTAGTAGCAGTATGCAGTGGTGTAGTCTAGTTTTTTGTAGTGAGCATACTGTGCTTTTTCCCTCCCTCTCCTGGCCGCACCCTATAAGCACTACTAACTAATGTGTACTAACTGACAGCTTTCTGAAAGACTGCTTATGTGATATCAACATGTCAATTTATTATAAGCAACACTAGACAGCCAATGACATTTACAGCTGGGGAGACTGGACTGTTACTGTGTTAATAATCTAACTCAGACAGTTAAGAGCTATATTTTTCCTAAATATGGTCCCTGGAGCACAGGTTTTATCAGCTGGCAATTTACAATGCTCATTTAAGACTGCCTGTTTTTAAATTCCCTAGCCTGACCTTCATTCCACAAGGCTGGCCAGGAGTTCTCATCTCTCTCATCATCTGAAACAAGGAGATGTATAACATTGTATTCAGTTTAACTGCTGTACACAGTATCTGTATCTTTCCCCTTCTCCTGCATTCATTGATCCACACACTAATGTTACTGAACTTATAAGCTAGTTATGTTGGCCTGAGAAAGTCAACATACTGTTGACTGTGTGAAAGATGCTTGGGACAGTTGACTGATCTGTCACTGCTCCCTGGGCCGTAGCTGGGGTTTGCGGGGCCTATTTGAAATAGTTTAATACATGTTTGTTCTATATATTTATTTGTGCTATTTACACAATGTTTAAGTTTTTTCAAATTTGTAGGTGTCCAGGTACAGAAACTGAATAATCAAATATAAAATAGCATTGCATAGTCTTCACTGTATAAATTAAATATAGATTAATTCTTGTTAAACTACAAAGAAGTTCAGTAAAGAGCTATGACTGATTTTCTATGATTTAATTTCTTGGATTAACATTAAGAACACTGACAGCAGCTAGTACATTCAGCTGCTGTGATTCATAGATCACTTTAAAACAAAAGGAACACATTGATAATTCCAACTCAGGAAGGAGACTATCAAATTTGGGGGCAAGTAACCAAGACTGATGGTTAAAGAGATGGCCATCACATGTGTTTCACGATAGAAATCACGAGCTTCCTTAGATTGACTTTTCCCCCACACATGGAAGACACAGACCAGACCGAAATTCCTTTGTCCACAGAACATGTCTTTTAGTTCTCCACAGAATTACACAGAGACTGTCGTTTCTATGTGCACCTAAAATCATCTTAAAAGACTTAAGAACAACTAATCATTTCTATGCATAACTCCGTATGTAACACACACAATTAACTATCATGGTTTAATCACATATTATGTATGTCTTTTTAATAGTTATTGAACGACTTTAAGGATTTATATTCATATTTGGTATGCATGAGTTTGAAACATCATGCTTTAAACATTTCTTCCAATCAATTCTTTGTCAAATGTATCATAGTCTTGTTATAGAAATCATGTCCAAAAGTATACTTTGCAAGCGCGTGTAAAGTTAGGACATGTGGTTGACCAGATAACATGCTGATTTTATGGATGGGGAGGAGAAACGAGCTAAGATCATATCTAGTTGGTCAAGACATCCATTGGGACGGGTTTAAAAGCCGAGTTTAAAAACTCAGGACACCATCAAACTCTCTTCTCTTCTCTTCTCTTCTCTTCTCTTCTCTTCTCTTCTCTTCTCTTCTCTTCTCTTCTCTTCTCTTCAACCTCTCTGCTCTCCTAACTTTTAGCCATGCTTTTTGTCATTACTTTCTGTGTTCTTTGAGCGTGCTTCGGCCTGCATGCCAGCTGCTACCATGATGAGAAGAAAAACAACCTAGTCTCTTTGCATCCTTTTATTCTTTTACTTCAGTTTCTTTTCTTTTCGTTGAGTTTCGTGTTCAAAACTTTAGTTTGCCGCAAAGTCCAGTTCGACTGCACCCACTTCAAACTTCAACTAGCAGCTGACTCTGAAACCATTTCGTCAGCCAATGCCCAAGACTTCACTACGAACGACCACTGAACTGTCAGCCAATAAGCAACCTCGGGAAACCTCCTTTCCTACAACAACGACGAGGTTTTTGCTGAGCTGGTGCATTTAATAAAAATTTTAGCCTCATTGAGAAACTCAATGCGAGGGTTAATTAAGTGACTGATAGTTGTTCAGGTCTATGCAATAGCACATATTGCTGTAAACTTGGGATATCACATTTTGGAAACATTTTAAATTAAGGTACACATTCACTATTAACTAATTGCTTATTACTAGCATATTAGCTGCTTATTAGTACTTATAAAGCACATATTAATGCCTTATTCTGCACATCCATATTCTACGCCCAACAGACCATTAATTAAGAGTTTTTCTTTAATAAACTCATAGTTACTGCTTATTGGGAGTGAATAAGGCAGTTGAGAATTATGATCTTAATACGCTTTGCTTATTATGGGCCTCATAAGCTGGTAGTAGCAGAAGAATAGTAATACTCTCTTAATAAATATAGTTTATTCTTATGTAACAACATGCATAACTACTAGTGTTTATTGTGTCCAATCAACCCTAAATTAAGTCTTTATATGTCTGAATATGTTACTCATTCTAAAGTGAGGTTTTGCTCATTACTAATTCACTAGTAGTTGGCCACTTACTGACCCATAACCATTCCCTATTCTAAAGCTGCCTCCTCTTCACAATTAATAAGTCCATTACAGCACACAACTACAATTAACGAACCTTAGTCTTAAGGTTTCACCTTAAAAAAGGTCTCTGGTTACGTATGTAATCTTGGTTCACTGAAACGTGGGGAAAATGTATGGAAGATGCCGGCAGTGTCAAAGTGACCGATGTCTACTAAGGTTCACAGGTTATATTTCTATTCAATAACAGACCAAAGACAGCACAAGTAGAAATATATCCTTTAATGTAAGACAACGTCTGTGATTTACAAACCTATTACAACTTTTTATGGCCAAGACAAAATGTGCTGCTGTAAACAGTATGGCACATTTCTATTTAGCACTCTAAATATAACAAAAACAAATACATATTTACAATTTTTCATACAGTACTTCCAACATTACATATTTAAACTGAAAGTTGAAAACTAGCATTTCAATACTCCATCAGTGGAAGAAGTTGACTGGATTTTCATGTCTTTTTTTCTCAGGGTCTCAGTCCTTAACTGAAAATAAATGTTGGGTCAACTTCTACATTTAAGCACATTTCAGGCATTTAAACACGAAAACAGTACATTCAGTGTGTTGAAACAGTAGTAGTATAAAAATCAACTTGCTAGCTACAGTATATGCAAGTAAATTTCATGTAGGCCTCATATATTTTTTCCTGATGTCATGCAAAAGCATTCCAAGTGGTCCATTTCTATGATTGTTCCCACGCCAGTAAGTCCACTCAATTACATCCAAGTGGTCTTTCAACATATTTTGTGTGCGGTTTCCTCTTAGTCGCCAAATAGTTGACTTACAAACACCCCAATGTCTCTCGAGGTTCTGTGTATGTGCACCTGTAACAGGGTAAACAAAATTTTTCTTTATGGTTGACAATCTGGTGATCATAACCTTCATTCTGAAGATGGCAGTAAGACCGCCATCCATCTGAAATGACTGAGCTTCCCTGGCGAATGTGCTTCTTTATGAGGGGCATGAGATGTTTGGCTGAACGACGATGCACAATTTTAAAAATAGGTCTCAACCTTGATGCCTAGCATTCCGAATACCCAGGTGCTCCTGTGGCTCGTCCTCTGTTGTACTGGAATTGACAAGAGGCAATTATGTTAAAACGAGGATAGTGACACCCACTATTAAATGTTTCTGCAATCATGGTATAACATAAGGGAATAAATTCAAAAGTTCTATCTAAATTGAACTCTTATCAGGACGCAGTTGATTTGAACTGATTATCAACACTTTCAGGATTAACAAATAAATATATATAAAACAGGTGCGGTTGACGATTTTTATCAATTAATTTATTAAATTCTGATTGGATGTAAACAGGTCCAATCAAACAAGGATATCAGGAAGCAACGCCTACATGATGCACATGACGACAGGGAGTTGACTGCGGAGTGTTAATCAAGTTACCCCTTCCCACTTAAGGTAGTTTTACTGAGATTTCTTATCACGTGCGAATTGGCCATTAATATTACAGACGCCCTGCTGTAAAAGAACACAGTGTACAGGATAAATTGTATTGTGTATTATACTGTCTCTACATTCATGAATCTACATTCAGTCAGTGTGTTCAGCTTTATTTAACATCATTTTAGATGCTAAATTATGCAATGGACACCAAGGAGGAATTCTGAAATGTTTAAGCAAAATGCATACCTTTCTTTTATGGCCAAATTTGCTTTCATCTATCAGAACAATTTCTCTTCTTCCAATAGTCTGCTTGCCTCTTTTTCTCATTCTTTTCATTGCAGATTTACAAACTCTTCTCAGCTTGTCTGACAGTTTACTCAGAGTTGCAGAGCTCAGAGTAATCCCCTCCTGTAGCATGTCCACTTGTCGCAGTCGAAGACCTTAGGCAAATCTGTAATGGAAAAACAAAATAAAATATTTAAGATACACAATTAAGACATTGGGATTGAAGGCCATTTCTCTCAACATGATGACCACAATGTCCCATTTGCAGATGCAGCACTGCCCAACATGCATGCACGATAGATGTCAGTCTACCTTCTCCAAGTACCTGAGGTCTGACCAGAGACCCAAGTGGGTTCAGTGCCTCAGACATGGGCCGGGACTGATATTAGTAGCTCTAGATGCTTGTTAATTTTAAATAAACATGCTTTCACCAAATATACCCGGGAAGGCCAAATTATTTTGAACAATATCAAATTTATATTATGGAGAAGAATGCTAGTAACTTGACAGTATAGGTTACTACACACTGTAAAACCCGCATTCAATGTGAATGGCCTTTTACAGTACTTATCAGAATTACAGTTTAAAAAGTCAGTCTTTTCAGTTGTTTATTTTTTTTAATGCTAACCGGTTGTGTGTTTCCAGTTCAAACCAATTATTCCACTGAATCATGAAACAAATATTTATTTGACGGCCAGTTTTTCCCGTTCTCTGAAAAGAACAGTGTAGGAGGAGTGACGACAGTGCAAGGAGAGAGGACCAGGCACTGTCGCCACTCCTGCTTTTATCCTTCCGGAGCTCCTCCGTGGGACTCGAGACCGGTGAGTGGTGCAGGTGTCGCTCATTATCATTAACTCCACCGGCCTTGCTCCGTTCCCACGGCTCTCGGCCCTGCCCCACTCCCTACAAACAGATTCAAAGGAATGATTTATTCACGGTTACATTTCTCTAGTTTTTTTCAAATCAGTCATCAGAAATCTGGGACAGATCAGTAATAACGAAATAATCGAAAGGAATTGTTTCTCATGTCAGTCTCAGCACCCATGAATGAACATACAGCTGGATTGAACAATATTCACAACTGGATTTAACAATATTTTATTTAAAACAAATGCATATTAAATAAGAATTATATTAAACTACCAAACTCCTCCTACTGTATATACTGTTGCTATAAATGTTTTAGGCTAAAATTTCAGGCTTTTGTGTATAACATTTAAAAACTTTACAAGTTAGGTTAGGTAAGAAGCGATTTGGGTCAGATGGTCCGGTACAGACCTTAGGACCCGAGAAGACCTATGATGTGTTTTTATACAATGTAAAAAACTGCTCACCTATAGATGAAATGCATCCATGTTTGAAGTGAAATATGAGACTTCTCAAACATGGAGCCATGTCGGATGGACTTCACAAATTATTTTCCTTTGTGACTTGAATCTCTGCATGTCCTGAAAATTAAGAATGAATAAAAACAGCTGTGTGATTTGTATTGTGCCTTTAATTTATACTAACGGTTTTCTACTATTTTACCAACGGTAATATTGTGCAATTTATGATTACAAAGCATAATAACAGAACCAGCCAATGGTTCAGTTGTAGCTGAAAGGTTAGGGTAAGGGATATATGATATTGTCGCGTTGTTGTCAGGCGGAAACCTCACATTTCCAAAAAAATATATATATTTAATAATTAAACACTGTGTTGTCAAAGTTTATATTGCATGCCCCCCCCCCCCCCATCATTGGAATGGCCAAATCTGAAGCAGTAGATGCATTGTATTGCATTTTCATCAACTTGCAGGTTTTAAAGTTTACTGTGTCTATGGACACTCAGTTTTGTGTGTCATTTGGACATAATGTCATGTTATTATAGATTAAAGAACTATTTCTTTATTCCCCATTGCATAGCATGCTTAAACTTCACAAATATATCAGATTAGGCTGATGGCAGTAGGGGTGTGCGATATTGACAAAAAGTTATATCTCAATATTTTCTGGGATTTTATCAGTAACAATAATTAGATGATATTTTCCTAAATATGTTATTGTGGTGGTACCTTAAGGACTGATGTGGACAGCTGACTCATAAAGATTTTGAAACACAGAAGATGCATCTGAGTTAAATGCAGCTCAGATGGACCTGAATGCATTTTACCTGTAGTTACAAATGCAGAAATAATGTTGTGATATTTCAAACCGAAAACGTTGAATACTGATATCTGAAATTATTTTAAATAATGTAAAGATACTTTAAATGTGAAATTAAAACTGCAAGTAGGTGGCAGCAAGTCGCTGCCAATGAGTGAGTCATTGCGATTCAACCTTAACTTTTTGTTTATTGAACTGTTGTATGAAATCAATATCACATTTGTAATCATGCTCATTCTTGGAGAGGAAATGTCAGCATTCGTGAGATATTGATTAAATATATCAAATGATATAAATATAGACATGTTTTGCCCCCATATCTTGAATTTTGGCAGCATTCAAAATGCATTTTAATAGACCGAATCACGCAGTGAAATAATGCACTCTAAAAGCACACATGCACTAATCTAACCTGCTACATCACATATAGAATGCGTGCGCGCTGTAGGTGTGTTTTGTTTTTTGCAATATTCGATAGCATCAAATCGCACATTGTTAAAACAACAATTACGATATTATCGTAGATGTTATATATATCACACACCCCTAGATGACAAGCAGTATAACTGATATTGATGGTGTTGATAAAGGAAAAATCACACAGGTGTCTAAATTGCACCACTGTGACACCACTATTCTAGTAGTAAATGATATGTAAAAATACAGTTTATTATTATCTTTTGTCAGTTGTTGCTGTATCAGAGGGGAAGTGGAGAATAGTGTGATTTCCTTTATCGATCCTTTGTCACTTATGGTAAATCAAATCTCAAAATTTTAGTTTCATCCAAACGCTGAGATCAATTCCATTGCCTTTGCAGCCTCCCTGGTGAGCGGTCCAACTGTAAGGTGTACGGTGTCAACCCTGTCAGTAGGGCTGGGTATCGAGTTCGATACTTTTTAGGCACCGACCAAATTGCCTCGATACCACAGTATCGAATATCGAATACCGAGTATCGAAAAACGTGTTGTCGTTCGGTACCAAATTCCGATACCTAAGGGGTTAATATCATCAACCTCAGTGAGGCAATAAGCCTGCAGCACTAGGTGCGTTTGACTAGAAACGGCGTGAATCGATCACTGTTTGATCAGCAGTCTGCTCTCGCTCGGTTTCGTTTACTACACAGACTGAAGTGCGCGTGACGCTCGTGGTGATTTCAGCTTCTGCCGTCTCACTAAATGAGGACATAAACACATGAACAACATCTCCAGAACTGCTCTGAGAGTCACTCCATGAGCATTTGACCATTTGATTCGAGTAAAACTAGTGTCATATCTAGGGATGCAACGGTTATAGATTTTGCTGGTACGATTATTGTCTGATGAATAATCACGGTTTTACGATTATGACGATTATTAGGCATTTATTCATTTCCCAACATTAATAATGTATAAAATCACATGAACACTCTTTAGATGTTGTGTTATTTATTGCTGGCTTTTGAAACAGAAATAACACAGTAACCAACAATACAGCACAAAATAATAATAAACAAACAACAAACAAAAGTCCATCTCTCCCATTAGAATTAAAAAAGGTGACCGCTGCTCTGTAAACATCCATGACAGTAATTCTCTTTTGAAAATAATGAACGAAAGAACAATAGGTAGGTCCCATTTGTTAACATTAGTTAAAGCAGGTTAACATTAACTAAAAATGTGCAATAGCTAATTGTTGCAGTAGTTAATATTCTTTGTTAATGTTGATTAATAAAAAATACAACTATGTTAGTTAATGTTAGCTCCATTGAATATGTTTTAGCTTAGAAAAAATGTTTGAAAATAAATAGCTCATTAAGTCTTTAAGTAAGAGTTATTTGATGCTATTGTGAAGACTAAAGCGAATATAAATATCTAAATGACTGAGTGTGAAACATTATTTACACAGTTTTAGGAAAGAAGCGCAGCTGATTTGTTTACTAGGTTACCGGGGTAACGGCAGCGGCAGCGCCCTCTAGTGGCGAATGTGCGTCATTCAGCGCGTCTTCACTTTAACTCGCTTCCGCTTTTCTTCTCATCTGTGCTCATTTAAATTAAACCGTTGCCTTTTTAAAGTTCTAAAGTAATCATATGAGGCTGCATCGCAATTTTTCCATAAATAAACAGAATAAATTAATACGTTTGTTATAGGCTACTGTATAAATTAGGCTGTTTTGTATTTTGTTTTGTATTCGCACTTGTGCTCCTAAATACATTTTCCAGTTCGCACACATCTATTTTTAGTCGCAAATGCGAGTGAAATGCTCGCACTGTGGAGCCCTGCACACTACTATTGACAGGCATTTCTTTGGTGGAAATAAAGCTTCGCTGTTTAGTCCCTCTGTCACTAATATAATTAACGTTAGTGTAGTAGCCTCAGTGTCTCTGATAATTTTAAGCTGGTGCACCACTAGTGTGACTTTGTTTTCATTTTGCACAAGGTGCAACAGTTCAGCTCCGTGCAACAGAAACACTCGGTTTTGTGGAACCTTTACGATTAATTAACCATGACGTTTTAAAGCGCGGTTAATCGCAGAACCGGTTAATCGCTGCATCCCTAGTCATATCATATACACACAGAACTGTAAAGGTATTCACGGCAACCCGTAAAAATAAAAGTTCGATTTAGCTTGGAAGACACTGCATTAGAAATATATTAATATTGTTCAGCAGAGTTTACATACTGACTGTGGTGTAGTCTACGTGATACGCTGGTATACAGCATATACCCACTAGCACAAGGTCAAGGATTAAAAAAGCGTGATGATACGTAACAACATCTTTGTGACAGAACTTTCACACGTTCATTTATAAATTCTCCCCGTCTGTGTTGATCAAAGCACTGACTTCTTGAAAATCACGCTGTGCTTCTGTTGATGACCAGTGCTATTGCGCAACTCTTTAATTTCAACTGACTGGCTATGGCCTTCCTAAAAATGTGCCACTGCTGTGCGTCGCCACGAAAGCTTATCATTTGAACGTGTTTTTATGCCTTGCCCATTTAAACATTCAATAGATTAAATAAGCATTCAAACACAGGATGCAGAAAAACTCAAATGAATAGGCTACTCGTGCACCATGTTTGGTGAGCACGAGTACGTAAACTTAAGTGAACGTAAACAGTGTATCATATTGGATGTATTGTATCTTAATACGCATATAAGCAGGGCCTAAAAGTTCTTTAGAAGACATCAACAACTCTAGACTGAAGACTTCAAATTATTTTCATGTTACAGTGTTACAAGTACAGACAAACACTTAAGCTATAGCTCTTAAGTTAACAACACACAAACAGTTGTAATCTTTCATGTGTTTTTTGAACATCCCACTGAACATTTACAGTGGTGTAGAAAAAATTTACTTTGCCTTTTTACTGTTACCTGGATGATCCATCAGCTGTCCTCAATGTAAAAAGATGGATCTCAATATATATATTTATATATAAGAGATTTTATAGCGTTACATGTTATAATATGCTTAGACGGGACCGGCGCCCACCAGGGCGGAGCAGACGGGACCGGAACCCACCAGGGCGGAGCAGACGAGACCGGAGCCCACCAGGGCAGAGCAGGCGAGACCAGAGCCCACCAGGGCAGAGCAGGCGAGACCAGAGCCCACCAGGGCAGAGCAGGCGAGACCAGAGCCCACCAGGGCAGAGCAGGCGAGACCGGAGCCCACCAGGGCAGAGCAGGCGAGACCAGAGCCCACCAGGGCAGAGCAGGCGAGACCAGAGCCCACCAGGGCAGAGCAGGCGAGACCAGAGCCCACCAGGGCGGAGCAGGCGAGTTTATGGACTATGCTCTGCTGACTGTGGGTTCAGCGTTCACCGTGGGGGTTGCGGAGGAACGCGACAACGGCCCCAAGTATGTCAAAGAGCCAAGTCGAGTCCCAGCCTCCGTCAAAAAGTCAATGTGGTGAACGGGTGACCTCTAGTGGTGGTTGACCGGGAGAGCAAGGACCAGATTCGTGACAGTTTGCTTGCTGTTTAATAATCATTTGATACGGGCAGCTCCAGTAGTAAGATTGAAGGATTTATCTTGAACTCTGTCACGGAAATTAGTCAATTTACAATTAATTGTGTACCTATGTTGTATAACGCCGTGGACGAGCGCTTCTAAAATCAATGAATGGATGATTTAGCTGCGGGCGCCATCTTCTGGCAAGACGCGGGAATTAATTCGGCGCGCGACTCTCGCAGTGCATTCTGGGTCATCTCTAGCCGTTGAGTGTACATCGGTTGTACACTCGTTTTTGCGGTGCATTGTGGGATTGAATGAGTGCACTCGAGCACATCCACTATGGTTTCGAACACCACTTAAAATGGCTGTCCATTAGCAAGTTGTATAGGGGGCGATTTCGGATACAGCCCTTGTCATGTATTGATGTTGTTAACTGCTTTTGGTGTGTCTAGTTTTTTCATGCCACGTCTGTTCGTGCCTTGCCAAGTCGGTTTCATGCCAAGTCTTTGTCTGTTTGTATTATGTTTGGATTTTGGATTTCATGTTGGTAAATAAACTGCACTTGGGTTCTCACTACGCTCGCCTTCAGTGGACTCGTTACATCATTACTTTAAATAAAATAAAGTTAATAATTTTAATAGTAGCCTAGTAGTAGCAGAATGCAGTGGTGTAGTCTAGTTTTTTGTAGTGAGCATACTGTGCTTTTTCCCTCCCTCTCCCGGCCGCACCCTATAAGCACTACTAACTAATGTGTACTAACTGAGAGCTTTCTGAAAGACTGCTTATGTGATATCAACATGTCAATTTATTATAAGCAACACTAGACAGCCAATGACATTTACAGATGGGGAGACTGGACTGTTTTTCTACTGTGTTAATAATCTAACTCAGACAGTTAAGAGCTATATTTTTCCTGAATATGGTCCCTGGAGCACAGGTTTTATCAGCTGGCAATTTACAATGCTCATTTAAGACTGCCTGTTTTTAAATTCCTAAGCCTGACCTTCATTCCACAAGGCTGGCCAGGAGTTCTCATCTCTCTCATCATCTGAAACAAGGAGATGTATAACATTGTATTCAGTTTAACTGCTGTACACAGTATCTGTATCTTTCCCCTTCTCCTGCATTCATTGATCCACACACTAATGTTACTGAACTTATAAGCTAGTTATGTTGGCCTGAGAAAGTCAACATACTGTTGACTGTGTGAAAGATGCTTGGGACAGTTGACTGATCTGTCACTGCTCCCTGGGCCGTAGCTGGGGTTTGCGGGGCCCCGGTGCAGGTTGTACCTGTGGGCCCTATTTGAAATAGTTTAATACATGTTTGTTCTATATATTTATTTGTGCTATTTACACAATGTTTAAGTTTTTTCAAGTTTGTAGGTGTCTAGGTACAGAAACTGAATAATCAAATATAAAATAGCATTGCATAGTCTTCACTGTATAAATTAAATATAGATGAATTCTTGTTAAACTACAAAGAAGTTCAGTAAAGAGCTGTGAGTGATTTTCTATGATTTAATTTCTTGGATTAACATTAAGAACACTGACAGCAGCTAGTACATTCAGCTGCTGTGATTCATAGATCACTTTAAAACAAAAGGAACACATTGATAATTCCAACTCAGGAAGGAGACTATCAAATTTGGGGGCAAGTAACCAAGACTGATGGTTAAAGAGATGGCCATCACATGTGTTTCACGATAGAAATCACGAGCTTCCTTAGATTGACTTTTCCCCCACACATGGAAGACACAGACCAGACCGAAATTCCTTTGTCCACAGAACATGTCTTTTAGTTCTCCACAGAATTGCACAGAGCACCTAAAATCATCTTAAAAGACTTAAGAACAACTAATCATTTCTATGCATAACTCCGTATGTAACACACACAATTAACTATCATGGTTTAATCACATATTATGTATGTCTTTTTAATAGTTATTGAACGACTTTAAGGATTTATATTCGTATTTGGTATGTATGAGTTTGAAACATCATGCTTTAAACATTTCTTCCAATCAATTCTTTGTCAAATGTATCATAGTCTTGTTATAGAAATCATGTCCAAAAGTATACTTTGCAAGAGCGTGTAAAGTTAGGACATGTGGTTGACCAGATAACATGCTGATTTTATGGATGGGGAGGAGAAACGAGCTAAGATCATATGTAATTGGTCAAGGCACCCATTGGGACGGGTTTAAAAGCCGAGTTTAAAAACTCAGGACACCATCAAACTCTCTTCTCTTCTCTTCTCTTCTCTTCTCTTCTCTTCTCTTCTCTTCTCTTCTCTTCTCTTCTCTTCTCTTCTCTTCTCGTCTCTTCTCGTCTCTTCTCTTCAACCTCTCTGCTCTCCTAACTTTTAGCCATGCTTTTTGTCATTACTTTCTGTGTTCTTTGAGCATGCTTTGGCCTGCACGCCAGCTGCTACCACGATGAGAAGAAAAACCACCTTGTCTCTTTGCATCCTTTTATTATTTTACTTCAGATTCTTTTCTTTTCGTTGAGTTTTGTGTTCAAAAGTTTAGTTTGCCGCAAAGTCCAGTTCGACTGCACCCACTTCAAACTTCAACTAGCAGCTGACTCTGAAACTATTTCGTCAGCCAATGCCCAAGACTTCACTACGAACGACCACTGAACTGTCAGCCAATCAGCAACCTCGGGAAACCTCCTTTCCTACAAGAACAGGGACAAAAGGGAATCCCTTAACACAAAGGCAATGCAAGCAATGATTTAGCCTCATTGAGAAACTCAATGTGAGGGTTAATTAAGTGACTGATAGTTGTTCAGGTCTATGCAATAGCACATATTGCTGTAAACTTGGGATATCACATTTTGGAAACATTTTAAATTAAGGTACACATTCGCTATTAACTAATTGCTTATTAACATGCTTATTACTAGCATATTAGCTGCTAGTACTTATAAAGCACATATTAATGCCTTATTCTGCACATCCATATTCTACGCCCAACAGACCATTAATTAAGAGTTTTTCTTTAATAAACTCATAGTTACTGCTTATTGGGAGTGAATAAGGCAGTTGAGAATTATGATCTTAATACGCTTTGCTTATTATGGGCCTCATAAGCTGGTAGTAGCAGAAGAATAGTAATTCTCTCTTAATAAATATAGTTTATTCTTCTGTAACAACACGCATAACTACTAGTGTTTATTGTGTCCAATCAACCCTAAATTAAGTCTTTATATGTCTGAATATGTTACTCATTCTAAAGTGAGGTTTTGCTCATTACTAATTCACTAGTAGTAAGCCACTTACTAACCCATAACCGTTCCCTATTCTAAAGCTGCCTCCTCTTCACAATTAATACGTCCATTACAGCACACAACTACAATTAACGAACCTTAGTCTTAAGGTTTCACCTTAAAAAAGGTCTCTGGTTACGTATGTAATCTTGGTTCACTGAAACGTGGGGAAAATGTATGGAAGATGCCGGCAGTGTCAAAGTGACCGATGTCTACTAAGGTTCACAGGTTATATTTCTATTCAATAACAGACCAAAGACAGCACAAGTAGAAATATATCCTTTAATGTAAGACAACGTCTGTGATTTACAAACCTATTACAACTTTTTATGGCCAAGACAAAATGTGTTGCTGTAAACAGTATGGCACATTTCTATTTAGCACTCTAAATATAACAAAAACAAATACATATTTACAATTTTTCATACAGTACTTCCAACATTACATATTTAAACTGAAAGTTGAAAACTAGCATTTCAATACTCCATCAGTGGAAGAAGTTGACTGGATTTTCATGTCTTTTTTTCTCAGGGTCTCAGTCCTTAACTGAAAATAAATGTTGGGTCAACTTCTACATTTAAGCACATTTCAGGCATTTAAACACGAAAACAGTACATTCAGTGTGTTGAAACAGTAGTAGTATAAAAATCAACTTGCTAGCTACAGTATATGCAAGTAAATTTCATGTAGGCCTCATATATTTTTTCCTGATGTCATGCAAAAGCATTCCAAGTGGTCCATTTCTATTATTGTTCCCACGCCAGTAAGTCCACTCAATTACATCCAAGTGGTCTTTCAACATATTTTGTGTGCGGTTTCCTCTTAGTCGCCAAATAGTTGACTTACAAACACCCCAATGTCTCTCGAGGTTCTGTGTATGTGCACCTGTAACAGGGTAAACAAAATTTTCTTTATGGTTAACAATCTGGTGATCATAACCTTCATTCTGAAGATGGCAGTAAGACCGCCATCCATCTGAAATGACTGAGCTTCCCTGGCGAATGTGCTTCTTTATGAGGGGCATGAGATGTTTGGCTGAACGACGATGCACAACTTTAAAAATAGGTCTCAACCTTGATGCCTAGCATTCCGAATACCCAGGTGCTCCTGTGGCTCGTCCTCTGTTGTACTGGAATTGACAAGAGGCAATTATGTTAAAACGAGGATAGTGACACCCACTATTAAATGTTTCTGCAATCATGGTATAACATAAGGGAATAAATTCAAAAGTTCTATCTAAATTGAACTCTTATCAGGACGCAGTTGATTTGAACTGATTATCAACACTTTCAGGATTAACAAATAAATATATATAAAACAGGTGCGGTTGACGATTTTTATCAATTCATTTATTAAATTCTGATTGGATGTAAACAGGTCCAATCAAACGAGGATATCAGGAAGCAACGCCTACATGATGCACATGACGACAGGGAGTTGACTGCGGAGTGTTAATCAAGTTACCCCTTCCCACTTAAGGTAGTTTTACTGAGATTTCTTATCACGTGCGAATTGGCCATTAATATTACAGACGCCCTGCTGTAAAAGAACACAGTGTACAGGATAAATTGTATTGTGTATTATACTGTCTCTACATTCATGAATCTACATTCAGTCAGTGTGTTCAGCTTTATTTAACATCATTTTAGATGCTAAATTATGCAATGGACACCAAGGAGGAATTCTGAAATGTTTAAGCAAAATGCATACCTTTCTTTTATGGCCAAATTTGCTTTCATCTATCAGAACAATTTATCTTCTTCCAATAGTCTGCTTGCCTCTTTTTCTCATTCTTTTCATTGCAGATTTACAAACTCTTCTCAGCTTGTCTGACAGTTTACTCAGAGTTGCAGAGCTCAGAGTAATCCCCTCCTGTAGCATGTCCACTTGTCGCAGTCGAAGACCTTAGGCAAATCTGTAATGAAAAAACAAAACAAAATATTTAAGCTACACAATTAAGACATTGGGATTGAAGGCCATTTCTCTCAACATGATGACCACAATGTCCCATTTGCAGATGCAGCACTGCCCAACATGCATGCACGATAGATGTCAGTCTACCTTCTCCAAGTACCTGAGGTCTGACCAGAGACCCAAGTGGGTTCAGTGCCTCAGACATGGGCCGGGACTGATATTAGTAGCTCTAGATGCTTGATAATGTTAAATAAACATGCTTTTCACCAAATATATCCGGGAAGATCTTAATTATTTTGAACAATATCAAATTTCTATTATGGAGAAGAATGCTAGTAACTTGACAGTATAGGTTACTACACACTGTAAAACCCGCATTCAATGTGAATGGCCTTTTACAGTACTCATCAGAATTACAGTTTAAAAAGTCAGTCTTTTCAGTTGTTTATTTTTTTTAATGCTAACCGGTTGTGTGTTTTCCAGTTCAAACCAATTATTCCACTGAATCATGAAACAAATATTTATTTGACGGCCAGTTTTTCCAGTTCTCTGAAAAGAACAGTGTAGGAGGAGTGACGACAGTGCAAGGAGAGAGGACCAGGCACTGTCGCCACTCCTGCTTTTATCCTTCCGGAGCTCCTCCGTGGGACTCGAGACCGGTGAGTGGTGCAGGTGTCGCTCATTATCATTAACTCCACCGGCCTTGCTCCGTTCCCACGGCTCTCGGCCCTGCCCCACTCCCTACAAACAGATTCAAAGGAATGATTTATTCACGGTTACATTTCTCTAGTTTTTTTCAAATCAGTCATCAGAAATCTGGGACAGATCAGGAATAACGAAATAATCGAAAGGAATTGTTTCTCATGTCAGTCTCAGCACCCATGAATGAACATACAGCTGGATTTAACAATATTCACAACTGGATTTAACAATATTTTATTTAAAACAAATGCATATTAAATAAGAATTATATTAAACTACCAAACTCCTCCTACTGTATATACTGTTGCTATAAATGTTTTAGGCTAAAATTTCAGGCTTTTGTGTATAACATTTAAAAACTTTACAAGTTAGGTTAGGTAAGAAGCGATTTGGGTCAGATGGTCCGGTACAGACCTTAGGACCCGAGAAGACCTATGATGTGTTTTTATACAATGTAAAAAACTGCTCACCTATAGATGAAATGCATCCATGTTTGAAGTGAAATATGAGACTTCTCAAACATGGAGCCATGTCGGATGGACTTCACAAATGATTTTCCTTTGTGACTTGAATCTCTGCATATCCTGAAAATTAAGAATGAATATAAACAGCTGTGTGATTTGTATTGTGCCTTTAATTTATACTAACGGTTTTCTACTATTTTACCAACGGTAATATTGTGCAATTTATGATTACAAAGCATAATAACAGAACCAGCCAATGGTTCAGTTGTAGCTGAAAGGTTAGGGTAAGGGATATATGATATTGTCGCGTTGTTGTCAGGCGGAAACCTCACATTTCCAAAAATATATATATTTTTAATAATTAAACACTGTGTTGTCAAAGTTTATATCGTGCCCCCCCCCCCCCCCCCCCCCCATCATTGGAATGGCCAAATCTGAAGCAGTAAATGCATTGTATTGCATTTTTATCAACTTGCAGTTTTAAAGTTTACTGTGTCTATGGACACTCAGTTTTTGTGTGTCATTTGGACATAATGTCATGTTATTATAGATTAAAGAACTGTTTCTTTATTCCCCATTGCATAGCATGCTTAAACTTCACAAATATATCAGATTAGGCTGATGGCAGTAGGGGTGTGCGATATTGACAAAAAATGATATCTCAATATTTTCAGTAACAATAATTAGATGATATTTTCCTAAATATGTTATTGGACCTGAATGCATTTTACCTGTAGTTACAAATGCAGAAATAATGTTTTGATATTTCAAACCGAAAACGTTGAATACTGACATTTGAAATTATTTTAAACATTATTACTTTAAATGTGAAATTAAAACTGCAAGTAGGTGGCAGCAAGTCGCTGCCAATGAGTGAGTCATTGTGATTCAACCTTAACTTTTTGTTTATTGAACTGTTGTATGAAATCAATATCACATTTGTAATCATGCTCATTCTTGGGGAGGAAATGTCAGCATTCGTGAGATATTGATTAAATATATCAAATGATATACATATAGACATGTTTTGCCCCCATATCTTGAATTTTGGCAGCATTCAAAATGCATTTTAATAGACCGAATCACGCAGTGAAATAATGCACTCTAAAAGCACACATGCACTAATCTAACCTGCTACATCACATATAGAATGCGTGCGCGCTGTAGGTGTGTTTTGTTTTTTGCAATATTCGATAGCATCAAATCGCACATTGTTAAAACAACAATTACGATATTATCGTAGATGATATATATATCGCACACCCCTAGATGACAAGCAGTATAACTGATATTGATGGTGTTGATAAAGGAAAAATCACACAGGTGTCTAAATTGCACCACTGTGACACCACTATTCTAGTAGTAAATGATATGTAAAAATACAGTTTATTATTATCTTTTGTCAGTTGTTGCTGTATCAGAGGGGAAGTGGAGAATAGTGTGATTTCCTTTATCGATCCTTTGTCACTTATGGTAAATCAAATCTCAAAATTTTAGTTTCATCCAAACGCTGAGATCAATTCCATTGCCTTTGCAGCCTCCCTGGTGAGCGGTCCAACTGTAAGGTGTACGGTGTCAACCCTGTCAGTAGGGCTGGGTATCGAGTTCGATACTTTTTAGGCACCGACCAAATTGCCTCGATACCACAGAGTATCAAAAAAACGTCTTGTCGTTCGGTACCAAATTTCGATACCTGGGGTTAATATCATCAACCTCAGTGAGGCAATAAGCCTGCAGCACTAGGTGCGTTTGACTAGAAACGGCGTGAATCGATCAGTGTTTGATCAGCAGTCTGCTCTCGCTCGGTTTCGTTTACTACACAGACTGAAGTGCGCGTGACGCTCGTGGTGATTTCAGCTTCTGCCGTCTCACTAAATGAGGACATAAACACATGAACAACATCTCCAGAACTGCTCTGAGAGTCACTCCATGAGCATTTGACCATTTGATTCGAGTAAAACTAGTGTCATATCATATACACACAGAACTGTAAAGGTATTCACGGCAACCCGTAAAAATAAAAGTTCGATTTAGCTTGGAAGACACTGCGTTAGAAATATATTAATATTGTTCAGCAGATTTTACATACTGACTGTGGTGTAGTCTACGTGATACGCTGGTATACAGCATATACCCACTAGCAAAAGATCAAGGATTAAAAAAGCGTGATGATACGTAACAACATCTTTGTGACAGAACTTTCACACGTTCATTTATAAATTCTCCCCGTCTGTGTTGATCAAAGCACTGACTTCTTGAAAATCACGCTGTGTTTCTGTTGATGACCAGTGCTATTGCGCAACTCTTTAATTTCAACTGACTGGCTATGGCCTTCCTAAAAATGTGCCACTGCTGTGCGTCGCCACGAAAGCTTATCATTTGAACGTGTTTTTATGCCTTGCCCATTTAAACATTCAATAGATTAAATAAGCATTCAAACACAGGATGCAGAAAAACTCAAATGAATAGGCTACTCGTGCACCATGTTTGGTGAGCACGAGTACGTAAACTTAAATGAACGTAAACAGTGTATCATATTGGATGTATTGTATCTTAATACGCATATAAGCAGGGCCTAAAAGTTCTTTAGAAGACATAAACAACTCAAGACTGAAGACTTCAAATTATTTTCATGTTACAGTGTTACAAGTACAGACAAACACTTAAGTTATAGCTCTTAAGTTAACAACACACAAACAGCTGTAATCTTCCATGTGTTTTTTGAACATCCCACTGAACATTTACAGTGGTGTAGAAAAAATTAGCTTTGCCTTTTTACTGTTACCTGGATAATCCACAGCTGTCCTCAATGTAAAAAGATGGATCTCAATATATATATTTATATATAAGAGACTTTATAGCGTTACATGTTATAATATGCTTAACCTAATATGAACTGCAATAGCAGAATAATCAATCAAAGCCTTCACATTATTTAGTGAAATAATCAACAATTAGTTAATCATTCTAATAATAGATTAATTGATTATAAAAAATAATCCTTTGATGCAGCTGTACTCTCTACCCCTTATATCCAGCCTTCTGGTCAGCACTACAGAGCACCAGAGCAGCCAGACAAAAAAAAAAAAAAAAACTTTCTATTGTCAAGCCACCTTATGAACAGTTAAATTTATTGGCCATTATATTGCACAGTTTTTTTATTCTGTTCACGGTGTGTGTGTGTTTACTGCTGGCTGGCTGGCTGGCTGTGTGTGTGTGTGTACGTTGGATGGGTTAAATGCAGAGCACGAATTCCGAGTATGGGTCACCATACTTGGCAGTATGTCAAAATGTATTCCGAAAAGCATTAAATAACAAAATAAAATGTGACACTAAGCAAGTTTCTTCTGTGGCGGGAGGAGCAAATACAGACACAGTGGGTGTGGCGTCAAGCCTCGGAGAGGTTTTTATTAAACAATAAAAGGTAAAAGAAAGTGTCCAAAGGGGGAAAATTGTCCAAATAAACGGGGAATCTGGTGTCCTCGTTGTGCTGCGGGGCTTGTGCAGGAGGGTAGTGTTCAGAGGGGAAGGGTCCAGGGAAGGGGCGGAGTCCGGTGGCCGCACGCGCTCCCCTCTCGGGGCCGGGAGGAGTGGCGGCGGCGTCTCCTCCAACTCCTGGGTTCCCGGCGCTTCTGGGGGATTCGACGGCCCGGCATCCTGGCCCTTCAGCCGTCTCACGGGTGCGGCAGTCCTCCTCCTCGACGCACCCTTCCTGGACCCACGAGGACACCAGCGTGCATGCACGGGGAAGAGACCGGTCTACAGAGGAGAGGCGCGCTCGGCATTTAAACGGCGGCGGTGATGAGGCTCCATTCACATCAGGTGCGCCTCATCACACGCCGCCAGCCCTGGCTGTTTCAGCGCCCCTCCTCTCTCACACACTCACTCCCGTCGGGAGCCTGGTGAAGGGCGGCGAATACAGGACGGGGTGGTGATGACAATAAGGGGGGAGGCAGCCGACTCGTCACACTTCCCATAGAAAAGCTGTTTCGGCTTGGCGTCTTCAGGTATCACAAACAAATGGCGAAAGCTTCTGATAATATATGCACTGTAAAAAAAAATAAAGTTGAGCCAACTTAAAATTTTAAGGCAACCAGCTTCAGCAGATTTTTGAGTTCTCTCAATTTATTTTTGTAGGAGATTCTCAACTTTTTGCTGTATAAACTTTTGTTTGAAATTTTAAGTTGGCTCAACTTTTTTTTTTATAGTGTGCTTGTTTCCGCGTCAGCGCTCTGACATCAAATAAATACAGTCTAAGAAACTAGAGTGAAAACAGCTGTTGCCGGCTTCTGATCAGCCCAACCAATAAGGTAGGACTGCTTCTGGTAGGACAATCACACAGGCTCGTTCTCAGCTGAGGCGCAAATTATTCTAATTTCCAGTAAGTGCAATTAACAGAGAAAACGAAACGAAAATGCAGAGTAGAAATAGGTAGGAAACGAACTATTCCTTCCTAGTAGCAAGTAAATTATTTAAACAACAGAACTGCAACCAAGTTATTCAAAATACTTACGTGAGCTGTCGTCCGTCTCTTCTGGTGACTAATCGGCTTTCCCGTTAATAATTTCCATATTTCCAGGGTGGGCTAATAGGGCTAATAATATCCTTTAATTGTATCTATAAATTCAAATAGCCCTTCGTTGGTGCCCTCTTGGACTGCATTTATTAATGTGGTATATTTTCCTTGCAATAAAAGAGGAAAAATGTTGTGAAAGTGCCACCGTGTCTGCGCTCTCAGAGAAACTCTTGTGTTCTAAAAAATTGTAGGCTATTATTTTTTTGGATAAATAGGGGAAAAAAGAACTGCTGAATTATGTAGTTCCAATAGCAAGAGTTAACTATCTGCAAGACAGTTAGCATCTAATGTCACTCACCTTAAACAAAGGAAAACTGGATAAACAAATGAGTATGACTAAGGACAGCTGTGTTGTGAGACAAAATATCGTCATCTGATTTCATAGCAGTGTAACCAGTTTAACAGAACACTGGTTTGAGGTCCAGAGTACATGTACTTTGAGAATACTAGGAGAACAGCAGATTTAACCATGGTCACACAATCCGTGAAGAAATCAAATCAACCAGGTAATCACTATTTTGTCACTTTTGCCATATTGGTCAAAATGGTTTCATGTTTTGAAGGATTTGAAAGTTGCTCATTTGTATGTATTGTCAGTCGGCAGGTTAAGATATGCATTACTGCTGGCATGTTTTCTTTGTACATCATCCTATCTGGTAAGTTCTTAAGAAATCTGATATATAATTAAATTGCAGGTTTTAAAATAATTTAGTAAATGAGAACATTACTCCTCCCTTGCAAAACAACAGGGATGTGTGTATTTAGTTCGATTGAAATGAGAATGTATTATAAATTCCAGTTCAATCCATAAATCTGAATGTATGTATCTGAATTTAGCAAATAAATGTAAGAATTTTAGTAGGGCTGAACTGTTACAAGTGTCGTTTTAAATAATAAAATAAGGTTTTAGCAGGAATCAATACATTTTTATGTTTAATGTTTTATTAAGTTGTCTCAATGCATTGTGGTGGACTTGTTTTGACAATATTAAACTTAGTTCAATTCGTTAGACATCAGATCAACTGCGGAAAAACAAACAAACAAACAAACATGCTCCTATCAAGAATTAAATAGACTAAATTTGGCCGTTGGATTTCTCTGAATTGCAATTGAGTAAATTCCCCTTCCTATCATTCAATTTCAAATTATTATTCAATACCTCAATATGTTATTTAAATGTAATTTATACATAATAATAATAATAATAATAATAATATACATGGGTGTATATTATGAGTGTATGATCTCATAGCCTAATCAAAAACCCACGCAAAATATATGTAAATAGCTGCTGGTCTTATGCAGACGTGTTTAAAGACAACGCCTCGTAGTTTGCATCAAACGATACAAAAGGATATTAAAAATTCTCCGCATTTATAAAAACTCGTGACAGCTGTAACAAAGCGCTGCCGTTTGATGATAGGTTTGCCACTGATGAAATTCTGTGACTGCTTTGTTCTTTTTTTTTATGACTAATAGCTAATTACTGCAGCTCAAATAAAAGAGAAAGGTAGTAGTCCCTATCTGGGCACTCCTGATAAAAACTAAATTATAAAATGGTGACGTATTCGACCCCAAGTGCCAAAAAAAAAAAAAGATTTACAAAGTTTAAGCATACAGCTGCACTCAAAAAAATTATTCGGTCTAAATTTACATTTTATGTCATTCAATTGCATAACAATTTTCAATCCATTTAGATGACATATTTTAACATAAATCAATAAACTTGATGCTATTCATATGCATCAGTCATACATGAATAGCACAGATAAGATTTATGTAATAATTCACAGCAAATTCCCCACACTGCTCAGTGTTCATGTGTTTCCACGCTACAGAGTGTTAAAGTAGAACTGAAGCAGGGTTGCGCTTAAGGAGATGAACACCTGCTGCTATGAAGCAGAATCACCGAAGGAAAGAGAAACACAAGAACTACAACTGTTGGTTATTTTCAGCGTTATAGCCTTACAGACAAATATATTCTATCTCAAATAGCTGTTGTACCAAAGTTTAAAGATACTTTTTAAAATTTAGGATATATCCATATAGAAATTTATATCGAAGATATTCTGTTTGTGATGGATCCTTGTCTTCTGCTCTTCCTTTCTGAAACGCTTAAACACATTTTTATACTGTGATTTTTAGCTTTACATGTTAGGAGGAACGTGTGTCTTATTCATTTTACTCCTTGTTATACATTTTCTATGTAGCATGTTATTTATAATTACACTAAAATTTGCATTTCAAATAATTCGGAGTCCTATTTAATTTTTTCGAATTTCTATTTAGTCTATTTCAGTCTTTCACGTCATCGTAAAGTTTTGATAAATAGCTACACATTTCATAAAGCAGCAGAGCCATTTTCATCTATGCACAGTTTCTTGAGCACCATGCACATGAGCATATTAATAATTTCTGAAAGATGTGACACGGAAGATTGGAGTATAGGCTAATGGAGCTTTGCACAGGGAAAAAAAAAGAAAAGAAAAACGTGTTGTCGCTTGATTTAGCTATTTTTCAGACCTCTCTAGAGATTTTTTTTTTTTTCTCCAAAAAACAGTAGGGTGCAGATGCAGCGACTTTCTTGGACAAATAGTCTAGTTTTATACCAGATGCGCATCAGTTTTGACCTCCCTGTAAACTAAGAAAACACATTCTCAACATGAACTTGACTTAGGCTATCAGAAGGAGTGACTCGTTGTGTGTATGGACAACTGCTATAATGTATAAGAGAATATGTTTTTAGTTTACAGATCTGTATGATCGTGTTAGTTCTAGTCTTCTTATAATGCGCGATGGGTTTCCGCCATAGTTTGCGCCGCAATTCAGAGAATCGTATCTGTATGTAAATTAATTTCTCCCGAAATACATGAGAGTAAGTGGCCGGTGAACTTTATAGTTTGTATTTATATATTTATTTATTTTTAATAAACTTAAGCTGACTTGTTGAGCTGCTGCACAATTTGGCCAAAACATTCGTGCTTTATATTATATTATATTATATTGGCCAAATTGTGCAGCTCAACAAATCAGCTTAAGTTTATTTAAAATAATAATAATAGGCTAATACTAATAAAATATGTAAATTTATATTTATTTATATTTATATATATATATATATATATACATTTTAAAATATACTAAGTCTAAATACAATTAAAACTATAATATACATAGGCTACATACACACACAAAAACTATAACATAGCCTACACACACACACAAGCTATGTCGGCGTAAAATGCCCCCAGTCGGACAAAGCAATTTGCTTTATACATTTGCAGCAAAATCAGAGTACAGGTAATTTTAGCTTAAAATAACAATGAATATAATCATTAATTATGAATTATAAAATTTTAATAGCCTATTTGAAAAATATTGTTAGCTATCTATCTGATGCTAATTTGAGGTAATTTTATGAAGTCCAAATATTTGTATTCAAACAAATGCTAGTTAGAAAACTGTATTTAAATGTTCAGAATAGAGCAATACAGCAATTAAGCCATGCCCCCCAGGGACCGATGCAGGTGCCCAGGGCACTGGACCAGAGGGGGGCCCAGCCAGGTGATTTCAACCGTGCCGCCTCAGATTTTTGAGGCAAGTGGATTTTGAATGCAGCTTCCAAAAGACAAAAAATAAAAAATAGCCAAATAATATTTTTTATATTTAATAAACAATCACACCGGTGTGATTAGATCATTCAGTGTGGCACATCTTCAGCTGCTAAATTAAAATCTGCTTTTGCTCAATTTCGCTGGCTGGCATGGAGCCAGTGTGTTTCTACAGCACTGTGCATTATAACCAATCACACATGATTCTGTTGATTTTATGAGTACAGTGACCAATAAGAGGTGTCCAGATGAGTCATTGCTGAAACAGCTGTTTTGTTCAGTGCTGCCGCTCCCTGAATGAATTCTGCTCTCTGCCGATTTCTCTCATCATAAACAAAGTGCAGAAGTGCGTAGATGTAAGCAAGATATTAATTTCACAATGTAAGCAACTTCAGTGATTAATGGGAGTTTTTGAGAATGCTTTAATTCTGGCTAAGTCAATGATAATGGTCTTTGATAATGTAAACAGAGTGTCTATTTACACTTAGTGCAAATAGCCCACCTTTTGGCAGAGACTGCAGTCAGGCCAGCCTCCACTTTGAAAAACACGGTCATTCTAGCCGCCTCGTTATTTAGAGGTGCGCGTATATACTAGGCCTTGCGGTAATGGCGTGTAAAAACTCAGATCAAAGGAAAAGCGATCTCTGGCATTCATTTATTAAGCCAGTTTCTCTGTCAGTAATGAATAAATAAATGAATTAGACCACTTTTATTAAGCCAGTTTCTCTGTCAATAATGAATAAATAACTGAATTAATAAACAAATAAATAAATACATTTTAAATAACTAATACAAATGTTTAAAAAACGGTCTGATAAAATGAAAATGAATTCAAATGTTGAGTAATATTAAATGTAGATTTTCAAATAATATGAAAATAACAGATGAGAAATAACAAAATAAAAGCCTTTCATGAACTTGCATATAACCATATTTATCTGTAAATTCACAAAAATAAAACTTCCTGTTTCCACAGAACAATTTAAATTCAGATTGACAGCCCACTGTCCCAGGGTGTCACTCAGACAGTTCAAGACGATCTAATGTTGCATTACAAAATTAAAGCCCTCCAAAAACTCATATGACCAGTGTTGTCTTTGATTTTAGGTAGCTCTAAAAAGGAAACTCCCTGTTTCCACAGAACAATTTAAATTGAGATTGAATGTCCACTGTCCCAGGGTGTCACTCAGACAGTTCAAGACGATCTAATGTTGCATTACAAAATTAAAGCCCTCCAAAAACTCATATGAACAGTTTTGTATTTTTTGATTTTAGGTAGCTCTAAAAAGGAAACTTCCTGTTTCCACAGAACAATTTAAATTCAGATTGACAGTCAACTGTCCCAGGGTGTCACTCAGACAGTTCAAGACGATCTAATGTTGCATTACAAAATTAAAGCTCTCCAAAATCTCATATGACCAGTTTTGTCTTTGATTTTAGGTAGCTCTAAAAAGGAAATTCCCTGTTTCAACAGACCAGTTTCAATTCAGATTAATAGTCCACTACCCCAGGGTGTCACTCAACCAGTTTCAAGACGATCTGATGTTATATTACATAATGAAAGCCCTCCAAATAGTATATTGTCTGTCAATTCTGATTGGTATAAAATGAAACTCCCTGTTTCCACAGACCACTTTCACTTCAGAGTAAAATCACAGGCAGATCGGGTAGATTATGAGATTTTTACTTTTATTATGTAATGCAACATCAGATCGTCTGGAAACTGTCCGAGTGACACCCTGGGACTGTAGACTGTCAATCTGAATTGAAATTGTTCTGTGGAAACAGGGAGTTTCCTTTTCAGAGCTACCTAAAATCAAAGACAAAACCGCAGTTGGCAGAGGCTATTTACACTAATTCCGCCCACCAACGTGTGATTGGGACTGTCAAGATTATAAAAAGCTGCTATGCACCAATCACTCCAGTGGCAATAGATGATAAAGCGGGTATGGTGGTATTTTTGACGCAATCGACCAGGGTTCGAACCGGCCTTTTGCCGAACTTTTTTTCTCCCTTTTCAAATCTCATATCACATCGTAAAGGCATTTATTTTTAGTTAAAAAAATGAAATCCTGCTATTTTAACATAGTAAATATAATCTATTTGCACTTAGTGTAAATAAAATCCATTGCTATTTGAACTTAAGAAAAATGACAGCAATTTCAACTGAGGGGATCTTATAATCAGTCCGTGCCCAGGGCACCTCTGCGTCATAATCCGTCCCTGATGCCCCCTGGGGGCGTTTCAGCCCATAGACTAGGTTTGAAAAAAAGTCATTCAAAGTATAATTTATTTATTTATATATATATATATATATATATATATATATATATATATATATATATATATATATACACATACTACATTTACATTTATTAATTAGCTGACAAAGCGACTTACAATTGCTATATATGTCAGAGATCGCACGTCTCTGGAGCAACTAGGGGGTTAAGTGTCTTGCTCAGGGACACATTGGTGTCTCACAGTGGATTAGAACCCGGGTCTCTCACACCAAAGGCATGTGTCTTATCCACTGCGCCATCACCACCCCATACATATATGTGAAAAAGTGTTGGCCCCCTTCCTGATTTTTCCTCATCAAGTCATTCTTCTCAATCACAGTCACCTGACATTGAGTTTCAGGCTAAGGGACATGTGTGTGCCACACAAGTAAAGGCCAGCACACCTACTGTGGAGTGCTTTAATCCTGGTTTTGTACCAATACAGCCAGTCCGTACATTTCCTTTGAACTCGCCAGTTTCGTCAGGTACATTACTTGCAGGTTTGCCTCAACATCAGTATGCAACAAGAGTAGAGACTTCACCACTAATGCTTAACAAGCAGTATGATGATGCTGGAAGGGTTCTGAAGCCACAAGTGCAGCAACCGCTGATAGCTCCCACGCCAGCCTATCAGCACCCCAGTGTGCCTTCCCACATAGCATTTTTTCTCTGGCCCAGCTCCGGCCCACAAAATCAGCTTTCGCTTGGCCCACATACCGCAATGACTTACGGTCCTAGTGTGGACCAGGTCTGGTTTGCAGACAAGGGCCACACATGGGCCATAACTGGCCCAAGTCTCAGCCAAGCTAATTACCAATAACTGGCCCTGACTTGGGCCAGTTATGGCCCATGTGTGGCCCTTGTCTGCAAACCAGACCTGGTCCACACTAGGACCGTAAGTCATTGCGGTATGTGGGCCAAGTGAAAGATGATTTTGTGGGCCGGAGCTGGGCCAGAGGAGCTGGGCCAGAGAAAAATCGCTATGTGGGCCTATTCTGGTCCTATGCTGGACCAGATGGGTTCCATATGTCATCCTCAACAAAACCATAACCAAGCCACTTGATACACACCCCTCCCAGATGAACAGTCACAACAACGACAATATTCTGAACAAATATTTAATCATGTTTAATCAGCAAACAAAGTTGAATGAATCTCACACCTAACATACAGCATTATGGTCAGTTCACACTTTCACAAAAACTATATAAAAAAAAACATGCTTATTTGTTTTGCTTGGTCAGTGTGTTCACCCTGTTGGGGTATGGCAGTGTGAATTGGCTTTTAGGTGCTTTGGAAAACAAAACAAACAACAAAAAAAAAAAAAAAAAAAAAAATATATATATATATTAGTGCTGTCAAACGATTAATTGCATTCAAAATAAACGTTTTTGTTTACACAATATATC
This sequence comes from Barbus barbus, assembly GCF_936440315.1. Taxonomy (NCBI): domain Eukaryota; kingdom Metazoa; phylum Chordata; class Actinopteri; order Cypriniformes; family Cyprinidae; genus Barbus; species Barbus barbus. The sequence continues at coordinate 5,206,957 of NC_136724.1, forward strand.
TGTGTACTGTGTATATTAATTTTGTATATATAAATACAAATATATATATTTGATATTTATTTGATATATTTTTTTGAATGTTTGATAAACTTTTGAATGTTTGAGGTTTTACTTACTAGTCAGATGGTTCATGGCGCTTTGGAGATGTTCTTCGACAAGAGACCCGTCCCAGCTCTGCAGCACGGTCATTAGCATGGAAGAATATAGGAACAATATGTCACATAGCCAACAAAATGTAGTATACAATGTCAGGTTTATTAGACATAAACAAACTACAGCAAAATTGAAATGCAGAAAAGATTAATAATAATAATATACAACAAATCTTAAGATACCATTATTCATATTTTTAGGTTTTACAGCTGCATGATGATATAGTTACTATATTGTGAAATGTTATTTAATAAGATTTCTCAGATCACCTGTGCTTCCTGTATCTCATGCCAGCAGATCCCATTACAAATTTTCTTGTAACTTCCCCTGTTTTAGGGGTTTCTTTTCTGATGCTCCTGAAATCACAGTACAATTTATCAATATTTGTTTGCAATTAAAGTTAAAAACGTGTTTGAAATAGTTTCAGCCCATGTAAATGACGTCATCGATTGAGCCCACAGTGCAGACTTTTAGTTGAAATTAATTAGCTTAGTGACTTCCTTTTATCTAGACAAAGTACCAGCAAAACATTTACAAAACTATCAAAGCCGCTCATCTACACATAAAATGTGCTTAAAATCTCAAACGTTCATTAATAAGAGCTCAAATCTATAGTTAGCTTACCTCTAATAGTTAGCCTCTAGCTAGTTAACAGTTGTGATGCTAATGGTCTTTTTAAAGACACTAAACCACTCCTGTAAATAAAGATTTGACAAAAACATGTCAGTTACATGTAAGAAAGTGTCAGGAACGGTTGTATGTATTATTTGTGTAACTTTAGGGACTAAACTTACCTGAAAGCAGTGAAAACAGCAGAGAGACAGAGGCTGTATCCGAAATCGCCCCCTATACCCATATAATATTTGAAGTGGATTTTAAATGTGGGTCAAGATCGGCCATACTTATGTGGCCCACATATCTATATTTGACATCTGGGCCAAATACTACATTTGACATCTGGCCCATGTCTTGTGTGCCGTCTTAAAACGGTACCACCTCTGCCAAACCTGGGCCATGTTTGGCCCACATACTGTATGCCAGTGCCGGATGAATGCCAGCCGTGCCAGATGCAGGCCCAATCTGGGCCAAGTTTATTTGCTGACTGGGTTACGACCACCCATCAGTAGCACTTTCTTCACGGGAACATGTCACTGCTCCACTCTCCTCTAGCCTTTTATTTCCTCAGTATACACAGATGCCTCCAGTGGCGGCAGCGCCTCAGACTCTGCCCAGTGCTTCAGTCCCTGCATTGAACATTCCAGCTCTTGCTGCCCCTTCTTTACAGCCATTCAGCCAGATGCTGAAGCACCCGGAATATTTGACACCACAGAGCCGCTGCTGCCCCCCAGCCAAAGATTCCAGACTTTGTTAATGACAATGAAAGGGAGTTTGCTAACCTCAAACTAGCACTTGATAACCTCCTTGAACCTCATGTAGAGCTGGACGAGAAATATAAATACCACATTTTGCTGGAACACCTCAAACTCCCTGAAGCCCAGATGATTGGCCAGTCCTGTCGCCATCATCCATTTCCATACTCGGCAGCTCTGCAGGCTCTCCAATTGCAATACGGTCAGCCCCATCAGTTGGCTCAGAGCGAGATTGCAGCGATTCTTACAGCACCAGAAGTGAAACCAAATGATGCTCGCAGCTTCCAGAGTTTCGCTCTCCGTGTCCACCTCTTAGTGAGTATGCTGTTGTCATTAGAGGGTCCCAGAGGCATGGAATTGAACTGCTGCTCACATTTAGATCGCTTGCTTAGTAAGCTGCCCAAGTTCTTAAGAGATGGCTTCATAGAGTATCTCCAGCTACAAGGGAAGCTCAACTCCCCCAGCATCAACCCATACAACCTACAAGACTTTGTGAGATGGCTTCAATTCAAAGCCCAGCAACACTGTCCAGTAGGTTAGTGCAATGCTATCAGTATGAGAAAATTCCAAGCACTTTTAAGGAGAAGGGTGGAGCTAAACTTAAAAGCCAGAGAACAGCCTTGTATCATGGTGCAGCGCCTCCAGAGGCTACAGCCTCCCTCAGTCCCCGGATATCACGTAAGAAGACCACATCCAAATTCAACTGCCTCTTCTGTGGTAGCAAAGAGCACTACATCACTTGATGCAGCAGTATCAAAGAGCAGTCAGTCGCTGATCTTTGTAAGTGGATTTCAGATGGTAAGCGCTGCTGGAAATGTGCTCGTTCTCATGCACCTGAGACTTGCAATCTAAAGAAACCCTGTAGTGACTGCGGAGGTATTCACCTCCAAGTACTTCATGGTGTGGCCCAAAGTCATGCCACCAGCACATCATCAGCTACCACTGAGAGCCGTGTCTACCTTCTACCTTCCATTTCGTCAGGCAGAGATCTTCTGAAAGTATTACCAGTGCTGCTACACCATGAATCAAAGATGGTGGAGACTTATGCTATATTAGATGATGGAGCACAGCGTACCATGATCCTGCCCACTGCTGTCCAGCAGCTTCAGCTAAGTGGTGAACACGAAACTCTAGCCCATCTCACAGTGCGACCAGACACCACTTACCTCAGCGTAATTTAATGGTTTGCATGCATTTGTAAAAACTAAAAATCATTTTATATAAATTTATAATTTCATTGGAGCTCCTATTTCTCTCAGAAATTGAATATTTTGGCTCGGAAGACTTGGAATATTAATACTTTTTAAAATAAATTATGACTGTAGTTGTACCTGCCTGTTATATCTTGTGTTTTATTGACAAATGGTAGGTTTAGGGGCAGGGTTGGGTTACCTGCTCATAAATGTGTAAATATTGTAATAGGAAATAAAACTTGTGACTGTTTACATTGAAAAATTACACCCCAACATATATGCAATAATGGCAATATTATTACCCAATATATCATTTAATAAAGACAATAAAATTCCCAGTGCCTTTCGCATTGGCATATTTACGCTAAGGGTTTCTTATTTAAAGCGATGGAGGACACTGCACGTCGAAATTTTGACCCTGAGCGTCAAAAAGTGACACCAAAGGGTCCTGACCAAGCATCAATATGTGATGAGTTGGGAGTGAGAATGTGTTGCACTGACAGAAAACGGCTTACTTATGCATTGAAAAATAAGGTGGATAACTGATCTACAAAACAACAAGCTTTAAAACACTTTTTTTTTCTTATTGCTGAAAATTTGGTAATTTATTGTGAAATCAATTTTTTTTCAGGTACATCACAAGTGTAAGCTTCATTGTGAAGACATCTACATCACTCTTGTCAACATAGTCCATAGATACAACACAAATTTGTCTTGACTTTATCTAGTGGTTATACTGCAACCCACTCTATATATTTAACATAATAATAGAATATTACAAAATATTATATTATTATGATAAATATTTGTAACAGTTTTCTCTACATGTTCAGTTTTCAGTCTGTTTTTATGAAGCTGACTTTACAACTGATCATAACTTTTTAAAGAAATAAAATGTCTAAAACTAGTCTAAGCATTGGATGCAACAGGCCCAAATTAAAATGGCAAGTCATTGTAAAAACGTAACTGACATTTTTAATGTTCCCCTCCTTTAAGGCTTTTTTTTTTTGGACAAAAGGTTTATAAATTATTCTCTTTAAAAAAATTGGGAAGATGTTTAGGTTATGTTGCATGTTTTCGGGATGTATCAACTTGCTGTTCAAAAGAGAAAAGAAAAGGGAGCAAGAAAGCCCAGATGGTATCAGTGTATCAATGCTGCAAAAAAAAAAGAGTATTGAAACAGTTTCAGATATTTCAGTATTAAAAATATATATTTGTACATGTAAAATATCAATATATTTGTGTTAGGTTATAAAATATGTAGGTTTTTTATATATATATATATATAGATATATATAGATATAGATATATATATATATAGATATATATATAGATATATATATATAGATATATATATATAGATATATATATATATATATATATATATATATATATATATATATATAGATATAGGGATTAGGTGTTAGATTTTTGCAGACCATGATGTAAGCTTGTCCAAAACAAACTTACTAAAACAATTGCCTTTTATCAGTCTTGTTCCCGTTAAAAATAATTTCTATTCCTTCCTGCTCCTGCCAACAAAATCCCACAGGTAGACATCTACCAAACACTACAGATATACAAAGATGATTCACTCCTATTACTTATGAATAGTAGAAACTGCTACATGCAATATGGCAGAATGTGTTCCGCCTTTTAATTGAAAGAGCTAATCGCTGATTGGTAAAGTAATTGCACATGTGCATTGGGCGGTCTAGACTGAAAGATGTAATTTAACTGCGAGTTCAGCAAGCAGTTTTTGGGACTTCAAGATTCCTCCATTCATTTAGATAGGACTTGGTCTTGGATGCCCAAAATAGATGCCTGCACAGCAAAAAAGTGCACATTTAACTCAATTTGAATCAAATTTAACACTCCTGAAATGTATATATGACTCCCTCCATTGTGGAGTTAAAATAACACTTTTGCAAGTGTGAAATATATACATTACTAATATACATTTAAACTCTTATGGTGTTAAAATGTACTCTGTGAGTAATGTACATATTTCACACTTTCGAACGTGTTATTTTAACTAATGGAGTGAGTCATATATACATTTCAGGAGTGTTAAAATTGAGTTCATTGTTCATTGTGTGGTCCGTGTTCAGGTAAAAAAAATACAAATAAAAAACATAATCCACAAAACAATGCATGTTTACATTTATTTATTTTATTTAAAACATTGCAAATATTTTTCCCTCCACCAAAATGTCTTCACATTCTGTGTTCTTACAACAATTAAAGCGTAATGTCAGCAAATCAATGCAAAGGCACAAAATACATATTCTTTTTTGGTCCATATGTATCCTGAATGTCATTGGGTTTATAGTGCTTACATTTATTTGCTTAAACAACAGCATCTCATTCATTACCATCGACGCTGAATGTATGTTAATGCTCACTGAACAAAGTCTGTGCCAATGGCATTTGGACCTTCTTGGAGTAGTCTCTTTCTTTTTTTTCAGCACGACAAGATGTGGTTCTCTGCAGTTTTCAGCCAAGCAAGAAATCCACTCCCACTTACAGCAACATAAAAGTGCTCCTGTAAAATAGGGGGAGGGAGGGGGAGGGGCAGAATCATATCAAAACTATTAACAGGTGAAATATCAGAGACAAGTATCAATTACAATAATAGTTTACTCAAAACATTTAACCATAAATTCTGTCATATTTATTTTTTTTTATATCCTAATGTGATTCCAAACCTGTACGCCAGACGGTACACGTAACAGGTTGTTTCTAGTAGACACCTTTGTACATAGTGCCTTGAGATGCTCTTTACACATAAGTTGTCTGTCCAGTTTCACACCAAGATAGGTTGGTTGATTGGTAAGTTGATGGTTATCTTCCTTGGTGTTCAAGTGGAAGGCTGTGACAGTTGTTTTTGCTTAGCTCGACTTAAGCCGCCAGGACCTCAAATAGGTTGCCAGCTGGGTCATGTCTGCTCTGCGTTGCAAATACGGTCTACATGTGAGCAGACTTTCCTTGAAAGGGTCTTTGGGTCTATGTGGAAGTTCAGTCATGTTCCAATAACATTCTGTTTAACTTTGGTGTCCTTGATAACTTCCCAAATTCCCAAAGACACATGAAGTAGGCAAATGGAAGGTGCTTTGTTGTCGCTTGCATTAAAAAAATAAAAACAGAATATGCAACCTTGTGCCTGTAAACCATTCAGTTGTATTGGGCCAGACCCAGAATTTTGGGGCCTAAGCGTTTTGTTTGTTTGTTTGTTTTTGTTTTTTGCTGTTCTGTAAGCTCTTCCTACTGTAAGTAGTGAATTTGTAGTTCCCTTTCAGGAACGTCGAGCTGCGTCCGAAGACGCTATGGGAACGCTCTCAGCGTCATTCCGCTCTGAATATCATATTTAATCAGTCCAAATAGAAGGGCGAAGCGTCACGGGCGGGGGTGACGTCACGACCAGGAAGTATATAAGCACGTGAGGCGGCGCCCGCGTCAGCTTTCTGTCATTCAGCAAGCGCTCTGTGTGTTGTCAGTCCATATCTGTTTTGTGAGTCTTATTTGGTGTTGTATGTCCTGAGAAAAGAAAGTAGACATCCCTAAAGCTAAGACCAAAACAGGGGGCGATCCTAGATCGCGTTTCAGATGGTGTGCTAGTCCTCTGCCTGTGTGATTCAGGGCCCGGTGCTGGGAGCTCCGTGTCGCCGTGTCTTGCTAGCGACGGACGCATCCCTCACCGGTTGGGGTGCGGTCATGAGTGGCCACCCTGCCCGTGGTCTGTGGAGTCGACGCCACCAGTCGTGGCATATCAACCTGCTAGAGATCCTAGCTGTGTTCCGTGCACTTAAGCACTTCCTCCCGGACCTAAGAGACCGCCATGTGCTGGTGCGCACCGACAGCACGGCAGTAGTCTCTTATATCAACCACCAAGGAGGTCTGAGGTCGCGCCCCTTGTACAAGATGGCGCGCAGATCCTGGTGTGGGCCCAGGGCAAGCTCCTATCCTTGAGAGCTATTCACATCCCTGGGCATCTCAATGTGGGAGCAGACGTTCTGTCGAGGCAGGGGCTGAGGCCCGGGGAATGGATGCTTCACCCAGAGGTGGTGAAGCAGATCTGGAAGGTCTTTGGCCAGGCACAGGTGGACCTCTTCACCACTCGAGAGTCAGCGCAATGTCCCCTCTGGTTCTCTCTAGCTCCGCCAGCCCATAGCGCTGGGTCTGGATGCTATGGTACAGACGTGGCCGAGGCTACGTCTGTACGCCTTCCCCCCCGATCGCTCTGCTCCCGGGAGTTCTGGAGAGAGTGCGCCGGGACGCGGTCAGTCTACTGCTAGTAGTGCCGTTCTGGCCGGGCCGAGTATGGTTCTCGGACCTGATTGCGCTTCTCGACGGCACCCCGTGGCCGGTGCCTGTCAGAAGAGATCTCCTCTCACAGGCAGGGGGTGCACCCCCGCCCGGAGCTATGGAAGCTGTGGGTATGGCCTCTGAGGGGGCGCAACTCATAGCTTCCGGTCTGTCAACTGAGGTTGTTGAGACCCTCCTTCAATCCAGAGCTCCCTCTACGAGGAAACTGTATGCCCTGAAGTGGAAACTCTTCACTTCCTGGTGCGGAGACCGCCAATTTGACCCAGTTAACTGCCCAGTTGGTACAGTGCTGGAGTCCCTGCAGGCCCGGTTCTCCGCAGGGTTAACCCACTCCACTACTAAGGTCTACGTGGCAGCTATTTGTCATACCACGCCCTTATCGGTGGCCAGGCAGTGGGCAGATACCCCCTAGTTACATGTTTCCTCCGGTGCGCGGAGGCTGAGGCCTCCTGTACGATCACGTCCCCACGTGGGACCTGGCTGCGGTTCCGAGGCTCGGTGTGAGCACCTTTGAGCATGTCGAGGAGATAACAGATAGACTCCTCACCTCCAAGACCGTCTTCTGGTTAGCCATCATTCTCTGAGGAGGGTGGTCACCTTCAGGCCCTGTCTGCGGCCCCTTCGATGTTGACTGTGTGCCCGGTTCGGCGAAAGTCTTTCTCTACCCCTGAAAAATGGGGTACGTACCGAAGGTTCTAACGGTCGTACCACAGCCGGTCGTACTCCAGGCCTCTGTCCTCCTCCCTTCGGCCAGGAGAAGCACAACCGTATGTGTCCAGTGTGAGCACTGGGCACGTACATCCACAGAGCTGCCCTGTGGAGAAAGTCGGACCAGTTGCTGGTATGCTATGGTCCGCCTAAGAGGGGTCTTCCTGCTACGAAGCCCACTCTTAGTAGGTGGATTGTGGATGCTGTTAATCTTGCTTATGAGGCCTCTGGGCTTGCCCATCCGCTGGGAGTCAGAGCGCACTCAACTAGAGGTATGGCGGCCTCAAAGGCACTTTGGGCAGGTGTCCCAATACGGGACATCTGCGACGCTGCTGGATGGTCCACGCCCCTGACCTTTGCGAGGTTTTACAACCTTGATGTCCGAGCCACTCTAGGCTCCTCTGTCCTTTTTGTCCTGACACAGGCAGGGACTTGTCAGTATGGAGGCGTTGGTATAGCGTTCCCATAGCGTCTTCGGACGCAGCTCGACGTTCCTGAAAGGGAACGACCTAGGTTACGTATGTAACCCAGGTTCCCTAAGGGAACGAGAGCTGCGTCTCGCAGCCATACTTCCGGCATCCCTGCCAGCGCTTGCTTCATGACATGGAGCTGACGCGGGCGCCGCCTCACGTGCTTATATACTTCCTGGTCGTGACGTCACCCCGCCCGTGACGCTTCGCCCTTCTATTTGGACTGATTAAATATGATATTCAGAGCGGAATGACGCTGAGAGCGTTCCCATATCGTCTTCGGACGCAGCTCTCGTTCCCTTAGGGAACCTGGGTTACATACGTAACCTAGGTCGTTTTATTCAGCCTGCTTATTTTTTGTAAAATTTAACCAGTCCATGGAAAAGCTAATGTGTGTTTAGAAGATCTAAACTAATTAGAATCATAATATATCTAGACCTATTCTGAAGTGCCTGCAAAAACAGTACCTTTCATGTTCATTACTGACAGTGCTCGCAAAATGTTGACTTAAACCAATAAGACACAATCCAGCATCTGCCATTTCATCAGTATGCTTTCATAATTCCTCACTTTCCTATATCTAGTGCACTTTCTTTTCTCTTCTCTGCACCAGACTGATAATGCTGCCTCTTATTTTTCATACATTAACATGCGCAGCTGAAACAAACTTCATATAAGTTATTTTGACCAATTATTGTTGTCTGAACCCCTGACAAGCAACCACTTATAAAATAATTTTCTTTTTTTTAGTGAAGCTGGTATAATATAATTTTGAATTGACTTTTACAATCAAGTTGATTATAATTAAAAATTTAAGGCAGCAAATGAACTTTTAGTTTTCAATAAGTTTTTAAGTTGAAATTAGTGGAATTTTGTTACCATATACACTGAGCTTTAAACATTTGCGTATTGAAAAAAAAAAAACAAGAGTTTGGTATGATTGTTATCCTGGTCCCCTCTCAGGCTCTGTGGAGGCTGAATGTGGGGTTCCAAATGAAACAAGTACTGCTCCCAAGGCCTAAACCAGCTCCTCGAAATAATGGTACTGACAATTCTTACAAAATATCCACGCTTGACATGGGAATCAGTGATGAGGAGTGGGAAAGACTACAGAAGGCTCTCGACTGGCCTGGTCCTGATCAACAAATCACTCAGCTGGATCTGAGCACAAGTCCAGTCCACTCAACATTCTCTATTGTGGAACCAAAAAAGAGTTACAAACTGGGCGAAAACATCTCCGTTATTATCACAGCCAGAGACCACAACAAGAACCTGAAAAGATACGGAGGGGATTTTTTCAAAGCAAAGCTTTTCAATTCAAAGTTAAAGGTGTGTTTGTTTTATATTGTTTAATGAGTATTATATATATTTATAAGCTTGCTTTACCAAAAGACACAAGATTTCTGCATTACAACTAACCTTTTCCATTCTTCTTGAAGGCAAGTGTGTACGGGAATGTTGTGGATCATCGTAATGGGACTTACTCAGTTGTTCTTCTTCTTCCCTGGGAAGGTCAGGCACAAGTTTTTGTTCGTCTTGAGCACTCCAGTGAGGTTGTGCAGATTCTTCAAAAATACAGGGAGTCTTCATTCCCACGCAGCCACTATAATGGCCACTTTGAAGGATCAGGACCCAATAAAACCAGGATCAGTGAAGTAGTAGAATGTAATCTTAAGTGGGGTGGAGAAGGAAGTTGGAGGAGACGCAACTGCTGCTGTGAGTATAAGGATATAAAAACAGGGACGGTGTGGCAGTGTGAGAGACCAAATAAACTTTCCTGTGACAAACTGGTTCATCATTCCAGGGGACGTGTGGAAAGCCCTTTAAAAGCTTTTGAGAATCAACTTTTTTCAAAGTAAGTATAAAACGTGTTTAAAATTAATTACAGAAAAAAAAATGTAAAACTAATATAACTAAACTAATATGACTATAACTAACTAAATATTTGTAAAAATATATTACCATTTCTTCACAGGAAATTAACAAATGTTGCTATTACTGGAGACAAAATGAACATAAATGTCCTTCCCAACACTGCAGGCAAAGGTATGTTAACACATGGAGAACGTATTAAAGGAACACTCCACTTCACTTCATTTTACAACTCCCCTAGAGTGAAATAGTTGAGTTTGACTGTTTTTGAATCCATTCAGCCGATCTCTGGGTCTGGCGGTAGCACTTTTAGCTAAACTTAGATTGGATTGGATTGGATTAGACCATTAGCATTTGGTCATCAAAAATGACCAAAGAGTTTCGATAATTTTCCTATTTAAAGCTTGACTCTCCTGTACTTACAGCATGCACTAAGACTGATGTAAAATTAAAAGTTGCATTTTTCGAGTCTGATATGGGTAGGAACTATACTCTCATTCTGGCGTAATAATCAAGGAAATTTGATGGCGTACCATGGGTGTAGCAGGCGAAGTGATATTACGCAGCGCCTGAAAGTAGTCCCCAGCTAGGTAACTAGTTATGATATAGCTGGAGACTACTTTCAGGCGCTGCGTAAAATCATATCATATCGGTCTAGAAAATCACAGCTTTTCATTTTCCGTCGGTCTTAGTACACAATGTAACTACAGAAGAGTCAAGCTTTCAATAGGAAAAATATCGAAAGTTTTTGGTCATTTTTGAGCGCGATGCTAATGGTCTAATCCGATTCAATGATCTATGCTAAGCTAAGCTAAAAGTGCTACCGCTAGACCCGGAGATCAGCTGAATGGATTTAAAAACGGTAAAACTCAACTGTTTAATTCTAAGGGAGTTGTAAAATAAGCCTATTTCCAAAATAAAAAGTGGAGTGTTCCTTTAATATATTTTTACCATTTATTTTCCTGTTTGGAAAGGGATAAGGAGAAGGAAAAGAAAAACTTTTTCTTTTCTTTCTTTTTTTTAAATTTTTATTTAATTCAATTCAACACTACAGTGCCCCACACATGACATGCAGGAAAAAAATAGTAAATTGTGTGCTCGATTGACTAGTTTGTTCCTTCATTTTACTAAATCTTATACACAATTTACTAATTAGTTCCGTCAGTTTATTAAATCTTCTATACAATTCACTATTTTGTTCCCTCATTTTAAGAAAATTGCTCTCACTAAATAATAGTTTGTTCTACTTCCTGTCCGCATTCTCATAAATGTATTGCCGCTATTATGTTATGGACAGATACATTTTGTTTTAAAATGTGTTAAAAACAAGGGCACAAATTGTTTAATGTGCATGATTAATTTAAAATGAGGGAACGAATTAGTAAATCATTCGAACAGTTTAGTAAACTGATGAAACAAGTAAGTTAATCTTGGTGACTCTAAAAGGCCTCTGTCATCTTATTCTCATTCATCTTAATGTTAAATATTACAATGCACACATTGGCAGTATTTCAGTAAATTCAATATTCAAGTCAGTTTATACACCATAAATCAAAATTTAGCCAAATTCTCATTTTATGTTTAATACATTCTCTTCTGCGTTCTCTTTATTTATTTTTTTCCAAATAGAAAATGGTCACATATCAGAAGTCTGACATTCCTATTGTTAGTATAATGTAACATTACACGCGGATTAAGAATTTGCATATAGTGTTGACACAGTGTTTTTAGGTAAATGTTTCTTTGCGTTAGGCACAATGGAAAGATGCAGATCTGGCTTGACAACACCAGTTCCTGCTGGGTTCTATTTCAAAGATATTTGGGAGTCTTTTGTATGCAACACTCAACAGTTCAATTCTGCCCAAATGGGAAATTGTCTTAAAAACAAGATCGTCTACCTCTTTGGAGACTCCACCACAAGGCAGTGGTTTGAGTATTTGGAAAGAAATGTGCCAGGCAAGTTATTCAATTATATTACTTTTTTGAGTAAATGAAGAAATGTGTCTAATGTAAGTTTTGCTTATCTTTATTAGGCTTAAAAAGAATGAACCTCCACACTCCACGTACAGGTGGACCCCTGATGGCTGTGGAGTTGAAAAATAATATCATTGTTCACTGGAGTCCACATGGTGTTCCATTGCGATTTAGTCAAATGCTCATTACGGACCTGCATTATATCGCCAGTGATATTGATGAAATAGCTGGTGGTCCTCACGCAGTTGTTGTCTTCACGATCTTTGCTCACCTGGTGTTTCACCCATTAACATTTTACATTCATGAAGTGGCAAAAATCCGTCAGTCTGTTGTAGCACTGCTGAGTCGTGCACCAGAGACTACTGTCATCATCAAGTCTGGAAATACTGCAGGAGTAAAGGTACACTTGATCACTTCCAACCCTACTTTGTTTCTGTGTTGTTTTCTTCTGATAATATTAATGGTAAACAAGAAAATATGGTGCTCCTATCTTTGCATGTATACTGAAAGTCTAGAAACACTGTTGCTCAAAGTACAAATGAAAATGCTATCATTTACTTATCCTCATGTCATTCCAAATATGTATGACTGGCTTTCATTTTAGCATAATTTATAAGCTCTTTTTTATACATTGAAAGTGGAAGGGAACTACAGCCTTTCAAGCTGCAGAACAGGGCAAAAAGGGATCATAAAAGCAAGCAAAATCATGAAAAATTATTACTTATGATTTTCTTGACCATCCCGCTATAAATAAAATTGTTCAATAAAAGTAAGAAATATAATTCATGAAACTCTATTTGCATTCCAATGGGCTAGTTGCATATCTCCATCATCTTGGTTTCCGGTCTAGCGAATGTGTGCATAGATACTTCCGATTGTGCTAAACATCAGTGCAGAGAAATCCAAATATTACCTTCTATATGTTTACAGGATTTATAATATCACTTAAAATCCAAATAACATCTACACTGCTATTATTATCCTATAAATGTTAACTGAGCCAGTGCATTTGAAACTTACTTATGTTTGGGTCCGGTGAATGAATGAACTCATGGTGTATACACACAGCTAAACAATGTATTTTTCCCTTACCAATTATGTAAATGTACAAATTATTTCTTGAAAATGTTTGTATTACATTGATTTTTTTAAAATGAAATATTTACCTTGTGAGACATGGGCTGTGATTGATCTTCATAAATATTAATTTCTCAATTATGCACATACATCAGTTTGTTCCATCATCATTTTCACAGCATATTTTACACATAGTTATCTTTGTATCAGACATATGTTTTTAATGAAAAAAAAAAAAGAACAGGCTGTAAAAGGATACAACTAATACATGACTAATTTAAAGATTTGTTTAATTTGAAAATGAATGCAAAAGAAATCGTAAAAAATATACATGCGCTACTTAAAGACAGATAATGATTTATGCAACAGATCTTTCACAAAACAGATAAATATGAATAAAAACACACAGGGAAAATCAAACACCGATCTGATGGACGATCTGGATTCGTCTCTTTCATTCTGGTCTCGGTGCCGGCCTGCAATTATTCATGTATTCTTTCATCAGGGGCCATGTTGAAGCGGCAATTGTGCAGGACATCAGTTATAAAGAATAATAAAGAATAATGTCTTCATCCTAGCTGTATTACTTGATGGCTGGTGAGTGCGTGTTTTCTGCCGTAGCAGATCATCTCTGGAGCTTTACTTCATGCAGATATTAGAATTCAGGCGGTGTAATTGTTCTTTGACCCTGAACACTGCGTTACAGCTGCAAATGAATGTCAAAAAGTATTTCTCTCCCATTTTATAATCCAATATTTCTATTCAGCCATAATTGTATGCAAGTTAAACCTTGTCTGAAAACCAGCACACAAAGTCTTGACTTTCTGACATTCATGTCATATTTTAGGAGTGCCATTATCATTTCAAACAAGCCAGGGCAAGGAATATAAGCTAAATCACTAAATGCTGCTAACCTTGATAGTCTTTCAGAACTAAATAAAAAGGTCTATAAAAGGTGAGAGGAAAAAAACTCTGCGAAGACGGCCTGAAATATTAATGCAGCTGTAAGATGCAGTGTCATCTTATGCATCCATTCAGAATCTCCATCACTTCTCTCCACACAATGACCCCCGAACACACACGAATGGATTGTCTGCTGCTTCTGTTGAATCTGTGTTGTATAAAGGACAGTCGTTTTGCTGAAAAGACCAGCAGAAATTGCCAAGCTGCTGCAGTCCAGGCCGTCTCTGCTGGTTAGTGCTGGATTTCATCTGCAAGATGTCATTTTTGACACTTTCAAACAACAAATCCCACTTTGCTTTTTGAAAGCTATGGTCTGTAGCCAATATAGAACATCATTTGGACCCTTTTTACAGAATGGCACGAAGACAAGGAAATCATTTTATTTGTGTTTTTCAATTTTTTTCAATTTTTTTTTTTTTGAGTCGACTGTAGTCGCCAAGCTTAAACCTCAACCCTGTTACTCCGGTTATTGCAAGAAAATTATCTTCAATTCATGGACAATGTAAGTTAAAATTATTGAAAATAAGCACAATAATTTTAAATGACTAATAATAATTGTAGTTAAACTAAAAAACAATATTTTAACTAAGTTTTGTATTTATTTTTAATTAATGCCAACCTACCATAATTACATTAGCCTATGTTAAATTGTACAGTTACAATTATAAATTATGTTGTCAAATAAAGTTAATAAAACATACATACTGAAATCTCTGAGCATCTTTTTTGACAGTCGCAAATTATGATCTAATAAATAGCAGTCAGAACAAAATAAACACTCGAAAATGTACAGTATTGCACATTTGAGTGGTTTTTCTTTGACTGAAGAGATCACTGTAGACTGACTAACCGCATATGATCAACAGAATAAAGAATGAAGTAATCTCCACGTTTTATCTTGATGACTTTCCAAACAAAGCTACGCAATAATGTAGGGAGGATGTTTTCTCTTCTCTTTGATATACCACTAGCCGCTATTTAATTTGAAAAACATTTATCTATCTATCCAAGTTTTGTATAAGTTTCCCTTACAGTAAATGCGAACGTCGCAAGACCGGAAGTAAGTAAGCATACACTCGTGTCGCAAAAGCTCACTAGGCGCCAACTTGTGCACCGAGCCCATTCAAACATTCATTTCAAATTTCTCAGCCAATTGGATTCTTGAACTCATTGCTGTTTACCTACATAACCACAACGTATTCAATGAATCATGAAAATACGTGCCTCTATACACATTTCTTCAACACCGTAATTACGTTTCAAACTGCATGTTTTGCAGCAGTTTTCAAGTGAAATGTCCAGAGAGTGGGGTTAAAACCCACGCTCAATTTCGTGACTGTGGCACGTTGGTAGAAATCACGAACGCGTTCGCCTCAGTAGAAATTGTGTTTCTCCCTCGTGGGGCCCCCCTCCATTGTCAGGCCCTTAGAATCATTCTACCTTCCCCCCTCTCCCCCCTGCCTGTAAATCATGTTTTGTGTGTAAAGGAATAAAAGTTGTCGGCGTTTTACTGCCTCTAGTGTTAACTCTGTCCCCGCCAGCGTTTTAAAAAAAAAGTTGTCAGCCACCGCCAGCATTTTTGATGATTTGATGAAGCGTTGTCTCTTAATTGACGAGATATCTCATCGATGGCGGGGAAAGAGTTAATTTCAACTGGACACTGCAGTAAGTCTTATAAATAGGTACGTTTTTTCTCTTTCAGGGTTAGAGAAATGTATATAGAGGCAAATATTTCCAGTGAGCCACGGGGAATGCCATCAGCATCACCGGTGCCTGATGCATGCTTTTAACAGTCTTACAGGCGATGACAGTCTGTGATATCACTACTGGTGCACCTGTGAGTATAAGAGGGTACTTGTAGTAGGCTACACATCATCAACTTCTTTCTCTGAAGGAGAAGTATGGCCACAAGATGCACTGTCTCATTCCCCTTTGCAGGGATCCATGGTTACACTTGTAACATGAGATTGTGAATGAAAACTTGCAGTGTGTCTGCTGATGCTATGGGGAACAGATACCCACTCCGCCATGCATGCTAAAGGGAATGTCTGCCACATCAGCTAAGCACTAGCATTAACATTAGACTCAACAAACTTAACTGCAAAGGTCAATAATGCCCCTACTCAGGCTTCATCCTGTCATCAACTTCTTTGTCTGAAGGAGATGGCTGGAGGCAGGCCCTTAGCATGGCAATGAAAGTGTCTCGTTGCCCTTCTCAGGGAACCATGGTTATACTCATAACCTGAGACATTGCGCTGCATCTGCTGATGCTTCAGGGAACGCGCTCAATAGATACATCTGTGATTCGCTTCAATGATCATCGGTTCACACTCTTCACCGAGCGCTTCATTGACCATTGAAGCCAGTCACAGATGTATCTGTTGAGCGCGTGAACACAAAGACCAATAAGAGCTGTTTAATAATCGGCTCAACAGCGCTCAAATCTTAGCGGGAAATGGACGTTTTTAATATTTCAGTACCGAATGGTATCACGGTCGGTACTTTTTACAACACTAACAGATACCCATTCTGCCATGCTGATGGGCATGTCTGCCTCATCAGCCAAACAGTCGCAGTGGGCACAACATAAGACTCACAGGACTTACCTGTCAACGTCAACAATTTCCCCAACTCGGGTGCACATCTGTCCGAGAACTGTGAGTGACAATATTCTCTACGGTCGAAATTCTGCTCTTATCGCAATAGAAACAGCTCTTTTGCCTTTGGATCGTTATATTTCTCACATATTTCTGCTCATTCTAAATCAGATACAGATAAAGTAGCGCAGTAAGGATTACATTTATATGAATGCATTAGTGAGAGAGCAATTGTGTGTGTGAATGAATTCTACCCGGCAGCGTCTCTCTACTAATACGCTGTCAAGTCAAGTCACCTTTATGTATATAGCGCTTTTAACAATACAGATTGTGACAAAGCACTTAACAGTATCAAATGGGAGGATAGAGAGTCAGTAATGTATAAAAATAAGATTAAACACTCAATTTTCAGTTAAGGCATTTCATTATTGAATTCAGTGATGTCATTGGCTAGCTCAGTTTAGTTTAAATAATATCTGGGAAATCAAATTGACGATAATCACTAGAAATTAAGTGTCCCCAACTGAGCAAGCCAGAGGCGACAGCGGCAAGGAACCAAAACTCCCTCTGTGACAGAATGGAGAAAAAAAAAACTTGGGAGAAATCAGGCTCAGTTGGGGGTCAGTTCTCCTCTGGCCAGGAGATTATTGTTTATTTGTTGTTTACTTATTGTTTTAATTAAAATTTTAAATGTATAATTGTATTATATTTCTATTTTATATTGTTGCAATTTCTAACAAAAATAGTATTATGTACTTAGTTATTTTATTATATTTTTAGTTATTTTCTTTTCGTTTTAGTTTTATTGTATTTAAGTCAAGGTCTTCACTGGGGATATATGCCCCCGGGGCTCATCCAGGTGTTCTTTAATCTAGATTTAAACTGACAGACTGTCTTCCTCCCGAACAGTGTTAGGTAGACTGTTCCAGAGTTTGGGCGCTAAATAGGAAAAGGATCTGCCGCCCGCAGTCGATTTTGATATTCTAGGTATTATCAAATGGCCAGAGTTTTGAGAATGCAGCGGACGTGGAGTACTATAATGTGATAAGATCTCACGCAGATACTGAGGAACTAAGCCATTCAGGCCTTTATAAGTAATTAATAAGATTTTAAAATCTATACGATGTTTGATAGGGAGCCAGTGCAGTGTTGACAGAAGCGGGCTAATATGGCCATACTTCCTGGTTCTAGTAAGAACTCTAGCTGCTGCATTTTCTGACCAGCTGTAGTTTGTTGATCACACCTAGGTTCCTAACTGATGAAGAAGAAATGATAGAGCAGCCGTCAAGTGTTAGATAGTGTTCTAGGTTATTACATGTGGGGTTTTTAGGTCCGATAATTAACAGCTCTGTTTTTTTCAGAATTTAGCAGTAATAAGTTGCTCATCATCCAGTTTTTTATATCAACTATGCATTCTGTTAGTTTCTCAATTTGTTGTGTTTCACTGGGCCGTGAAGAAATATAGAGCTGAGTATCATCAGCATAACAGTGAAAGCTAACACCATGTCTCCTGATAACATCTCCCAAGGGTAACATGTAAAAAGCGTGAAAAGTAACGGCCCTAGTACTGAGCCTTGAGGTACTCCATACTGCACTTGTGATCGATATGATACCTCTTCATTCACTGCTACGAATTTATGGCGGTCAGATAAGTATGATTTGAAGCATGCTAAGGCACTTCCACTAATGCCAACAAAGTGTTCTAGTCTATTCAAAAGAATGTTGTGGTCGATAGTGTCGAATGCAGCGTTAAGATCCAGTAGCACTAATAAAGAGATAAAACCACGATCAGATGATAGAAGCCGGTCATTTGTAACTGAAGTGAAGTGAAGTGACATACTGCCAAGTATGGTAACCCATACTCGGAATTCGTGCTCTGCATTTAACCCATCCAACGTGCACACACACAGCAGTGAACACACACACACCGTGAACACACACCCAGAGCAGTGGGCAGCCATTTATGCTGCGGCACCCGGGGAGCAGTTGGGGGTTCGGTGCCTTGCTCAAGGGCACCTCAGTCGTGGTATTGAGGGTGGAGAGAGCGCTGGACATTCACTCCCCCCACCTACAATCCCTGCCGGCAACAGGGACCCGCAACCTTTGGATTACGAGTCCGACTCTCTAACCATTAGGCCACGACGTCCCACGACTTCCCCTCATTAACTCTAATGAGAGCAGTCTCAGTGCTATGATACGGTCTAAATCCTGACTGGAATTCCTCATAGATACCATTTTTCTCTAAGAAGGAATATAATTGTGAGGATATTACCTTTTCTAGTATCTTTGACAGAAAAGGGAGATTTAAGATCGGTCTGTAATTAACTAGATCTTTGGGGTCAAGTTGTGTTTTTTTAACGAGAGGCTTAGTGTTGTACAGACAATTTGAAGGTTTTGGGGACATATCCTAATGACAATGATGAATTAATAATAGCCAAAAGAGGATCTATGACTTCTGGAAGCAGCTCTTTTAGTAGTTTAGATGGAATAGGGTCTAACATACATGTTGTTGGTTTAGATGATTTAACAAATTTATACAATTCTTCCTCTCCTATAGTAGAGAATGAGTGGAATTGTTCCTCAAGGGATCTATAGTGCACTGATGCGATACTGTAGCTGACGGCTGCATGATTACAATTTTATCTCTGATAGTATCGATCTTGGAAGTAAAGTAGTTCATAAAGTCATTACTGCTGTGCTCTAGGGGAATGCCAACATCTGTTGATGCTTTATTTTTTGTTAATTTAGTGACTGTATTGAATAAATACCGGGGGTTATGTTTGTTTTCTTCTAGAAGAGACGAAAAGTAATCAGATCTAGCAGTTTTTAATGCTTTTCTGTAGGGTAGGGTACTTTCCCCAAGCTATACGAAATACCTCTAGTTTTGTTTTCCTCCAGCTGCGCTCTATTTTCCGGGCTGCTCTCTTTAGGGTGCGAGTGTGCTCATTATACCACGGAGTCATACTGTTTTCTTTGATCTTCCTTAAGCATAAAGGAGCAATTGTGTCTAAAGTGCTAGAAAAGAGAGAGTCCATAGTTTCTGTTACACAATCAAGTTTTGCTGCGCTGTTGGATATGCTGAGGAATTGAGATAAATCAGGAATATTACTTACAAAGCAGTGTTTTGTGGTAGTAGTGATGGTTCTACCATACTTGTAACAAGGAGTAGAATTTACAGTTTTAGCTATATGGAGTTTACACAAGACTAGATAATGATCTGAGATATCATCCCTTTGCTGCAGAATTTCAACACCACTAACATCAATTCAATGTATTAAATCTAGAGTATGATTTCGACAATGAGTAGGTCCTGTTGTCTAACCCCAATAGAGTTCAGAATGTCTATGAATGCTGATCCTAATGCATCTTTTTCATTATCGAAATGGATATTAAAATCGCCAACAATTAAGACTTTATCTGCAGCCAGTACTAACTCAAATTCTTTAATAAAGTCTGTATGGTGCCCTGGTGGCCTGTATATAGTAGACTGTACAAGCATCACAGGGGATTTATCACTAACACGTGTTTCTCTAGATAATGTTATACGCAGCACCATAACTTCAAACGAGCTATACTTAAAGCCTGCCCTCTGAGAAATACTGAGAATATTGCTATAAATTGTAGCAACACCTCCCCCTTTACCTTTTGTACGTGGCTCATATGTATACTAGTTATCTTGGGGGGTGGACTCATTTAAAGTAATGTATTCATCTGGTTTTAGCCATGTTTCTGTCAAACAGAGCAAATCTAGGTTATGATCATTGATCAAATCATTTACAAAAAGTGCTTTTGTACAAAGGGACCTGATATTCAGTAAGCCAAGTTTTATCAATTGTTTCTCTGTATTGTAAAAAAAAATATATATATATTTGTTGAACATCAATTAGATTGTTACTCTTAATTTGGTTTGGACATTTTCTAGTTCGGGGAACAGACACAGTCTCTATAGTGTGATATCTAGGTGAAGGAGTCTCTATGTGCTGAGAATTAACTGACTTCTGTGACATGAGGTGGCTAGCAGACGGTTGGTTTAGCCAGTCTGTCTGCTTCCTGACCTGGGCCCCAGTTAGTCAAGTATGAACTCTAAGACTATGTGCCATATTTCTAGAGAAAAGAGCAACACCACCCCAGGAAGGATGAACGCCATCTCTTTTCAACTGGTCAGGTCTGCCCCAAAAACTTGTCCAATTGTCTATAAAACCTATGTTATTCTGCGGGCACTTAGACATCCAGCCATTGAGTGACAGCAGTCTGCTATGAATCTCATCACCCCAGTAAGCAGGAAGGGGACCAGAGCATATTACAGTGTCTGACATCATACTTGCAAGTTCACACACCTCTTTAACATTATTTTTAGTGATCTCCGACTGGCGAAGTCAAACATCATTGGCGCCAACATGAATAACAATCTTACTGAATTTACGTTTAGCATTAGCCAGCACTTTTAAATTTGCCAAGATGTCAGGCACTCTGGCTCCCAGTAAACAATGGACTATGGTGGCTAGTGTCTCTATTTTCACGTTCCGTACAATAGAATCGCCAATTACTAGAGCACTTTCATCAGGTTTCTCAGTGGGTGCATCACTGAGTGGGGAGAACCTGTTTGATGTTTTGATCGGAACGGAAGAGCGGTGTTTTGACCTGAAAGTTTGGATGCATGTCTCTCGTTCTAAAATCTTCTCTGTCAGCTTAACTATATCCCTACATTTATCACATGTGAATCCGTCATCGCCGACAGAGAGAGATAAACTATGCATGTGACATGAAGTGCAAATACAGGGCATGTACAGGATCTTAAGACTCCAGCATTCCTGCAGGTTCCATACAGCAAGAAGGGATGCACATCTTGTTGGCTTCTTAAAGATCAGGCAAAGAGGAAAGGAGGAGAGATGTTACTTCTCCTCGATGATTGAAATCACTCCCCTTAGATCTTGCTTAGCTCTTGTGTCACACCTCTTCTGCATCCCATACTTTGGAAGGGCGGGGAAGGCAATGCTCGCCTTCTGACCCTGGCCCTCATCTTGGTCACTCTGCCACGTTTGTGGCTACACATCTCCGTACATCTAACTCTGCACTGTGGACACCTTTTGATCATGATCAGCATAAAATCTTTGAGAGATTTTAGCTGCAGTAGCTCTTCTGTGTGACCAAACCAGACAGGGTAGCCTTCACTCCCCATGTGCACCAATGAGCCTTGGGCGCCCTTGACCTTGATGTCAGTTCACTGGTTGTCCTTCTTTGAAACACTTTTGATAGGTATTGACCCTTGCATTATTCAAATTGCGTGGAGATGCTCTGATTCAAACGTCTAGTTGTTAGTATTTGGCCACTGGTCAGATCTTTTTCCCTTGCCTGTTTTTCTTATTTCTAACAAATTAAATTTAAGAACTGACTGTTCACTTGCTGCTCAATATATCCCACCCCTTGACAGGTACCATTTTACCAATTTAATTAATGTTATTTGCTTCACTGTCAGTGGTTTTAATGTTGTGGCTGACCAGTGGGATGTCCAGTAGCCACAGTAGCAATAAATACAAACAACAGAGTTTGTGTAGTTTGTCCAAACCAGCTTTGCTTATTCCAAGTCTGACAGTATCATTTGTTACTGATCTTTACATCTGTAAATATGTTTATTCTGTCTCAACGAAACTATGCCTTTATACATTTTCTTATTTTATTGTCTGGAAGCTTGGAAGCACTGGAATCATCATTTACTAGAAAATGTCCTTGTGTGTGTAAGGAATTCTGATTTTGATTTGTGTTCTTACAGAATATTTTTCAAAGTGATTGGTATGCGATGCAGCTGAACACAGTGATGCAAGAGATGTTCAGAGATATTGATGGAGTAATCTACTTAGATGTCTGGCAGATGACTTCCTGTCACTATCTACGTGAAAATGTTCACCCAGGACCTGTTATCATCGCTAATGAGATCAAAATGTTGCTGTCATATGTTTGTCCTATCTGATTCATCATTTACAATCATACAGCCCAAAAGAATATTTTTTTTGCTTTGTCATCATCTGCAATGTATATACAATAAGACAATGTTCATAAAAATAGACTTGAATGAACTGCTAATGCAACTTGTTTGTATGTATAATGCATAATGTTAGATCTTGAATTATTTAAATTGAATTGCATTAAATTGTTCAAACATATTTGTAGATAAAGTGATCATATTATAACTGTTTTGTGTGTCTTCATTCATTTGTGAAATGTGTACAGAAATACAGTTTAAACTCATCAAAGTTGTAACATTATATATTGTTTTTTAGCATACTACAGTTTTCGGTATTGCAGGACAAACATTTGTATGAAGCAGATTGCAGTTTTTATTACTGCTGATATTGTGTTCAATTTACCAGTGGTGGACGAAGTACACAAATCAAGTACATGAGTAAAAGTATAGATACATATAATACAATGTTACTCCAGTTAAAGTAAAAGTACTCCTTTTTCAATTTTACTGAAGTGAAAGGACAAAAGTACTTGATTTTTTTATGTACTTAAGTAAAAAAAAGTACTGATAGATTTGTTTTGCAATTTTATATAGGCTACTTAATTCAATTTTATATTAGCATATATTTTTTTTTATAATCCTTCTGCTCAAATACCTGGGATTTTCCCAAAATAACCACTATATGGAGTTAAGATATATTTTTGTTTTTGATATGGACTACGTTGATGAAAGTGATGTAGTAATGTCCACTGTGAAGCTTACACTGCGATGTACCTGAAAAAATATCTGAGATTTCACCGTCTAATTTTCACCAGTAAGAAAGAAAAGTGTGTTGCTTTGCAGAACGTCACAGTTATATATGACATGAGAATAAGGCCTGACGTTAGGAAGAAAATTAAGGAAAATATATTTATATTTTCATTATGATTTTTTTTTCTTCTCTACCCTTGTCTGTGGTGTAAAAACACCCCTACCCAAATGCCTCCTGAAGGCATCACTTCCCACGTTGATAATTACTGTAGTTACCATGTTCTGAACATCACATCCTTTCTTTTTCCCTCAGATGTAACCTATCTAGGTGGTTGAATAAAAATATTTGACTTTATATCAAAAAATTATCTCGACTTAGCACCAGCAAGCTTGTTAGCCAGACAGTTAGCAACAGCTAACAATATTGACAAATTTTCAGTATGGTAACTTATGAATAAACATTCATATCTGTCTACTCTGCTAGTTGATCCAAACAATATAAAAATTTATACTGTTGATAAACATTATAAAAACAGTCATCACATAGGGCTAAATGCTTAGCATTTTAATAAAACTGCTAATGTTACAGCAGCAGGGGAGATGAACGTGCATGAGTTATTTTATTTAATCTGTTATTTTAATGTTTCATTTTTTTACCTAAAACATAGAGGCACTGATGTTGATGTGTCTGCATTCAAGCATTTCAGTGGGCTTAAACAGATCACCCTTAACAGCAGATGTAGTTCACAAACAACTGACAGTTTTGACCTAAATATGATTTTTAGTTACAATAATTAATCCTAAAATTCGACATTCGTAATTTACTTTTCGCAGCATCAGTCACACGTATGTGTGCGCTCATAAGTTTTCCCCGTTCAGTTCACTGGGGACCTGCTCTAAATGGATGTTTGAATCTGTGAGTTGTCGACTCGAGAACAGCTGCAATCGGATGATTCCAATTTGTGAATGAATCGTTTGGTGTGATTTGCGAAACGATTTAACAGGTTCATTGAAAAGAATCAGTTTGTTCATGAATCAGACACTGCATCTGTGTCTCGGAGCATGTGATATATTATGAGTAACGATATGTTTTATGAAATGTAGTGAAGTAAAAAGTACGATCTTATCCTTTGGAATGTACTGAAGTAAAAGTAAAAGTTACTCAAAATAAAACTACTCCAGTAAAGTACACTTGAAAATTTTACTTAAGTACTGTAACAAAGTAAAACTACTTTGTTACTGTCCACCACTGCAATTTACCTAGTACAACAGCTAAAAACTGGCATAACCTGAAAATACTAACATGACTAGGATTTTAAGTGGTTCATGTCCTATGTCCGACATGTTATTTGGACAGGCATAAGGGACATGATTTAAAGGGGTGGCTGATTTTGATTTCACTTTTATAACTTTAGTTAGTGTGTAATGTTTCTGCTTGAGCATAAACAATATCTGCAAAAGTTACGACACTGAAGGTTCAATGCCAACTGAAATATTGTCTTTTAAAATGATGGCAGTTTAAGGCCTACAAATATGGCTGGTAGGGACTACAACAAGCTACTTCTCGGGTTAGTGACATCACAAACCCTGAAATTTACATAAACTCTGCCCCCAGAAACATGCAACAAAGGGGGCGAGGCCATGTTGTGCTGCTTTAAGGGGGCGAGGCCATGTTGTGCTGCTTTAAAGAGGAAAAGTTGTTGCCATGCCATCAAAACTAGGGGTGCATGAAAAAATCTATTGACATATGAAATCGCGATTCTGTCTTCTAACAATTCTAATGGATTCACAAGTTTCTAAATGCTCTAAAGCAGCGGTTCTTATTCCTGTTCCTCATGTCCCCCTTCTTTGGACACAATCTGCATCTCTCTCTCACGATTCAGATCATCATCTCGTTAGCTCCATCAACTGCATTCCAAAACTGTGTGTATAGACAAATATTTTTCACATAGCTATGAGAAGAGTTAAACATGGACGTGCACGCTGTTGCCATAGTAGCAAGTAATACTTGAAGAGTTCCAATGCAAAAGCCTCTAAAAGCCATCTCAAAATGAGATGACAATACTGAGGGAATGCTCTCCACACATATGTTCATCAAGTACTTTCACTTCAAATGTGCTAAATCCCAGCCTCAACCAGTGGCGGCTCCATGATTTTTTTGTTGGGGGTGCTAAGCGGGGGCTTAACAGTTCAGAGGGGGTGTCAGGGGTTGATGAGGCACAAACACAGAAAGACCATGGAGATCAATAAAAAGGTATTTTAATAAGTAAATGCAAGAGACAGGCAATAATATCAACATAACAGATGACACTTACAAAGTAATATAATTTATGAATATAGAAAATAAAAATCTTTATTTTATTTTATTTTTTTACACATATCTAGTAATTTTTTTCTGACCAAGTGTCAGTCCCTCAATGCCAACTGTTAGGAAAACATGGTAAATTCTAACTATTTACAATAGATAGTCCTGACAATTCATAAAACTATTTCCACATGGGCACACATTGCGGGTGATAACCTCCCCGTGCTGATTTGCATCATATCTTGTGTAGATGATAGCCAGAGATATTGTCAAAAGCATCAAAAATTGGCAATATTAAGAGGATTTAGCATTTCCAATTAACGTAGGCCTGTTACATTCTTATTATTAAGCCTATTATTATTATTAGATTCATTTTATTATTAAATTACATGAAATTATTGCCCCTCAATAATTTCATAGCTCATCACCGCATGATGCACTGTGAGGATAATAAAATAGGCTACTAGTTTAACCCTCATTGAAAATGTTTTTAAAAAGTTTTTTTTTTTTTTTTTTTTTTTACGAGTCTATTAATTTATACAATGAATTATAGGCATATATTTATTATTATTAACACTGCAGTCATCAATTAAATTTCCAAGTAGATTAATTTCAGGCACTGATTTTCAAAAACAACCTGTTTAACGTGAACTTAGTTTCTTCTCATGTTTTTCACTATATGAGCCAATAGAGAAATATTAAGGGAATAATTTAAGACAGTTATATAGCGTTATCAGCAGGGTGCGAACTACTGGGGAGCTAGAGGGAGCTCGGCTCCCCTTAATAAGACATGGGCTTCCCTGAAAACGTGATTTGTGAAATTTTGGGGGGTCTCAAAAAATATTGACAATGTGTTATTTTTACGTGCAATTTCAGTTTTGTGTAATGTGATCATCTTGGATTATTATGTGTAAAATCGCAAAAATATTAATTCATGCATGACGGCGATTTAAACTTAATTCACGTCAATAAAGCTAACTATACATGCTATTCTTGTCATGAGCATCAAGGTGTGGGGGCGCTGCGGTGCAAATTCATTCCACTCATGTTTAATACATTAACTAAAAGATTCGTAGGAAAAATATAAACGTTGGATTCAACATTGGCCGTAGATCTGTGCGCGCAGTCCTTGAAATCCATTCTGCAGTTAGCATCATATAGCCACCATGGCAAAAAGAACACAAGGCAGTTTAATGGCACGACCGAATCACCTGCTGCAAGCCCTGTTAGCACACCTCCCTCTGGGATGACAACCCAAGAAGTAAGTCATTGTAGAGCCCTGGATTTCTGCCCAGGCCCGACGGGCCCCGACTTTTTTACGCCTCTAGGGCCGGGCTTCGGGCCAATTTCCACGTCATAGTTCAGACGAGGGCCGGGCATCGGGCCTGTTTTGGGTTTCTCATTATTTTTATATTGTAGACATCCATCGATGAAAAAAATTGGCAGGCTGGTGGAAACAACACGAGACCGGGACTGAGAGCAGCTCGATGGTGTTTAGTGTCCCGCAGCAGCAGGTGCGCAAGTGACTTCAGCGCAGCTGAATAGTTCTGCGTTCAAATCCACGCAATAGGCTAAAGCTTGCTGCAAAACCCCAGCAAGCATAACCATGAATGTGTCTGCGGGAAATAGTAAGGCGATATTTGAATTATTTACTAATAAACTGCTGATCCTGACTCGCCGTCTCCTCATTAGACGTGCCTTTAGAGATAAATGCATCTTTATTGATTATGATTAAGATTATAATAAAATAGTTTTTGATTTCGTATTTTTTTATTTCGTTAAGTAATAATTTTAAGCTTTCTATAGATATATTTATCATGTCTGTGAGGCATGTATTCGCTCAGCTTCGGTTCATTTTTGTGATGCGCTCCTGTCAAGACTGCAGAAAGCGCATCATGTTTGTTTTCTTTGTTTTATAAAAGAACTACCTTTTGTTGGTATTGTGAGTGCACACAAATACAAGTACACCCTTTACAGGTCCGACTAATGTATTACTCTTACCTTTATCAAAAAAAAATAAAAATAAATGAGGGCGTATGCTATTTTAATTTGTTTCCACTGAAAACAATCCAAAGCTGGTGCCTCCATGTCCTGCAGAGCTCGCTTTAGCTTCCACTCTCAGCACAAACCGAGATATAGGCACACATTATTATTATAGCGCAGGTTTAACATTTAAACATTGTTATATACTTGAACTGTTTTAGTATATCTATAGATTTTATTTTAGGCAAGTCGTGATGATATGAGAAGGATAAATTGATCAAACATAGGCTATGATCAGCTCATGCCGCTGGCCGCTTGGTCGTTACTTTAAAAAAAATAAACTTATAGGCTATTTGACGAACAAAAATGCTCCAAACGTCTTTCTAAATTAACCTAATAAAAAAACAAAACGAAATATAATAATTTTGCCATTACACACAAAACTGAACTATTTTAATAGCCGAAACAGTATTTTAATAGCCGAAACAGGGCTCGGGTCGGTAATTCTGATAAACTGTCGGACGTGGGTCGGGCTAGGGCCTAAGTCATTCTAAGTCCACGATCCCATAGACCCCCATAGGAGCACACCCCCCCCCGTAAAAAAAAAAGGTAGGCTCCCCCAAAGTCCACGGTATAGTTCGAACACTGGTTATCAGCATATGTTAGAGTAGATGGTAACACTTTATTTTGATAGTCCATCTGTTGAGACTCTACTAGTTATCAGTAGTAGTCATTTAGTAGCATGTCAACAGTGAATCAGTTGACATTCAACAACATTGTTTCAACAGACAAGTAACGCACATTCAACTAACTGCCAGTAGATTTTAAGGTGCATTTCAAATTCTAATCTATAGATTTTACAAAAAGTGCCTGTTGACTGTCTATATGTTTTTCACAACAGATTATTAACCAATCGTCAGCTAACTTTCTGTAGATTGTGTTACCATCTACTCAAGTTGTCTACCAACTACTCAAGATCAATGTGTCAGTTGAACGTCTACAGTCATGTCAATTTATGATCAAGACCATATTACATCATCCTTAATCAAGGGTCTCAAACATATCAGATTAATAAATATGTAACACCTAATTTTTAACAAAATCACTAGTTTAATATCTGCTGATAGTCAACTAAAGATTAGTTGGTTATCTGTTGCTTGTCAACTAATCTAAAGTTTACGATCAGCAGACTATTAGTAGGCATTCTCAACTAAACATTTGTAGATATATTTTAGGACCATCCAATTAAAGTGAAAAACAGTTGATAACAGTAGAAAGTCTATAAACTATCAACAGGACACATACAGTCATCCATTAATTACTTGCAACATATTTACCATTTGAAATGAGAAGTCAATACCAGACGATGCAGTACAATATAATAAACACTATAGACAGGACATTATAGAGAAATTTGTTTTATTAACAATATTTTTATACAACACATTGGTCACTAGGGTATCAGATCTAAACAGTCTGATTATATGTGGCAAATTTTATATTAATTAACATGATATGAAAAAGCTACACTGAGGGGAAAAAAAAAGAGAGAGAGAAAAAAAACATGCTGCACATATGTCTTTACCATGTTGTCTTATTGGAGGTGTGGCATAGGGAAAACCCAACTTGAACAACAGCCACCACCATTTCAAATTATGAAAACTAAAACTTACAGAGTTAACAATAATCTACTTAAACTTATCTAGTTAACATCCTGTTGCCTACATTCAGTCTTTCTTGGCAGAAAAGGGGATGAGCTGTTTGTTGTTTTTCATTTCAATGATCTTTTCTGCCAGTTCACCAACTATTTTTTTCTGACAAAGTTGTGCTAGTTTCAAAAGTGTGTATTTACCCTTGAACTGGTCTAGGACACTTTTGTCTGCTATGTAAATCTCTGCAATTGCTGCCGTGTCTTTCACAGCATTTCTTGAAATGTGAGCTTTCTTGAAAGCTGTGGTCATCCTGAAGCCTCTTTGCACAAGTTTGAGGACCCGCCGATATCTTTTAACCACATCCGAGATTGAGGCAACTGAAAAGAAAACAATGTGAATAACTCACCAACTGCGTGTGTCTTTTGTGCTGTCATAGTTGCAGGGTGAGCCAGAGTGATTCACACATATTTTCTCTTTAAAAGGGAGGCTACAACTTGGATGAAAATATGTGTAGCTTATCATTTGATTCAGAACATTTGTTGTGTTTTATAGAAGGTAGTGTGAGGGCAGTCTGCCAATTAAGGCAAGACCATTTGCTGATTATTTGTTCTAAAAAAATTCTGGTAAACACTGACAAGAATAACTACAGGTTCACCTCATCCAGCCATAATAGGTATGTGCATACATAGTGTATCTCTATTTGCTTCATTCATAACATATGTAAGAAACCTGTAATAAAAATACAAGCTAGATATGGATCATCACTGATTCAAGAAAAACAAACAGCACAGAATTGTGGAGCTCTGGCTGTAACAGAACAGTTAAGCTTTTGACATGTCAAAGGGATATTTCACCCCAAAATTAAAATGATGTCATTAATTACTCACCCTCATGTCGTTCCAATCCAAATCCATAAGACCTTCATTCATCTTCGGAACACAAATTAAGATATTTTTGATAAAATCTGAGAGCTTTCTGACACTCCCATAGACAGCAAGTGTTCTATCATGATCAAGGCACAGAAACAGTCCGTGTGACATCAGTAGTTGACCGTGGTAGGACCAGTGGAGGATCAGAAAACTCTCATATTTCATCAAAAATATCTTAATTTGTGTTTAACGATGGTTTTACGGGTTTGGAACAACATGAGGGCGAGTAATTAATGACAGAATTTAAATTTTTGGGTGAACTATCCCTTTAGTGTCATGTCATTTAAAAGAGAGATGATAAGAGTGATGTTGGGGGATAGTGTACATAATGCCTCAAATCCAATAAAAAGCACTTAGCTAAAAATAATAATCTAAACACCTAATACCTAAATAAATACAGCATGTTTTAAGCCTACCATACCTCGCTCTCCTTTTCTGCCTGATTTCTTCGCCTTTTTGTTTTCCTTCTTTCTTTTTTTGCTTCTCTTCTTGCCATTCTTCTTTTTACGCTTCTTTTTCTTCTTTTCCTCATCCGAAGAGTCAGAGGTAGAGCTGGAGCTGGAGTCAGAGCTGGAGTCCAACATCATGGCATGTGGCTCCTCATCTTCAGTGGCCATAATCTCCATGTTCCCATCTGCCAAATGATGAAACAAACACAAATAAACTTTAAAGTGTAACCCTTTACCATCTGCTCTGCACCTGTATCCACGGCATAACTTTGAAGAATATTATTAATGTGTGTGGAGTTATTAGAGAATTACAAATCTCTTGTTTAAAATGTAAACAAAAATCTCTTAGGTTGCATATGTACAAAAACAAGAAAATACATTAGTGTTCTACTTTCAAGCTGCATTGTGTAGAACTTTACTATAACTATTAGAATATTTCTGTAAATGCTTCCCAGGGTAGAGGCAGCAATCCTTAGGCTAGTGAAGTAATTACAATTATTTATTCATGTTCCTTGCAAACAACAGTAATTAAAAGCTAAATCTGTAAATATTATGGCCCAAATGAAAGACATTTATATGTAAATATAAATTGTCAATATTTTTGATCTGACCTATAGATGGAAAAGGCAACACTGTTTTACTTCAATTACACATTTGGACAAAAAGCAGTGGCATATAGTATTAAATTAAATTATTTTCACACATACATGTCTTAATTTTTTATTCCACCTTGAGGATTAACTGCATTCGTGATCCTACAAATTGTCCACCTAAATATCTACATGTACTAAATGTAAAATTCTTAAACCAAAATCTTAATTAGGTACAAAATAATATTCTTATATATTATTATATTCAAGAATATTTTTAAACATAGCTAAAATATTGTAGTGATACTGGCAGACTTCTTTTGAAGCCCACACAAGTTCTGGAGAGTCATCTGCTCTACCTGTACATACCTTGTTCTTGTGCAGACTTATCTTCAAGCTGCTACTTGAGCAAGCCATTTTTTTTTTTTTTTTTTACTTAATTGTTGTAATGTCTGTATTTATGTAGCACCGTGGTCTTGCGAGACACGACATTTCGTTCCACTGCATGTCCCCACATGTAGCGGAATAACAATAAAGCTCAACTTGAACTTGAACTTGAACTCCTCCAGCTCATCCACACGAGACTGAAGCATCTCAGCCTTCTTTTTCCAGAGAATATGTTATTTAACACGCTTTAGTTTGTCCATCTTATCAGCTGAAAAACATGGCATGAAAAATTACTAATACATGTCGGTGGGGCGAAAGGTCCAAACCTCGTAAGCACAGAGTCAAAAGTTGTTTGCATTATATAACGTTAATTACGTTAGATCAACACAAGGAGAAACAACATACCCCCGGCCCCACCCCCCAGCTAGCCTTGTTGCCCCTGGTAATTATACCTTTTGGCTAGTGTGTTCAGACCAACAAATTTAAGAAAAAAAAAAGGATGCATGAATTATTGAACTGACTGAATCACTTTAAATTGGATCGGACGCATGCTCCCGTGAGGCATCGTCCAGCATGAATTTGTATCAATTCGCATCTTTTAATTGACTTTGTATATATTTGTGTCACGCGACATATCAGCGTCATGTAAACTTTTTTTTTTCCTCATTTATAAACGCAATTTACCACTTTTGTTTGTGGAATCTTCTCCTCCTTCGCCCTCAGCATTTCCCCTCCGTGCCATTGTCCGGGTAAAATGCATGGTACCCAGCAGCGCACTGCTCCCATTGCCAGGTGAAGGGCGGTAATGCGCTTGATCAAACATGTTATGTTTATGCTGAGAAGAAAATTTAGATAGATTTTGGTTAATTAAGTAATATTAAAAAAAGAAAAAAAAGAACAATATTTCAAGTGGAGTTAACTCTTACCATCTATACCGCCAAATGTATTTTTCAGAGCAGTACGAGTTGGCCAATCCGATTGTAGAAGTGTTCGGTCACGTGTTAACTCTGCCAACACTCAGCCATGGTGGGCGTGTCTGATAACATACTTAGCCAATAAACTGAAAGTGCGCCAGTTTTTAATTTTTGGGTTGTCTCGGTCGTTAAATTGACAAACAGACACAGTTACTAGCTCGATCTGCCGGCTCTATGGATTCACTGGAGAAAAAACTTTTGACAAAAGTTTATGTTAGAGAAACTAAAAAATCATCTTTAAAATTAATCAAATGGTTGCAAATGATTGGCTTGTTAAAATGCAAAATTAAATGCAAAAACTGTGGGCATAAAATGAACATGGTTCCCTCCCAGACGAAGGACTGTTACATCTGGTAAGAATAAATTCTTGAAAACTAACGTTATAGGTTCATATTTTGTTTTGCAATTGGTAGTTAACCTTGTAGATAGGGTTTCCTCCTTAGCAAACATTAGTAAGTTATATTGGTAGAAATGCCTCTATTCCTCTTGTAGGTGGGCATTAATATTTGCTAAAAGTCTTAAATTCTTTTTTTTTTTTTTTTTAAGGTCATAGAAACTTTTAAATATAAAGTGTATAAAAAAAAATCTTAGTAATTATTTGAAATGGTATTTTGGGGAAAGAAAAGCTGGAATTGCTGTATGGCTTAATGTGTTAAACTTAAAAAAAAGTATTAAAGTTCAATAAGCTATTATTTAAATAAATTCTACTGGTGCGTTGTTTCTGAGCAGTTGGTAAAGATACAGCACACAGTGATTGCTTTTGATCTACGGTTAATGTATAATGGCAATGTATACATTACTTAACGGTGTTCTTATTGTAATTTATTGTAGATCGTTGTAAGAGCGCAATTCCTTATCACGATTTTGCTTCCATTTTTAGCCAGTCTGTTTGAATGAGCAGCTGGAAGTAGTAAAAGCACAGATATTTCAAAATAAGAGTGTCTGTGTATAACGGGTTTGTTTTGTTTGTTTATAATTAGAAGCTCCACTTTATGCTCCACACCCATCACCCACTGAGTTTCAGACCAATGAGTAGCTTCTCTCTGGGCAGCCCATCACAACAAATAAATACTACAGATTTTTATTTTTTAAACACATTAAGTATAGGCTATAGATGTTACTATGAGCACAATAATCAGTTTATTGTTTTTCTTTACGCACCTGTATATATATAATTTTTTGTATATCATTCAATTTGATTTCCTAAAACTTCCCAGGGAGTGTCGACGTAAAAGATGTGGCCGGTTGAAAAGAAGTGTCAGGGCAAAGTCACTCTTTTCACAATCACACTGCAGTCTATTCACATGGATGAAGTACATTCACAGGTAGGCAATGCAAGTGCATTTCATAAGAACAATATTTGGCATATTACACTATTTATATAGTCCTTTTGAGTGCATAGAACACAATTCTACAGCATACAATACTACAGCATGCGCTACAATAGTTTATTTTGGCATGGATTTAAAAAGATATTATGGTCCATCTAGTGTAACATATATTACAAAAGAATGTCCTGTAATATGCCACCGTAGTTTTTGGATTCAATTTATTGTCATTGCACATGTAGGTACAAGGCAACGAAATGCAATAAAGAAGAAGAATACAGCACAACATGAGGAAAGAGAGGAGAAAAAAATAGTCCTCACACTACGCTCCTGAACGAGAGTGCAGTGTGAGAACAGACAAAAACCTCAGCATAGAGCACAGTCAACACAGGAACATAACTTGCATAGTAATCCAATTCAGACGAAACAGCCATCCGGCCTGCAGCCATTACAGCGCGAACACAGACCCGTTATCAACTGACGGGATGAAGCGACGAAGGCGTGGGATAGGGGTAGGGAGGTGGATGACAATCTGTATATATGAGCGTATGAGTGTGTGTATGTGTAAGTTCGTGTGAGTTCGTATGCCTTGAAATCCGTTGCGCCACTACTCCAAACCAGTTGTCTCAGTTTGCAGGTTGTGGTGCAACATAGCAATTGCCATGGAAACGACCTTGGCCAGAGCCCAAGCGCCCGACAATAACAAGGTGTTTGATGGGGGAGGGAAGAAAGAGCGTCTCCCTGCAGTATTCACAGGAGAGTTGATACCAGAGCGGCCTTGCCAAGCCGTTCTGTTTTGGGAAGCCGGAAAGAGATAAGATTGTTTTGACTTTGGGCGAACAGCTGTCTTCTGGTTTCACAGCTATTCTCATTGTCCATTCTGATCTCCTTGTCCATCAATTTTCCTTTCCAAAGCCGAGAGCTTAGCCGTGATCGAATCCATATTGCGGTTAATCGTCTCTGTTTCAGAGCCGACCGCTCTGCCAACAGCCTCAATCATGACGGGCAGCCTTGAGAGGTTTTGGATAGCCAATCCCGTCTCCTTAATTTTCCGATAGTTTAGGGCAACACCTAATCCAAACAGCAGAAACCCAGTTATCATGGTTCCGAATAAGAAGATGTCTTCAATGTCCTCCACGGAGAGAGCCGCCAGACACACGACCCGCCATCTCTCCCATGCGTCCATCGTGTAGCCAGCAGCAAACGTCCCAGCAGGACATTCCGCATGCGGGGGAACCGGTCTGAGAAGGCCTTAAAAAAACAACTCTGCTTTATTGAGTGGACTTACTGGTTGGCCAGAAGACATAAACATGGTGTACTTGGAAGACTTCTCAAGGATGTAGGATATCATAGACTGAATCAGACAATTTTTAAGATGCATTGGAACATTGAAACCTGAGGAGCTGGAATGCAGAGAGGCTCTAAGGAACAGGACGTCATAAATCTAGGTTGAAGCAAGCAATCCCAACTAGCAAGCTCTCTTTCACCAAACAACTTGCAACACTGAGGAAAAAAGAAACACTTATTGATAATTCCAATTCAAGAAGGAGACCGTCAAATTTGTTGCAAGTCATCAAGACTGATGTTCACATGTAAACCTGTGATAGAAATTCATTAGCTACAGACTCTTTCGGGCGTGTCTCCACACATAAAAGACCGTCCAAACCAACATTCCTTCGTTCTCCTTAGAACTATACAAAGACTTTATTTTTCATATGCACATAAAATCATCCTAAAAGGACATTTTTATGCAGAACCCCACATATGATTTTAATATCCTTGTTTTAATCACTCATTGTGTATGTCTTGCTTTTAATCATTATTGAATAGCTCGAGCCTTAAAGATAAATATTGCATATTTAGTATGTATGAGCTCGAAAATGCATGCTGTGAATGTTTCTTCCAATCAATTCTTTGTCAAAGGCATCATAGTCTTATTATGAAATCATGTTCAGAAAGGTATGCTTTGCCAAGGCCTGTAGAGTTTGGACCATGTGACTGATAACAAGCTGATTTATGATGTGAAGAACACACCCTAACTAAGCAAGGACCGTATCTGGTTGGTCGGGACGTCCAGATGGGACGGTCCAGAAGCTGAGTTTAAAACCTCAGGACATCGTAAAATACTCTCTCTGTTACATCACTCTTCGTACCCTTCTCTCTGACTCTCGTCTCTGGTCCCTCTCACCGCGTGCTCTGGCCTCATGTGCCATAATGAGAAGGAAAACAACTTAGTCTCGTTACATCATTTTATTTTATTATTTTACGTTAGTTTCTTTTCTTTCCGTGGAGTTTCGTGTGTTAATGTTAAAGCTTCGACTGCACTTCTTCAAACGTCCAGCAAGCCAACGCCCAAGAGACATCACTTCAAAGACTACTGAACTTCCAGCCAATCAGACACTTCGGGAAACCCCCTGTCTGCAACGAGGACACAACCCCGTTACACAGGCAACGCAAGCAACACACCTCTAACAGGTTCTAATTGGTGTATTTAATATAAATTTTAGCCTCATTGAGAAACTCAAAGCGAGGGTTAAATAAGTGATTGATGGTTGTTCAGGTCTATGCAATAGCACATATTGCTGTAAATTTGGGATTTCACATTTCCATTCTCTTAAACTCATCCTTTCCTTACTCTCTCTCTTTCTGCAACGTGTGAATGTGTGAATGCTTGTGTTCATGTGTTAGATTAGTTTATGTCTTAGGTTTATATAAATAAAATCTGATTTATATTTTAAAAGAGAAGTATCTTGTGTTTTCTGCTCACAAGTTAATGCCTTAATCTGTCGATTTCGTTACTGTGCTATTTAATAGTGTTTTCACTATATTTTGGATTTTAATATCCAGTACAGAGTTTGTCATACGGCTCGTTCAGTGAATCGCCGTAACACTGATTCTGTTCAAATCCCTATAAAATCATAAATGATTCCCTTTGAGCTAAATTAAACTATATTAATATTAATGTAATAAAACCCCTACATTTTTTATTGGTGGAGGTTAATATTATATGTAATAACCTTACATATTGGTGGAGAATGCGGGCAGATTAATCTAAATTGTGAGCATAAACCAAGTATTTCATCTTTTCCTATTGCCGCGGATGAGAGACGAGACTTGTGTGTGTGCGCGTGCGCGTGAGTGACGTCAGCTGCGCGCGCCCCTCTTGAACAACACAGAGAAGGCTGTAACTGAGCAAAAGAGCTTCTCAAACTGCAGTAAGTGAACTTAAAGTTAGCATCTGAGATCGTACAATAAGGTCGAAATTGAGCGTGTTCCTCTTTTTCTGTAATGCCTTGTTTTATAGTTGAAGTGATGTCCTGCGGGTTCCAGGTCAGTCAGTAACTTAGCTATTCTCCTGAATCTCAGTCTGTAGCAGAACGAAGCTAAACTGCAGTGATTTAAACGGGAAATAAATCAGTGTATAAAGAATAGTTTTGAGCGTGTTCCTCAATCCTATTAATCAGAGCCATTATTATTCATAGTTTGATTAGCAGTGCGTGTTCCATTGTTAAATCATCTATGACTCCCTCAGTTAAACATTAGACAATAACGCTTGTCTGTTTGTGTAACTGTTCACTAAGTGAAGTTAATCTCGCTCAACACTGCGTGTGTCCGGGAGATTTTAATGGGAGTTTTTAAAAGCTTTATCAAGTAAAGTTTAACTTTGAACCAACAGCGAAGAAAACCTGTTGTGTTTATGTGTCCAGAGAAACTGGCACGGCTTCTGATACACCAGCACTGTTTCCCTGCAGTACCAAGCTGCTATTTTAATAAGTTTAACTCTGAACGAACTGAGAGTTTAAGCGCCACATCGCAGAACAACTAAAAGCGGTGTTGTTTATTTGTACAGTGTTGAAATGCGCTGACATTTCATGTAACATGCTTAACTGTACTGGAATGCAACAATTCATGTGCTAATCCACTAGAGTTTGTTTTGGTTTCCACAGTTACGATCGTGACACGGAAGTCCTAACCTACTTCCGGAGCAACTTTGTACTGCGCACGCGCAGCACATCGATGCTGATGTAAACAAACTCATGCTGTTGCTAAGCTAACGAAACGGTTGTTTACATTGAAGTCTATGCTAAAGATTAGCCTCAAAGGTTAGCAGTTAGCATTAACCTCCAGTGGTTTAATACAGTGTGTGTGTTTGAAAAGCTAAAGTGGTTTAACCCTTTAAACACCTCTCAACTAATAAGACTTGTTGGTCTTTCTCTTTCTTATTTCTCTAATTTCTCACTTCTTACCACTTATTTGCATTTTACTAGAAAGGGAAATACTAGTTCACAATTATTAATTGTGCCAAATTCAAAATTTAATTAAAACATTAAATTTATTTGGAATCATTCAAATTTCCCTCAGATCATTTCATATGATCGATACTTCTAGTATTCTCTTCTGGGCCTAATCATTTTAGATACAAATAAGTCTTGAACTTGGAACGTTTAAGTAAACTTATTCTATCTAATCGATTTATTACCCATATTAATAGATTCTATTCAGACTTATACTCACTCATTACTTTATTGCGTTTTATTCCCTCATTCTTCCTGTTGTGGCTATACACTTAGCCACTATTTTCTATTTTTATTTACTGATTTTCTCCTTTATTTAATTTCAATTTCACTTTGTCTCACCTGAGCCTTAATAGGAGACAGTGTTAGCCCTCACTACGAGTTCAAATAAATTAAAGAGACAAATCTCTTGCACCCAAAATTTTATTTTGTTGATTAGTTGTGGAGCAACTGACAACAACTCGTAGTCGGCATAACTGCTTGCTAGTGGACACCATCCACTCGATTTACTGTCTCTTTCTCTTCTCTCCTGTTCTCTCCTGCTTTCTTTCATCTTCACTTTTCACATTTGTGGGGACCTGTAAGAACCATCAATCAATTCTAAGTGAATGAGATACACAAGCTTGTCAAAAGGACTAATCATCTTTACGAATTTGATTGTAATCGTTCTTCCTAACCTCCCTACATTAAAAACGCAATCAAAATTTTAACATCTCATACAACGCTGAGATCAATTTTAATAGAGAAGTTTTGAGCAACCGTTGCCTTCGCAGCCTCCCTGGTGAGCGGTCCAACTGTAAGGTGTACGTTGTCAATCCTGTCAGACTAAAAGGAGATATCAGAATTATTATTATATTCATCTGTCGAGAACAGAGATTTAATAATATTGTTTGCCTCTTGATAACATTTAATTGAAAGAAAAATTTTTAATAAATAATTTCTCATTTGAAAAAAAAAAGGGAATTGTTTATTTTAATTGAATTTGCTTTTCACCTGTTTTCTCTCTTTCCCCTCTTCCTCATTAGAGTGACGAAGTCTTCACATCTTTAGTCTACCACCTAGACACTGCGACCAACACAGTCATCACCACCACGCTACATGAGTGGTTCAAAATCACTGACACAACACTTAGTTGCATCACCTACACATAGGCTTTTACTCCACACAGATCTGTGTCAGTCTCTCTTCTCCCTAGCGTGCCAACATGCCGCAGACTGCAAACCCCTTTGCACAAGGGGAAGATGGGAACACTTGGCTGAGAGGCACGACAGACAGCCTCACCCCCAAGACCCTTGAACTGTTATTATTTCTAATAATAATCCTAAGCCTGAGAAGATTCCTGACACAAGATTCAAGCCAGAACAACAACCACAAGGAGCTAGTCAAAATCTCCAGCTCTCTAAGCTATGCCTTCACAACCCAGCTGAAATTGAGCGACAAGCACGTCACCCACCTTCAAGAGGAGCTGACATGTGTTCAACGCCGCATAGACAAGCTGGAAGTGAAAGTTCAAGATCAACACAAAGCACCCAACGAAAGGGAGCAGGAATCAACGGAACAAGTTAAGGAGCTCCAAGCAGCCCTGACAGCAGCTCAGCTCGACCAACAACATGCAAAGGCTGCCCAGAAAGACCTGGTAAACAGACTCCAGTATGCTGAACAGCTCCTAGAGAAAGCCAAGCATGACATCAGCGACAAGAATGCTGAAATCAGTGCCTTGAAAGACCACCTTGAAAGGTACAGTTCTAAAATAGACACTCTGACCCAACAAATAGACGATACCAACGATCAGCTCTACATGGTCAGAAAAGAACTTAAGCATGCTAATGAGCAGAAACAAGAGCCAAGGCGAGAGAAGCAGCTCTCAGCCTCACCTCTGCTGAGCAGAACAGAGTCCCACATCCAAGAACTGGTATACAGCGAAAGAAGCGAAGAGCCACAACCCAAAACCTCACCTGCCTTCGCCACAGAACTCTTTCCTGTCAACGAAAGTAAACCTCCCATCCAAGCAGACCTCGGAGCTGCACATGGGATGACCATCAAAGACCTCGACAAGCTGTCTAAAAACATCAGCAAGTTCAACCCGAACTCCACAGAGGGCCACACCATTCAGGCCCATCTTCAAGATATCGACTTCTATCTGGAAATGAGACCTCATGTGACTGACAGAGACAGGTTGTACCTCCTTAGAGCCACGTCCAGTTCCGAGGTACGAAACTTTCTAGATCGACAGCCCAGTCGAACGAAGTCAGACTACCAGCTACTTCATGAAGTCCTGATTAAAGAATTTACAGACTCTGAATCTGAACATGGAC
The DNA here is from genome assembly GCF_936440315.1 of Barbus barbus. Classification (NCBI taxonomy): domain Eukaryota; kingdom Metazoa; phylum Chordata; class Actinopteri; order Cypriniformes; family Cyprinidae; genus Barbus; species Barbus barbus. Next base: position 5,247,579 of record NC_136724.1, read on the forward strand.
TGTTAACTGCCTTAGAAACCAAACAAGGTCGACAAGAGGCTCCACAAGCTTACTACAACCGACTCCGACAAGCCTACTTCGGTGCACACAACGAACCTGACCTTGAAGAGGATGTGAACTTCAAAAGCCTCTTCCTAAGAAATCTGCACCCCGGAGTCAGCCACCATCTAGGCGTCATGGCCTGTCCACACTCCATGACCACCCAACAGTTGCGTGACCTAACACAGAAGGCCTACAACAAGCAGAAGATGGCCTCAAAGAAAGGTAACACAACCTCCACACTCTTGAACTCTGTCAACAAAGACTCAAGCTTTGCACTGGACGACACCCAGTTGCATCACGACACCAGAGTCCTCCCTCAAGAGCACAGAGAACGTGACCCCCATGTCCACGACAGCTATCAGCCCAACCGCTGGAAAAATCCATGGGACCAGACACGCTTCTCAAGAAACCACAACAACTGGAAACCTAACCAGACATTCAAAGGTAATCGCCTGACTCATCCAAGGGCGACTCGTGTGGGTAAGCGACAACGAAACCCACCTCAGCACCACTCAGACATGCACAGCGCTGAGTATGCACAAGAACAAGACAGCTTACCATCAGAAGACATGGAACAAGTCATGAAACAACTGAAAGAGTTCCTTCAAGATAAGCTGAACACGGATGACTACAAAATTGAGTCATGCTCGCTGTGACCAGCGACAGAACGGAAGGCCGGTGATCACATGGTACAACACCATATCAGAGATGACAAGCACCTGTTCAACAACCACCCAGAATGAACAAGTCTCTCACGGCCAACCGTTGATGAAAACTGAGGTACCAGAGAACATCACCTCAGTCACCCATCACTCACTAACAAACTGCTAAATGAACTTAAACTTCAAGAACCACATTCATGTCTGTGCAACAGCAACCACCAAAGCACAGAAGGTCAGAACGTCTGCCACATCCAGAAGGCAGCACAAGAGGAATGCAACATAGGAGACGAAGTTTGCATCCCAGCTTCACACAGCCATGCCAAACTACCTCCGACTGTCTGCTAAAGAACTTCCTGCCTTGCTGGACTGACCCCCATTAGATCATGGACACGCCCTCATCCACGCCAAGGATGCAGAGAGCCAGTCTTCACTGACATACCAGAAAAGGGGGAAGACAACACAGACTGAAACAGATCTGACCACACCTACACTACACCATTAACACACATAACATTACCTACACCCAGAGGTAACCACATCTACTGATAACACATTCCACAAACATATTCTTCTCACAAGTAGAATATACAAATTGGAGCATAACAAAGTTACATACACCACCATGAAGAAACATGCAGCTATCCTCACAATAGGTAGAGCACCTGACACTAAGTTAAGGTACATGACTCCCTAGCTGCACATGACATCCTAGCTCAACATAAGTTGCAAACCACTCTAGGAAAACCCACAGCAGCTTTGTTTTGTTTTGTTCTTCTTTCACCTATACTTTTCCTTCCCCTCTTTCTTTAGTAGGTGAAACACCTAGACACCCTGCAAGGGTGTCAAAGGTCTGATATTAGGATTGACTCGTCACACCTAATATCCGCAAGCCACTCTAAACTGAATGGAAGCCAGAGAGCTCCATGCACGATAGGTCAATTCATTTTACCACAAATGATGCCACCAGAAACTAAAGGTGAACATTCATAAGTTAAGACAACTTAGAAGGAACAAACAAATTTAAATCACAAAACTCGATCGAAGAATCAAAGTATTCAACCGAATTAGAACAACAATTTCCAAATTGAATTGTTCAATTTACTAAACCATGCTGACTAATTGAATATAACCGTCTGTACCTCAAATAACCTGAGGACCTGCACCAATACAGTAACTGTTATGGAGGTGTTGTCTTGTTGTTTGCTGTGTTCTTGTCTGCTTCTTCTGCCTTTGTGTTTCCAGCGCTCGACGACGTCTTCAACTAAACACCTCGCCGATCGAAAGGGGGAGATGTAGGATATCATAGACTGAATCAGACAATTTTTAAGATGCATTGGAACATTGAAACCTGAGGAGCTGGAATGCAGAGAGGCTCTAAGGAACAGGACGTCATAAATCTAGGTTGAAGCAAGCAATCCCAACTAGCAAGCTCTCTTTCACCAAACAACTTGCAACACTGAGGAAAAAAGAAACACTTATTGATAATTCCAATTCAAGAAGGAGACCGTCAAATTTGTTGCAAGTCATCAAGACTGATGTTCACATGTAAACCTGTGATAGAAATTCATTAGCTACAGACTCTTTTGGGCGTGTCTCCACACATAAAAGACCGTCCAAACCAACATTCCTTCGTTCTCCTTAGAACTATACAAAGACTTTATTTTTCATATGCACATAAAATCATCCTAAAAGGACATTTTTATGCAGAACCCCACATATGATTTTAATATCCTTGTTTTAATCACTCATTGTGTATGTCTTGCTTTTAATCATTATTGAATAGCTCGAGCCTTAAAGATAAATATTGCATATTTAGTATGTATGAGCTCGAAAATGCATGCTGTGAATGTTTCTTCCAATCAATTCTTTGTCAAAGGCATCATAGTCTTATTATGAAATCATGTTCAGAAAGGTATGCTTTGCCAAGGCCTGTAGAGTTTGGACCATGTGACTGATAACAAGCTGATTTAAGATGTGAAGAACACACCCTAGCTAAGCAAGGACCGTATCTGGTTGGTCGGGACGTCCAGATGGGACGGTCCAGAAGCTGAGTTTAAAACCTCAGGACATCGTAAAATACTCTCTCTGTTACATCACTCTTCGTACCCTTCTCTCTGACTCTCGTCTCTGGTCCCTCTCACCGCGTGCTCTGGCCTCATGTGCCATAATGAGAAGGAAAACAACTTAGTCTCGTTACATCATTTTATTTTATTATTTTACGTTAGTTTCTTTTCTTTCCGTGGAGTTTCGTGTGTTAATGTTAAAGCTTCGACTGCACTTCTTCAAACGTCCAGCAAGCCAACGCCCAAGAGACATCACTTCAAAGACTACTGAACTTCCAGCCAATCAGACACTTCGGGAAACCCCCTGTCTGCAACGAGGACACAACCCCGTTACACAGGCAACGCAAGCAACACACCTCTAACAGGTTCTAATTGGTGTATTTAATATAAATTTTAGCCTCATTGAGAAACTCAAAGCGAGGGTTAAATAAGTGATTGATGGTTGTTCAGGTCTATGCAATAGCACATATTGCTGTAAATTTGGGATTTCACATTTCCATTCTCTTAAACTCATCCTTTCCTTACTCTCTCTCTTTCTGCAACGTGTGAATGTGTGAATGCTTGTGTTCATGTGTTAGATTAGTTTATGTCTTAGGTTTATATAAATAAAATCTGATTTATATTTTAAAAGAGAAGTATCTTGTGTTTTCTGCTCACAAGTTAATGCCTTAATCTGTCGATTTCGTTACTGTGCTATTTAATAGTGTTTTCACTATATTTTGGATTTTAATATCCAGTACAGAGTTTGTCATACGGCTCGTTCAGTGAATCGCCGTAACACTGATTCTGTTCAAATCCCTATAAAATCATAAATGATTCCCTTTGAGCTAAATTAAAATATATTAATATTAATGTAATAAAACCCCTACATTTTTTATTGGTGGAGGTTAATATTATATGTAATAACCTTACAAGGACATAAGGAATGGTAACCACAGATCACAGTTTAACCACAGTTTAAGATCTTTCCGTAAATGTTGATAATGCATTAACTCGATTAGCATACCCACTGTCATGAAAGGCTGAATTATTTATTTTATTATTATTATTATTATTATTTCCTTGGTGTTGTTGGCCTAGTTTGTTTTCCCCTACACCACACATACCTTTAATGACACTGCATAGTAAAAACTTTGATTAATTGTAGTGCTGGCCATGCAGTGCAGCATGTTTGTTGTTGTTGTTGTTTTGTTTTTCATGTCATCTTTGCCAGACATAATCAGACTGTTTAGATCTGATACCCTAGTGACCAATGTGTTGTATAAAAATATTGTTAATAAAACAAATTTCTCTATAATGTCCTGTCTATAGTGTTTATTATATTGTACTGCATCGTCTGGTATTGACTTCTCATTTCAAATGGTAAATATGTTGCAAGTAATTAATGGATGACTGTATGTGTCCTGTTGATAGTTTATAGACTTTCTACTGTTATCAACTGTTTTTCACTTTAATTGGATGGTCCTAAAATATATCTACAAATGTTTAGTTGAGAATGCCTACTAATAGTCTGCTGATCGTAAACTTTAGATTAGTTGACAAGCAACAGATAACCAACTAATCTTTAGTTGACTATCAGCAGATATTAAACTAGTGATTTTGTTAAAAATTAGGTGTTACATATTTATTAATCTGATATGTTTGAGACCCTTGATTAAGGATGATGTAATATGGTCTTGATCATAAGTTGACATGACTGTAGACGTTCAACTGACACATTGATTTTGAGTAGTTGGTAGACAACTTAGAAGATGCTAACACAATCTACAGAAAGTTAGCTGACTATTGGTTAATAATCTGTTGTGAAAAACATATAGACAGTCAACAGGCACTTTTTGTAAAATCTATAGATTAGAATTTGAAATGCACCTTAAAATCTACTGGCAGTTAGTTGAATGTGCGTTACTTGTCTGTTGAAACAATGTTGTTGAATGTCAACTGATTCACTGTTGACATGCTACTAAATGACTACTGATAACTAGTAGAGTCTCAACAGATGGACTATCAAAATAAAGTGTTACCGAGTAGATTCATGAGCCTTTAAAGTGACTTAAAATGCATTAGCTATATAAAAACAATGATACAACCCTGCTTGAAATGGTTCTAAAAAACAATAGAACCATCACAGAAAATTCTAATACCATCACAAATGAATAACAAACAAATCATAAATACCATTACAAACCATAAACTTTTAACCATTAAATCCATTAAAAAAATGCTTTCTGTAGTGTGTTTTGGGATATATTCCATTAAGATTTATTGGTTTTAACAAGCCACCAATAGAAGGTGACCAATTACCATAGAGACCAACAGGGTCCATTACAGTTTCCATTAAAACCAATACCAAGTCCCATTATAACCAGTAAAAGCAATACAAATTGTGTCATGGTGTCTATTGTTTTTTTCAACATTACATGTTATTACAAATGCCTGCAAAGGGAGCCAAATGCCTAGTAATTGCTGCTGTTACACTTACAGGACGATCATATCCTTGTTTAATAGGCTATTGACCGAATATTTAATTCAATTATCCATTTAATCTTAAATTTTTTGGCCACCTTTTTGCTATAGACGACACAGGCACGTAGTCTGACATTGTTGTTGTTGTTGTCGCTGTTATGTGACGTAGCGATGTCTGATTAGGGGCGAGACGTGGGCTGATGACGTCATCGTTTCAGAAAATATACGGATTCGCCGTCCACACGAAAACATGAAAACGCCATTTTCAAATTTATCCACCCTGGGACCCGGTTTCAAAAATGATCGGTTTCACTCTTCGAAAACACCGGTTTCGTGTGGACGAAACACCTATACGGTAAAAAATGTATGCGTATACAGAGAAACCCGTCTTAGTGTGGACGGGGCCTTAGTCTTTATCTTGAAACGAAAAAGCTTAATAGTCTTAGTCACATTTTAGTCATTTGAGTCTTTCATAGTTTTAGTCTAGTTTTAGTCGACGAAAAGTCATTGCATTTTTGTCAACTTTTAGTCATTACGTTTAGTCAAACTGCAGTTACCAACATTTATTTTGGTAGCTATTTTATAAGTAGTATTCAAACAAAAACAGTCATCAATTCTTCTCTCTTTAGACCAAATCAATTAAGCTTAGTTATGAGAAATTTGAATCAAGGATCGAATTTGGAAAAACTGGTATTTTTCAGATACAGTAGGTTTACTTAACAAGTATACATTTATTTAACATCTTTTGTTGGTTAACATTTATGACAGATAATTAGGAATGCTGTCCATTTAAGACGGAAGGTATGTATGTAATAGCCTACTGACATACATTCAGTTTTCACCCACCTGTTTAAGCTCACTTAAACCATAACGGACTGTATTTCCGTGAGATACTCTACATGAGAGACACTGAGAACTGATCGCGCGCTGTATGAGAACTGAAGAATTGTGCGAGAGAGAGCACCTCTATCAGCGCGTTTCCGCCTAACGCACCTTCACTGACTTTAAGTTAATCGACAATGAATTGTGACTCCCGGGAAAAACGGGACGTCTGGTCACCCACTCCCTAACCCTTCGGGTGCTGAGGCCATTGTTTCAGATCGCTAGTTCGCGTTTTGGTAGCCTATCCGTCCACTGCGGCTGCCATGCAAACGCCCAATGACAGAGACGCACATTTTGAAAGACAAGACAGTTAACTTAGCCTATAGGATGCATTTTGAATGTCCGGTAGTCCTCTAATAACATTTTAGTCCCGTCTCGTCTTGTTAATGAAGACGCGCATAAATTTCGTCGTAGTTTTTATAATCAGATATTAGTTTTAGCTCGTCAACGTCTCGTCTTAGTCACAGAAAAAAGGTTCGTTAACGAATATTTTTCGTCGTCGTCGACGAAATTAACACTGCCACACAGAATATGAAGAATATCAAAAACTGTAGGAGTCAGCTGTCCATGGCAGTCCTTAAGATGTCAGCACAATTATGCTCGGAAAGATGGCACGCTATAGTATTAGGGCTAGCACCCCGAAGCACTGCATAAACAAGCTGCAAGTATACTAATGGAGAGAATACCCCCAGGCAGACCGAAGAGGGGGGAAAGGATAATCTGCGAGCAAGGACGGAACAAACACGGTTACACCCACATGGATAACAATATAAGGATGATGAGTTTGGATGCAGAACAGGAGGGCGAAGCCAAGAGGCGGTGCAACATTTGTGGCGGGATATTTAAGAATGATCGCGGTATGAGAATTTGACAAGGCATATCTAAGTGCAAAGAGTATCTACAGCAATGCAAAGCATCTAATTCTACCCAGAGATTTATCTCTAGCTCTACTTGTCAGTAGGTGGGGGATCAGGCCAGGAAACAAACCACAGTGCTATGGATCTCCGTGTTGAGACTGCTCAGAGCACAAGAAGAGGGGGTGAGCCTGAAGGGCTAGAAGCTGCAGAAGGGCTGCAGGTTAAAGCATTCCATGTCCCTCTAAGCTGCATTAACATTTGGAAATACATCTAAATGCCATAAATTAAATCAGTATCAAGCAAATTCATCTTTGCAGAAGTTTGTTTAGTAACAGCCTAAATGTATTATTATAATTGATTGTTTAAAATGTAAGAATTTGACTCAAAAGATGATGCACATTTTTAGAAAAAAAAGGCTTTGTAAAAGGTAAAAATGCCCATAAAAGCTTAAAATCAATTTAAACTTTTTGGAAAAGATTAATTTCTATCACTGCTGTGAACTGACCACACAGAATATGAAGAATATCAAAAACTGTAGGAGTCTGTCCATGGCAGTCCTTAAGATATCAGCACAATTACACACTCAGCAAAATATCGTCTAATTATCTTTATCGATAAAATCCCAGAAAATATTGAATTTATTATTTTGTTTTTCAATATCGCACACCCTTAGTACTGACACAAAATTATTTGCAATGGTCGCTTTGTCACATCCAGTGTAGACAGCCTCAAGCTGTTGGTTTATTTCTGTTTTTTGTTTTGTTTTGGGGTTTTTTTGGCTTGTAGAAGTTATGAATGGCCGGTCACTTAATTTAGCAGCCAAATTGGCTGGTGAGTGAAAAAGTTAATTTCAATTCCTGTTAATAATGTACATTTTGTTCTATGAGGTGGTTGTCCTCACATCTTTACCTAGCTGGTTTTTCAACTCCTAACATATTACGCAATTACATTGGCAGACATTCGTTGTTATCTGTTGATACTTCACTGAAGCGTGAACCATCGTCATTATGTCTGGAAACACTGGGTTGAGGAATGTTCATCGTGTCAAAATAACTTTTTTAACTACATTGTTAATTTTGTGTAACTTGGAACCACTAGAAGTGCATGTAAGCATGGTCATTTTTTGTAAGTTTCTTGAGAACAGTGTGCACTGTTGAATGAATGAATTTGGAAATTGAATTTAAGCACAGTGAAGAACTACACAGTTCTGTTTCTCTCATTGTTGTCACGACAGAAATCAGGCGGAAGCAAGGATGCAAGTAACAAAAGGGTTTATTAGGGTCAGAGGACAAAACACACCAATCACAGTCTCTCGGGTGGGCAGGTGGCGCAGGGACTCGACAGACAGCGTGCAGGTGATGAGTGGAGTAGGTGAATCCAGAGACAGTGTACATCCAGGTGAGACGAACCACGACGACGAAACAAGGACCAGGAACCAGGTAGCAGACAACACGAGAAGACACTCTGAGGACATCAAACAACGATCTGACAAAGAGAGGAAAGTGTGGTGAGACTTTATAGGTGAGTAGATTGGCAGCAGCTGGTGCGGGAATTGAGATCAGCTGGCGCGCTGATGACTGGAGTGAGCGGTCACGCCCACTCACACACACAGAGAACAACAATACACGAGACATGAAGAAACCAGTGAATTCATGAACCGTGACAGTACCCTCCCTCCTAGGAACACCTCCTGGTGTTCCCAGACTCCCTTACCTGTCGATTGTAATCATCAATAAGGGAGGGATCCAGAATGTCTCTAGCAGGCACCCAACTTCTCTCCTCCGGACCGTAACCTTCCCAGTCCACCAAGTACTGAAATCCGCGTCCCCTCCGCCTTGAGTTCAGAATACGATTAACCGAATAAGTGGGTTCCCCTTCTACGAGTCGCGGCGGTGGGGGAACCGGGGCTGGCGGATTAATACGGGCATAAAAGACGGGTTTGATCTTGGATACATGGAACACGGGATGAATTCTCCTGTACACTGGAGGAAGGTTGAGGCGGACTGCCACCGGGCTAATGATCTTGGTGACAGAGAACGGGCCAATGAATTTAGGAGCAAGTTTATTCGATACGGAGCGGAGAGGAATGTTCTTGGTAGAAAGCCACACTTTGGAACCGACGACGTATACGGGAGGTCTAGACCGGTGGCGATCGGCCTTGGCCTTGGTGCGCGCTCCCACCTGGAGTAGAGTCTCGCGGGCTCTAGTCCAAGTGCGATGACACCTCTGGACAAAGGCGTGGGCGGAGGGAACCACGACTTCGGATTCCAGACTAGGAAAAATTGGTGGCTGGTAACCTATACTGCATTCAAACGGAGACAGGCCCGTAGATGACACTGGTAACGAATTGTGGGCGTACTCCACCATTGACAGTTGTCGGCTCCATGAGGAAGGATTCTTGGAGACCAGACATCGCAACGTTCTCTCCAAATCCTGGTTGGCTCTCTCAGTTTGACCATTGCTCTGGGGATGAAACCCTGAGGACAGACTAACCGTAGCACCCAGCAATTTACAAAACTCTCGCCAAAATTTGGACACAAATTGGGGTCCTCTGTCGGAAACCACGTCCGTCGGGAGGCCATGTAACCGAAAGACGTGGTCAACGACTGTTACCGCTGTCTCCTTGGCTGAGGGTAATTTGGGCAAGGGAATAAAGTGGGCCGCCTTCGAGAATCGGTCCACCACGGTCAAAACTACCGTGTTACCCTGAGAGGGTGGGAGGGCGGTGACAAAATCTAGAGCGATATGGGACCAGGGTCTCGAAGGGACCGGCAGCGGTTGAAGGAGCCCATCTGGGGGTCTATTGGAAGTCTTACCAGTGGCACAAACTGAGCAAGCCAAAACAAAACTGTGAACATCGCGAGCCATGAGTGGCCACCAGAATCGTTGCTTGACTAAAGATGTAGTGCGACTGACTCCTGGATGACAAGCCACATTGGAACAATGTCCCCACTGAATAACGTCGGACCGTAATCCCTCTGGCACAAATAACCGGTTCGGTGGGCATCCGACCGGAGGCGTTACCCCTTGTAAGGCCGTCTTGACCTTCGATTCGACCTCCCATGTGAGTGTGGAGACAATTAGGGTCTCCGGAAAAATGCACTCGGGAGTAGACGGGCGATCGGAACGGTCAAAAATACGTGATAGAGAATAGGGTTTGATGTTTTTGGAACCCGGGCGATACGAGAGAGTAAAGTCAAAACGTCCGAAAAAAAGTGCCCACCGAGCCTGCCTGGAGTTCAATCTTTTAGCAGTTCTAATGTATTCCAAATTCTTATGATCGGTCCATACGATAAAAGGTACCCCCGACCCTTCTAACCAGTGACGCCATTCTTCCAATGCTAATTTGACTGCCAACAACTCTCGGTTACCAATGTCATAATTACTTTCGGCAGGGGACAAACGGTGAGACAAAAACGCTCATGGATGCATTCTGTCGTCTGCCGGAGAACGTTGGGATAGCACTGCACCTACCCCCACCTCTGACGCATCGACCTCCACCACGAACTGACGTGATGGATCAGGGGTTACTAAGATGGGGGCTGAAACAAAGCGGCCTTTCAGTTTGGCAAACGCAGCCTCAGCTGCGTTTGACCACCTGAACGTAGTTCTGGGGGAGGTCAAGGCGGTCAGAGGCGAGGCTAGTTGGCTGAAATTGCGAATGAACCGCCGGTAGAAATTGGCGAACCCCAGAAACCTCTGTAGGGCCTTACGGGAATCTGGACTTGGCCAATCCACCACAGCCTTAACCTTCTCAGGATCCATACGCACTCCCTCAGACGACACAATGTACCCTAGGAAGGGAACAGACTGTGCGTGAAAAGCGCATTTCTCCGCCTTGACAAAAAGCCCATTCTCTAACAGCCTCTGAAGCACTCGTCGAACGTGCTGCACGTGCTCCTGGAGAGAAGAAGAAAAAATCAATATGTCATCCAGGTAAACATATATGAACTGATCGACCATATCTCGCAGCACGTCGTTGACGAGTGCCTGGAAGACTGCCGGGGAGTTGGAAAGCCCGAAGGGCATAACCAAGTATTCAAAGTGCCCCCTGGGGGTGTTAAAGGCAGTCTTCCATTCATCCCCCCTCTTAATGCGGACCAAATGATAAGCGTTACGTAAGTCCAGTTTAGTGAAGATTGACGCTCCCTGCAACCTCTCGAAGGCTGAGGACATCAGCGGCAAAGGATACGTATTCTTTACCGTGATGTTGTTCAGCCCCCGGTAGTCAATACAAGGTCGCAGGGACCCGTCCTTCTTCCCCACAAAAAAGAACCCCGCCCCCGCTAGAGAAGAGGAGGGACGGATGAACCCTGCTGCTAGAGAATCAGAAATATATTTCTCCATAGCCTCTCTCTCTGGAACAGAAAGTGAATATAACTTGCCCTTAGGCGGAGACGTACCTGGCAGTAACTCTATAGCACAGTCATAGGGACGATGCGGAGGGAGAGAAGCAGCACGAGACTTACTGAACACCTCCTTCAGGTCGTGATACTCCGTGGGCACGTTTGACCAATCCACTGCCTCCTCCTGAAACGTAGAAACAGAAACAGACGGACAAGCAGACATAAGACAAGACTCATAACATTTACTGCTCCACTCCGATACTGTTCTCTGCTGCCAATCGATTCTGGGGTTGTGCTTGGTGAGCCAGGGGTGACCTAAAACAATGGGTGCGAGGGGGGAGTCCAGAATGTAGAAGGAGATGGTTTCAGAGTGGTTGCCAGATACGATGAGTGTGACAGGTCCGGTGGTGAAGGAAATGATGGGAAGGGCTTGGCCATTGAGGGCGTGAACTGCGATGGTCTGTGTGAGGGGTAGAAGGGGAACTTGAGTCCTGTGTGCAAAACCAGAGTCCATGAAATTACCCTCAGCCCCAGAATCCAGCAGTGCGTGACAGTCCTGAGTGTGGGCTGACCATCGTAGTCTTACCGGGAGGAGTGTAGATGTCGATGAGGTCTTCTCAGCGGAGATCCCACCCGACAGTAGCCTCAGACTTACTGCCGGGCTTGCCCCTTTTACTGGACAGTAGCAAGCGAAATGTCCTGCCGTGCCACAGCACAGGCACAAGCCCTGGGATCTCCGCCTCTCCCTCTCCTCCCGGGAAAGCCGAGCTTGCTCGACCTGCATGGGTTCATGATCGTAGACAGAGCTGACCGCGTCCCTGTCACTGGCTCCTACCGTCGGTCTCTCTCCACAGCAACGCGCTGGTAACCTCCGCTGCTCGATTCGAGAGAGTCGCGAGTCCACCCGAAGAGCCAGTTCTATCAGTCCGTTGAGGGTGGTTGGTAAGTCCAACGCATATATCTCCCTCTGGACACGGTCAGCCAGCCCATGCAGGAACATATCCCACTGCGCCTCCTCGTTCCACTGACACTCTGCCGCCAAGGTCCGGAACTCGGTAGAGAAATCAGAGGCGGATCTCTCTCCCTGCTTGAGATCCGCCAGAATCCGCGCCGCTTCTCTACCCGCGACCGCGCGGTCAAAAACTCTTCTCATCTAGGCGGAGAGCGTCTGAAACGAGGCACAGCAGGGATCTTGGTTCTCCCACACCGCTGTTCCCCATAGTGCTGCTCTCCCAGTCAGTAGCGTGAGCACGAACGCCACCTTGCTTTGGTCGTTGGCGAAGGTCCTGGGCTGCAGAGCAAAATGCATAGAACATCGTGTGATGAATGCTCTGCAATAGTTCGGCTCACCGCTGTATAATTCCGGAGTTGGTAGGCGGGGCTCTGACTGGGAGACGCTCTCAGATGTTACGAGGGGAGTAGGCGGTGTGGGTGGCACAGTGGGAACTCGCAGATGTTGTAATTGCTGAGTGAGCTCGGACACCTGCGTCACCAGAGCTTGAATCGCCCGACCCGATTCCGCCATACTCCTCTCCTGTGTGTCCATCCGCGACACACTGGCGCGGATGAATTCTTCTAGCGGAGAAGAGGACCCTCTTGCTGCTTCCATCATGGTCAGATCGTTCTGTCACGACAGAAATCAGGCGGAAGCAAGGATGCAAGTAACCAAAGGGTTTATTAGGGTCAGAGGACAAAACACACCAATCACAGTCTCTCGGGTGGGCAGGTGGCGCAGGGACTCGACAGACAGCGTGCAGGTGATGAGTGGAGTAGGTGAATCCAGAGACAGTGTACATCCAGGTGAGACGAACCACGATGACGAAACAAGAACCAGGTAGCAGACAACACGAGAAGACACTCTGAGGACATCAAACAACGATCTGACAAGGAGAGGAAAGTGTGGTGAGACTTTATAGGTGAGTAGATTGGCAGCAGCTGGTGCGGGAATTGAGATCAGCTGGCGCGCTGATGACTGGAGTGAGCGGTCACGCCCACTCACACACACACACACAGAGAACAACAATACACGAGACATGAAGAAACCAGTGAATTCATGAACCGTGACAATTGTGACCAATATTCTTCAAAATATATTCTTTAGTGTTCAGCAGAGGAAAGAAAGATTTAGAATGGCATGAGGGTGAGTTAAGGGGCATGCCTGGTCATGCACACAACTCGGTTTAAAAAAAAAAAAAGTGAAAACTTTTGGCCATTAATTTACATGACAATGGCATTTCGGGGGACTGACAGTGCAAAGTTTTGAAAACGATTTTGAAGATTTTGAGAGGAAGCCACAGCTGAATTTACCAGCGTCAACAGACCAGTGTTAATTTTGGCAGGCATTTTTCATTTAGTTGTTTTCTTTCTCATTATGGCACGTGGGCCAGAGCACGCTCAAAGAGCAGCACGCGGTGGCAAAAGAGAAGAAGAGAGAGGGACGAGAGTACTAAGACCAAGAAAGTGTAAAAAAAGAGCGATGAGAAGGAGGGACAAGTGTTTTAAACTCGGCTTCTGGACACATCCCCTCTGGTGTCTTGACCAATTAGATAGGCTATTATCTTAGCTAGGGGTGTGCCTTACATAATATATCAGCTTGTTATCAGTCACATGGTCCGAATTTTACAGGCCCTTGCAAAGTATACTCTTGTCCATAATTTCTAATAACAAGACTATGATGCAATTGACAAAGAATTGATTGGAAGAAATATTTAAAGCATGAATTTTCAAACTCATACATACTAAATATGCAATATTTCCCTTTAAGGCTCGAGCTATTCAATACTTATTAAAAGCAAGACATATTGAGTGATTAAAACAAGGATATTCAAATGTTCAAATGGGTTACATACACAATATGCAGTTATGCATAGAAATTATTAGTTTCATTAAAATTGAAAATTAAAGTCTTTATGAGTTCTATGGAGAACGAAGGCATGTTCTTTAGACAAAGGAATGTTGGTTTGGTCTGTCTTCTATGTGTGGAGACCTGCCCAAGAGAGTCTGTAGATAGTGATTTCCTATCACAGGTTTACATCAGTCTTGATTACTTGCAACAAATTTGACAGTCTCCTTCTTGAATTGGAATTATTAATAAGTGTTCGTTTGTCTCAGTGTTGCAAGCTGTTTGGTGAAAGAGGCTTGCTAAGTTAGGATTGCTTGCTTCAAACTAGATTTATGACGTCCTGTTTCCTTAAGGCCTCTCTGCATTCCAGCTCCTCAGGTTTCAATGTTCTGATGCATCTTAAAATTGTCTGATTCAGTCTCTGATATCCTACATAATTCTACCCAGAGATTTATCTCTGAGTTTATTAGCTCTACTTGTCAGTCGGTGGGGGATCAGGCCAGGAAACAAACCACAGTGCTATGGATCTCCGTGTTGAGACTGCTCAGAGCACAAGAAGAGGGGGTGAGCCTGAAGCGCTAGAAGCTGCAGAAGGGCTGCAGGTTAAAGCATTCCATGTCCCTCTAAGCTGCATTAACATTTGGAAATACATCTAAATGCCATAAATTAAATCAGTATCAAGCAAATTCATATTTGCAGAAGTTTGTTTAGTAACAGCCTAAATGTATTATTATAATTGATTGTTTAAAATGTAAGAATTTGACTGAAAGATGATGCACATTTTTAGAAAAAAAAAGGCTTTGTAAAAGCTAAAAATGCCCATAAAAGGTTAAAATCAATTTAAACTTTTTGGAAAAGATTAATTTCTATCACTGCTGTGAACTGACCACACAGAATATGAAGAATATCAAAAACTGTAGGAGTCAGCAGTCCATGGCAGTCTTTAAGATATCAGCACAATTACACACTCAGCAAAATATCGTCTAATTATCTTTATCGATAAAATCCCAGAAAATATTGAATTTTTTTTTTTTTTTTTTTTTCAATATCGCACACCCTTAGTACTAACACAAAATTATTTGCAATGGTCGCTTTGTCACATCCAGTGTAGACAGCCTCAAGCTGTTGGTTTATTTCTGTTTTTTGTTTTGTTTTGGGGTTTTTTTTGGCTTGTAGAAGTTATGAATGGCCGGTCACTTAATTTAGCAGCCAAATTGGCTGGTGAGTGAAAAAGTTAATGTTAACAATGTACATTTTGTTCTATGAGGTGGTTGTCCTCACATCTTTACCTAGCTGGTTTTTCAACTCCTAACATATTACGCAATTACATTGGCAGACATTCGTTGTTATCTGTTGATACTTCACTGAAGCGTGAACCATCGTCATTATGTCTGGAAACACTGGGTTGAGGAATGTTCATCGTGTCAAAATAACTTTTTTAACTACATTGTTAATTTTGTGTAACTTGGAACCACTAGAAGTGCATGTAAGCATGGTCATTTTTTTGTAAGTTTATTGAGAACAGTGTGCACTGTTGAATGAATGAATTTGGAAATTGAATTGCAGAAGATGAATTTAAGCACAGTGAAGAACTACACAGTTCTGTTTCTCTCATTGTGACCAATATTCTTCAAAATATATTCTTTAGTGTTCAGCAGAGGAAAGAAAGATTTAGAATGGCATGAGGGTGAGTTAAGGGGCATGCCTGGTCATGCACACAACTCGGTTTAAAAAAAAAAAAAGTGAAAACTTTTGGCCATTAATTTACATGACAATGGCATTTCGGGGGACTGACAGTGCAAAGTTTTGAAAACGATTTTGAAGATTTTGAGAGGAAGCCACAGCTGAATTTACCAGCGTCAACAGGCCAGTGTTAATTTTGGCAGGCATTTTTGATTTAGTCTTAGTCTTTATCTTGAGACGAAAATGCTTAATAGTCTTAGTCATGTTTTAGTCACTTGAGTCTTTCATAGTTTTAGTCTAGTTTTAGTCGACGAAAAGTCATTGCATTTTTGTCAACTTTTAGTCATTACTTTTAATCAAACTGCAGTTACCAACATTTATTTTGGTAGCTATTTTATATGTAGTATTCAAACAAAAACAGTCATCAATACTTCTCTCTCTTGACCAAATCAATTAAGCTTAGTTATGAGAAATTTTAATCAAGGATTGAATTTGGAAAAACTGGAATAAATTTTCATTTTTTGGTAGAGATATAAATTAAGCTGTTAACCTTCGCCCCCATTGTGGGCCTCACAGGTGAAAATAACCTACCTAAATTAAAATGGTAACAGTTTGTGACAAAGTATGCTACACACACAAATTAGGTATCTTTGGAAAGAAGACACTCTCGGCTTTACTATCCATCATCCAGAGTTGATAATGCTCAAAAAGATAAAAAGTTATACACACTGACGTGCCTTGAAAAATATTTTTCCACACTGAATGTTTTTTTATTTCATATACAAATACATGAAATAAGTCCTGGAGCAATTCAGAAAATGGTTATAATGGGTTGAAAGCCATGTGTCTCATGAGTTTATATTTCAAATTTGAAGAAGATACCATGAAAAATGAGATTCCTGCAATATTTTTTCAGAAACTATTTATTGTCCCCCCTGTTTGAGGAAAAATAACCACCAAATGGATTTCAGAATTATACAAGCTATTTTAGTCATTATACATGTTCCTGCGTAGTTTTTCAATTATAAAATAATAGACAGATTTATTTGAGCACTAAAAAATACAAAAATAATTATTTGAGTAATAAAAAAGGAAAAAAAAATAGAAAAAGAATTCTTTGTATATAGTATGTATACTGAAGTATTCTGATTGCCAGACATAAACTGATATTGCCAGACATGGTCATACAGTCAGTAATCGCACGCTGATGTGCTTCCATTCAGATGATAATCATACAGATGGGCCATATAATAAATAATAGCTGATCAATGAATCACAATGATAGCCGTCATAGAGTCGGTAATAAACACGCTGATGTCCGTCCATACAGATTATAATCATGCAGATACGGCCACATTCCCCACACAATACACACACACACATATAAAAAATGTAGAAGAAAAAAAAAAGTTTTTTTATGGATAAAGCAGATCGCTAAGTTACGCCCCGCTCAGATGACAGCGTGCGTGTCACAGCATGCGTCAGGCTTTCAGGAGGGAGCGCCAAATTCAAATGAACTATATTCCGCTTTTCTGATACTTTTTTTTTCAAATTCACCAAGTTACAAATTACAAATACTTGCTCATCAAATGTATTTAATAAAAAATACAAAACATTGGCCTGAGAAATGTATTTAATTAAAATACAAGTAATTTGAAAATACAAAAATACAAACAGCATTTACAAGCAATCAAGTGCAAGAGACATTTAGATACACAGATAAGATAAAGATATTAGTGCTTTCCTCTCCTTGAACAACTTATAAACAACATATTTATAAACAACATTGTTACGGCCATCAGCCGTAACAGGAAAGAGGAAGAGTCTCAATACCAGAGAGATGTTGAATAACACAGATTTTATCTACAAATAAAGGGTTTAGTGTCGGGACAGACAAGGCCGAAATAACAAACCAAAATCTTCCTTTTTAACACTCTACACCTAAATCAGAATTAAAGAAAACAAAATACAGTTTGAACTTACCTGGCTCCCTAAACCAAAAACAATGTGAAAAGGTATTTAAAAATAAATTGGTGTCAAACCTCCTCCATCCCTTAACTAGCCAAAACGTATTTACAAAGTATTCACAAAAGATATATATACAGTCCCCTCCATAAGTATTGGAACGGTAAAGACAAAATTGCTCTGTTGGCTGTGGAGTCAAGACATTTGCAAATATGATTAAAAGATGAATATGAGACAAAACTACAGAATGTCACATTTTTTTATTAGCCGTTTCAACACATACATGTTTAACCAAATAAAAAGAACAGCACTTTTAGAGTTCATCCCACTCATTGATGTGAGCATAAGTATTGGTACAGTTGAACATAAGGCAGATATAAAAGATTAAAAGCTATTATTTAGTTGCAGATCCACAATCACAGCAGTGAGTCTGTGACCCATAGACATCACCAGACTCTTGGTCTCATCTTTGAAATACTTTTCCCATCCTTTAATGCAGCCAATTCCAATTGTTGCTTGTTTTGGGGAGTTTCTGCCTTTACTCTCCTCTCCAGCTAGTGAAATTTAAGTCTCCTGAGGACAGTAGATTGTCAGAGCATCACCCCAGCTTTCTGGAAGTTGTTGCTGATTTTACAAAAACGTATTTTAGGGTTCATTTTCACAGCTTTTATGATTTGTCTGTCATCAACTACTGTTGTTTTCTCAGCCGATCAGGTAATTGTTGGTTGCTGGTGTCGCTGGTGGTTTCCAAACTCTTGATTTCTCCATGCCCTTTGTTTTTGCTAGAGCTCTAATTGACTTCCTCTTTTCTTTTAGCATCCATATTGCTTGCTTTTCTCTCAAAGTCAGCTCCCTCATCTTCATCCTGGTTTGTGTGTATCATCATCAAATGCAAGATTCAGAATACAGAAGTAATGGATATAACCGATACAACACATTCCCTGCTTTTAATATCTGAAGAATTACTGCAACAGGACACAGCTGATCACTTAGAAAGACCTGTGAGGCAACTGGTCCAATACTTATGCTCACATCAGATAGAGGCATGAAACTCTAAAAGTGCTGATTTTCTTAGCTGGTAAAACATTTATGTTTTGAATCACCCAATAATAAAATGTGATATTCTATTTTTTTTTTCTCATATTCATCTTTTAATCATATTTTCAAATGTCTTGACTCAGCCAACAGAACAATTTTGTCTTTACTGTTCCAATACTTTTGGAGGGCACTTTGTATATGGACAAAAGTATTGGGACACCCCCTTCTTTAGAACAGAAGGCAGCTCTTCCAAAACTTTGGCAACAAAGATGGAAACATAATTCACATTTAAAAACTGTATTTCCATCACTGTTGCAACAGTTTTGAAAGTGTCTAAAATGACTGTACCCATATACAAGTCATTGGTGTTTGGTGATGAGTTTTTGGCTCAAGGTCTGCATATAAAGTCACACCAGAGGTGTTCAGCTGGGATCAGGACTTGGCTTTCTGCCGACCAGTCAAGTTCTTCCAAACTGACTGAATCAATCATTTCTTTTTAACCTTGCCTTATTCACAGAGGCACTGTCATGTTAGAATAGATAAGGGTTCGGTCCAAACTGTTGCTATAAAATTAGAAGCACACTATTCCCTAGAATATCATTATATGCTTAAACATTAAGATTTGTACTCATAGAAATGACTAAAGTAGTCAAACCTGTTCATAAGAAGGGGTTGACCCAATACTTTTGGCGCACGCACACACACAATCCAAAATCAAAAAGGTGTGGATCAAGATAACGAAAAAAAAAAGACTGGAAACAAACACGATCACAAAATTACAAGTTACACCCTCAATCTCAAACTACACACAATATCTCTGGTAATAGACTCAAACTTGAATGAACAATTACGGCGAAGTGCAAAACAATGTACTACGAAGTCACACATGATGACATAATCATGCCAGAGATTTACTCCTGTAATTTAGTCGAGAGTAGGCGGCTGCAGTGAGGGGAGGAGTGAAAAAAGTGCAGGCAAGCCGGACACTTCCTGAATCTCGTTGTGTTGCTGGACTGCAAACGTCAGCAATGGAAGAGATCGCGTTCGCGTTCGCGTTCGCGTTCTTTATCGCAGACGAAGTGGATGCAGTTGAAATACCACTTTTTTTACACAAAGATGGTTATGATGAGGAGAATCACAGAAGGTGAACAGTGCTCATTACTTAAAATGGCTTAACGTTATTCAGTAAATAGTAGGGATATAAATCTGGTCTAGAGTGGTATGTTGCAACTTGCATCTAATAAAACTTATTTAGTGTAAAAAATAAACAGCCTAGACTGCAGATAATTCAGCACCAAATAAAAGGATTTCATTAAAACATAAATGAAGCCAATAGCAAGTTGCTTTTGAGAGAGAGAGAGAGAGAGGTCATAAGAAATGTTTTTTTTCTCTCCTAGGAATGTCCCTAAAATTCCTCACTTTGTTGAGAATGTGGTCAATTTGTACAGTCCTTCTGAGTTTCAAAGTCATTTCAGACTTTCTAGAGGGCATGTGGAGGTATGTAGGCCTACATGGTGTGAGAAGCAAGCAATACATCCTGTTAGGAATATGATGTACAATGTTAAACATTTTTTTTTTCATTATCAAATTTGAAATAAATTTTATTTGACCATTTAGTTTTTTCCCCCCCAAGCAAACAAAAAAACAGCATGTACATAGAAGAACTATATAAAATAGGGGGATAGAATATATGAAAATATATTCAATTGTCCATAACAAAGAAAAACACAGAAATATACTAAGGGGACATAGTTTGTGAAAATATACAGTGATTACATTTTTGACTTAAGCCCTGGGTAGTTTCAACTCTTGTGCTGTTGTTTGTGAGATGTATTCATGTGTCCATGTTTTTATTACGTATATGATTATATATAATTTTTTTTCTCTTCCTAATGCAGGATCTTATAAATACACTTGGTCCTTTTTACATGAATACACAGCAGACTAAGGTGCCACTGACAAACAGTATACTTGCCTCTCTATGGACTCTTTCCAACCAAGAGTCCTATAGAGGAGTGGCAGACAGATTTAACATAACCAAATCAACACACCTGCATGATTTCTGTTCTCTTGTAATAACGCATTTGTCACATTACATCTCCTGGCCCAGAGGACATGCCCTGTATATATCCCAGTTAGAATTCGAAGCAGCTGGGTTTCCTAACACTGTCTGTGCAGTTGATGGATGCCACATTCCAATAGTAAAACCACACTGCGAGAATCCTGTGGCCTACATCAATAGGAAACAGTTCTATTCTGTTATACTTACAGCATTCTGTGACAGTCAGCGGCGATTCTGTCATGTCAGTGTGGGTCACCCTGGTAGCTGGCATGATTCAAGGGCATTTCGTTTGTCAGAGGTAGGCCCACTTCTTGAATAAGATCCACATTCCCTGGTTCCTGAGGGCATGCATATAATTGGAGATTCTGCATACCCTCTTTTGCTTCAGCTAATGAAGCCATACAGAGACGATGGTCACTTGACTGTCAGGCAGAGATGGTTCAATAGGAAACTGAATTCTGCTCGTGTAGTCTTTGAGCATGCATTTGGAATTTTAAAATCAAAATTCAGGAGACTGAGATGTTTGCACATGAAAAAAGTGAAGAACATTTCTTCCGCATTCACAGCCTGTTGCATTCTTCATAACATCTGCCTGAAATCCAATGACCACATTGAGGAGGATCTGCAGGCAGATGATATGGAGGAGGACCCATACCCACCAGAAGCCCACATTCACAATAATGCATCACATCATAGAGATGCAATCTGTGGCCGCCTGTGAACATCACATTGACTTGTTCTACCTTCAACACTTGCCTTAAACTTATTTTAATAACAAAGCTTTTTATTTTACTGTTTTGTGAGCTGGTGGATGGGATTGTACAGGATGATATTAAGCACTTAATATCAAATGATTGACATAGTATTTTGCCAGTCAACCACTGTCCCCTGTCTAGGGAGGAATGTTTTATGTTGTTATCTCTATAAAAATGATGTGATGAGCAATAAAAAAGATGTGATACACATGGGAATGGACTATACTGTATAGTTAAACTTTATTTTTTAATAGATCGATTATCATTTCTTGGGATTTACAGATTTTTTTGAGTTGTTCAATTATTTCTCCAAGGCAGGTAAGATATTTTTTTTCAAACACCCTTCTCCGCCTCTCTTTAAGCCTTCTTCGGCGCTCTAAGTCAGGCTGCACTAGTGACTCTAGAGCAACTGTTCTCCTCTCTGAATGCGCTTCAAAAACTTCACAGAATGTGGATCTTGTTTGTAGTCTTCTGTGTATTTCTGTGGAGGGCATAGCAGTGGAGGGACCTGGTTGCTCTTCTGGGAAAGGCTTCTTGGGAGCACTGTAGTCAGTGTTGAACAGAGGAGTTGAGCATATTATGCCTGATGGTGCACTCCCAACTCCACATTTCCCAAATAAGTCTTTGTATATGGACAAAAGTATTGGGACACCCCCCTTCTTTAGAACAGAAGGCAGCTCTTCCAAAACTTTGGCAACAAAGATGGAAACATAATTCACATTTAAAAACTGTATTTCCATCACTGTTGCAACAGTTTTGAAAGTGTCTAAAATGACTGTACCCATATACAAGTCATTGGTGTTTGGTGATGAGTTTTTGGCTCAAGGTCTGCATATAAAGTCACACCAGAGGTGTTCAGCTGGGATCAGGACTTGGCTTTCTGCCGACCAGTCAAGTTCTTCCAAACTGACTGAATCAATCATTTCTTTTTAACCTTGCCTTATTCACAGAGGCACTGTCATGTTAGAATAGAAAAGGGTTCGGTCCAAACTGTTGCTATAAAATTAGAAGCACACTATTCCCTAGAATATCATTATATGCTTAAACATTAAGATTTGTACTCATAGAAATTACTAAAGTAGTCAAACCTGTTCATAAGAAGGGGTTGACCCGATACTTTTGGCGCACGCACACACACAATCCAAAATCAAAAAGGTGTGGATCAAGATAACGAAAAAAAAAAGACTGGAAACAAACACGATCACAAAATTACAAGTCACACCCTCAATCTCAAACTACACACAATATCTCTGGTAATAGACTCAAACTTGAATGAACAATTACGGCGAAGTGCAAAACAATGTACTACGAAGTCACACATGATGACATAATCATGCCAGAGATTAGGCTTGTTTGAGATGCGCCTTGCCTCGCCTGTAATTTAGTCGAGAGTAGGCGGCTGCAGTGAGGGGAGGAGTGAAAAAAGTGCAGGCAAGCCGGACACTTCCTGAATCTCGTTGTGTTGTTGGACTGCAAACGTCAGCAATGGAAGAGATCGCGTTCACGTTCTTTATCGCAGACGAAGTGGATGCAGTTGAAATACCAAGTGTTGAAATAAGTTTAAGGCAAGTGTTGAAGGTAGAACAAGTCAATGTGATGTTCACAGGCGGCCACAGATTGAATCTCTATGATGTGATGCATTATTGTGAATGTGGGCTTCTGGTGGGTATGGGTCCTCCTCCATATCATCTGCCTGCAGATCCTCCTCAATGTGGTCATTGGATTTCAGGCAGATGTTATGAAGAATGCAACAGGCTGTGAATGTGGAAGAAATGTTCTTCACTTCCATTTGCTTTGAGAAAACATGTGAAACAATGTAAATAGAGATGCTTTAGAAATTATTTGAAATGTAAATTTGAAATGTGATTCTGCAGTAAATTCGATTTCAAATTGCGATACAAAAAGCACACCAACCTTGTAATACTCCCATGTAACTTTTCCCTCTCCTGTTGACCGACACCGATCTTTAGCCCTTTTGTAGGTTGTTATCATGTTGCCAAGTTTTTTTTTCGCAATTTTTCATTGCTGATGTTGTAACCTTTTTCTTTGAAAAGTTGCTCAAGCTTTTTGTAGAATGCAATTTTATTTCTATAGTACAGATGCAGATACATTGTGTGAGGTCAAGCAGCAGCAGTGTGGTCCCGTGTGTGAATTCTATGAGAACAGCAGTTTATAATTGTGAGAGATAAACTTTATACATATTGGATATTTTGAAACAGTGCATACCTTGTTGGGTTTCTTGACATTCTGACTGCATGGAAGGGGATTGAAGATTGTGCGTTTGTGAGGATTGTTGTGTGAGATTTATTTTCCTTGTTTCAACAGGGCACTCCACAAGGGATGCTGAATGGGTAATCACTGGAGTGGGACACTGAGACAGAGATGCTGGACGTGGAGGGGGACACTGAGACAGAGATGCTGGACGTGGAGGGGGACACTGAGACAGAGATGCTGGACGTGGAGGGGGACACTGAGACAGAGATGCTGGACGTGGAGGGGGACACTGAGACAGAGATGCTGGACACTGGGTAGTATCTGCCAAAGAGAACACAATAAAAAATTAAAATTCCCCATGATCATTTTAAATTTTGTTATGGTTACATTAAAAACATATTTTTTATCTGTAAAAACTAATTTCAATCAATAAAAATAAAATAAAATAAATTCCATCATCAAGCAACCAATCTTCTTCTTTTTTACCCACCATTCTTTATTGTCTCAGCAATTTATTTGCTTACTGTTAATGTTATTGCTCCCTGGGAGTCTGATAGTGTTAATAACACATTCTCCATCTTGCTACAATTGTTAACTTTGTGGATGCCTTTTATAATCAAAGCCATAATGAGAAATGAGGAGCACACAGATGCTGCACTAAATTTACACTGTTATCCCTAATTATGGGTTAAACATTTCAGAGTGGGATATGGCACAGCTGATTAACCTAATTATGTGTATCCTACTTAAGGGACAGTTTACCCCCAAAAAATATATATTTGGGTGAACTATTCCTTTTTTACATGAAACATATTCCATATAAATATATTACACAATTGTTTGTCACCTTAATGTAAATTTGAATGTCACGTTTAATGATTAGGAAAAGTGTGTACAGCAAATTATACAAAATTAATATGAAACAAAAACACATTTTAAATTAAGAAATTAGCATGCGTGTGTGGGCTTTGTTTACTGCACTCCTGAAATAAGACATACCCAGATAAAGATCTCAGATAAAAACACACAAACATGAGGCCTAATTGCAAAACCGTCACATTAGATGTAGCCTATGCATGCATGTAGGATGGATTGACTAATTTATTTAATGGAATAATGTTGTACAAAAATGTAAATGTACAAAATTAAAACCAGCATACAATACATAAAGAGAAAATTACAACAAACAGGATGTAACAAAGTTCGTAGATTCGGGAAGAAGGAGGCGGGAACCGGCAAACATTTACGGATTTAATAATCAAAATAAACAAACGTAAAAGTAAAGCGGCAGCCCCTCACGGACGACTGCCGCACACAAAACACAAAATAATATCCAGGCCTGGTCCTCTCTCGTCTTCCACTGTCGTCACTCCTCCTTTTATCCTTCCGGAGCTCCTCCGTGGGACTCGAGACCGGTGAGTGTCGCAGGTGTCGCTCATTATCATTAACTCCACCGGCCTCGCTCCGTTCCCACGGCTCTCGGCCCCGCCCCACTCACCACATACCCCCATCGCCCCTCGCAGGCCGGGGGGTACCCTCGAGACTGCGCTCTACTCCCCCCCCCCCCCCCCCCCCCTCCCCTCCTTCCTGGGGGGGACCCGTCAGGGCGGCCGCGGCGTACCTGGGGGTATGGACAGACGAGGCGAGAGAAAAGGAGGCGGAAGGATGAGGAGTGCCAGAGACGAGAGAGGGGAGAGAGGAAAAAAAAAAATTCGGTCCGGTTCCCGGACACACTGCTGGTTGGTCCTCAACCAGCTGAGAGGCTCTCACTCGCGGTGCCATGCGATGGTACTGGACCTCTTTGGTGGACGGCTCGACGCTCCGCCTCCTGGCGGACGGCGATGGCTCCTCCGGTCGAGGGCAGCCGGCAGCGAGTCCCCCATTCCCTGCTCCTCCCTATCATGGCGGATGGCAGCAGGCTACGGCCACTCGGCGAATGGCGCCGACTCCTCCGCTCCCTCTCGGACGGCAGCCCCCCTCCTCGACCCAGGAGCACGGCAGCGAGCCTTCCGTCCCACCTGATGTTCCATCGCTCCAGCACCACCGTCGCCTCGGGCAGCCAGCGGCCGTCCCCGCTACTCCCTGCTGCCCGATCTCCTCAGCACCGCGATCCCCCTCAGCAGCGAGGGCTCTCTGACAGCGTGTCCCTCCTTCCTCCCGGGTTTCGGCACCAATGTAACAAAGTTCGTAGATTCGGGAAGAAGGAGGCGGGAACCGGCAAACATTTACGGATTTAATAATCAAAATAAACAAACGTAAAAGTAAAGCGGCAGCCCCTCACGGACGACTGCCGCACACAAAACACAAAATAATATCCAGGCCTGGTCCTCTCTCGTCTTCCACTGTCGTCACTCCTCCTTTTATCCTTCCGGAGCTCCTCCGTGGGACTCGAGACCGGTGAGTGTCGCAGGTGTCGCTCATTATCATTAACTCCACCGGCCTCGCTCCGTTCCCACGGCTCTCGGCCCCGCCCCACTCACCACACAGGACTTCAAACCAAGAAAATAAAAATAAAAGGGTAGGCTAAATAAATAAAGCACATGTCCTAATTACTAATAAATTACTATAGAAAAAGTAAATAGTATTAGGCTATAGCTAATGGACTTCTTAGGATTAAGGGGAAAAAATATCAGATGACATTCGCAGCCAATGAGCATTAAGCTGTGTCGTCAGCAAGTAGTTTCCCATGATGCTTTTGATCAGCGCAGTTGGTGGAGAGCAACTGCGCTCGACTGCAGAATCCGACACGTGCGCCTTGCGCTCGCGAGAGATTTTTGACATACGTCAGCATGAGATCAGAGCAAGGCGGACCGCACTCGGACACATTTCTAACCGGCATGCATCTCGCGCTGATCGGTTCTGCGCAGATTTTGCTCATCTCAAACAAGCCTATATTGAGTGTTTGGGGCAGTCCTTATATCTGGGTCAGGAGATCCAATTGCAGCCTCCAGCAAATTATCTCAAGGAACAGCCCACCTTAAACAAACATGAACATACGAGAACATAAGAGGGCAGAATGGAAATAACAAACAAATGACATAACATATTCTTTATACCCAAGACTACGCAATATATTGATATCTCTTCTAATTTCTGTTTATTTCATACCAATACCATCAAACATTTCTACATTTTCTTTTTTCATTGCTCCTTTATAAGCATGTCAAATTAAGCAGTCCTGCGAAACTTTGTCATGGTCCGTGAGATGAGGCGAGGACTCAAGTTGAAGGAAGAAATGGTTTGAGTGGCAAATTCATGCAAATTCATGAGTGGACTGTGAGGGCTCACGTACTGGAGTGGGCTCTTGAGTGGACTTTGGCTGCGTTTACACTGGCAGAAAAAAAATCAGATCTTTTGCCCACATCTGGCACAGATCGGAATTTGATGCACACGTGTAAACACAAAAATCCTCACGAAATCCAATTTTTTCATATCCGATCTGAGCCATTTCCAAATGTGGTTTTAAATGAGTAAAGTAAAGTCGTGACGTATTGTCAAGTATGGTGACCCATACTCGAAATTGGTGCTTTGCGTTTAACCCATCCAAGTGCACACACACAGCAGTGAGTAGTGAACAAATGCACACAGAGCAGTGGGCAGCCATTTATGCTGCAGCGCCCGGGGAGCAGTTGGGGGTTCGGTGCCTTGCTCAAGGGCACCTCAGTCGTGGTATTGAGGGTGGAGAGAGCGCTGGACATTCACTCCCCCCACCTACAATCCCTGCTGGCCGGAGACTCGAACCCACAACCTTTGGATTACGAGTCCGACTCTCTAACCATTAGGCCACGACTTCCCATGAAATTAGATACATATCCGATATCTGGACATCCGACCTACATCTAAACACACATATCCGATTCTCCATAGAACTCCCAATGAGAGGGTGACACGTTTGCTCTTAAAGATTTTTAATGGCGTTTTAATGCCAGCGTGCTGTATGCGGTCACATTTTATTGAAATGGAAACTTTATAGAAATTGTACATTCAGGAGTTGGTTTTCAACCCCTGCCCCGTGAATTTTGAAAATACAACAGCCAAAAGCTACATTATACTGTATTTCTCAGCAATGAGGTGATAACTTGGTAGTTTTTGTAATTAAACTGACGCTTGTTCGCAATGCTTCACAATCCCTCCGCTCGCATGTGTGTGCATTTGTTCGTTTGCTCGTTCTCTCTCTCTCTTTCTCTCTCCCTTCTCTCTTGTTAATTCATTCTAATTGATTTCAATAAATATCATCTTTATTTCATTAAAGAATTATACCTCCGCTGTAGATAAAATAGTCTAACAAATTAAAATTAACGTTATTTTTCTGTCTTTATCCGTTCAGTCAGATTTTGTGCTGCAAAACATAGCCGTTGTCCATGCTGGCAAATGATAATGGCCATTCGATGTGAATTATATAAATAATTTTAATAGCATGGCCATTTAAAATGTGCATAAGCGATCATTGCAGACAGCCCTTTTGGGTTGGAATTAATGTAAACACAGCTATCGGATACCAGTCATGTCAAAAGTGAATGTAAACAGACGGGCCAAAAAAAATCGGATATGTTCAAAAGATCAGATCTGTGCATTAAGACTTGCAGTGTAAACGCAGCCTTTGAAGGCTCCTGGACTGGATCGGGTTCATGAGTGGACTCTGAAGGCTCCCGGACTGGAGCGGGCTCTTGAGTGGATTCTGAAGCGGGCCATGCATGCAGAACAGCCATAAGGTGAAAAGCGAAGAAGGCCTTCTTGACTATGGCAGCAGCAGAGAAATCGTGTGGCTCTGAAGCAGGCTCTGTGGCCGAGACAAGGAGAGTGGGTTGCTCAGTGACAGCCTCTGTGGCATCAGTACACAGCAAAAAACGATGGGCTATTTTTTTAACCCAACTGATGGGTTACACGTATTGGGTCACAATGTTGGGTTATTTTCTAAAACGTTGGGTTATTTTTTTTAACCCAATCGATGGGTTACATAAATTGGGTCACAATGTTGGGTTATTTTCTAAAACGTTGGGTTATTCTTTAAAAACCGTTGTTGTTTTTTTTTTATAATAACCCTAAGCGTTGGGTTAAATTGGTTCCCGCAGCGACGGTTCAAATTTTAACGGACAACAAAGTGACTGGCAGTCAGACAGCAGAAGAAGATGTTGCTGCTGTGTCAGTATGTGGTTTTTGATATATAACTCTTATAACATATAAAGAATCGTTAAACACACTCTAAAATTTAATGTTTTTGTTTTTTTAAACAAAGTTGTAGTTCCCTTTAGTCATTGTATTGTTCTCCGGAGAATGAGCTTGCTTGTAAATAAAGAGCCTAACAGCTGCCCCAATTAGGTTGCTAGTAGTAATAAAGTAATTAAAAAAATAACAGAAAGTCTAGCGAAACTGTTTAGAGATGTATTACAGTCACCCAGTGTTAATAATGTGTAATGTTAGTAGAATGTATAACGTTAACGTTAAGCCTGTGTTAGGCCTACTACTTACTGAAATCACTATCTACCATTACGCCAGGTTTAAATTATTTTACAGTTAATGGAGGGTTGCAGACCTGTTCTGACTACAGTTTATTTGGTCGCACTAGTGATTATCACATTTATATACGGGAAACGGCAAATGCAGTGGTGTTCATTTGAACCGTGCCGCACAGACCATTTAATTGTCGGTCCAGTAACGTATATAACATTAGCGCAGCGGCAGCTCAGACCAGCTTAGTCCAGAGAGAAGCGCTCAAATTCGCTGAATTCTCTGTTAGAAAAGTCTAAAAATAATCCAATTCTCCCATAAGAAAGATGTGATGGGAGAAACGAACTTTTCGAAGCTTCGACTCATTTAAACCAGTTGCTTCTCAAAATGATTCACTGCTTACAAGCAGTGATGCCTGTTGGTCAAAACAGGACCAGTGTCAAGTGTTTGGAAAGCTTCCAGCACTAATAACACTAAAAGCGTTTTAATGGTTTATTCATATGATTTTGAATATTGTTATGCATCTATTACAACAGCCTCTAATTACAGCAATTTCTCTTATGAAGCTATGACAGATTTGCATGTTTTTGTTTAATGTGTTTATACTTATGTTTTAGACAATGGATTCTTCCGTGAAGGAAAAACTGCAACAGTGGAAATCTCTGCTACTTAATTGAAAGATTTCAAAGTAAGTAAACTATTTCAATTAGCGATACATGTACACTACCAGTCAAAAGTTTTTTTTTTCAAAGAAACAGCAAAAGCAGCAATATTGTGAAATATTTTTACTATTTAAAATAACTGCTTTCTATTTTTCAGTGTCACGTGATCTTTCAGAAATCATTCTAATATGCTTATATGCTGTTCAAGAAACATTTATTATTATTATTATTATCAATATTTAAAACAGTTTTTTTTCAGGATTATTTGATGAATAGAAAGATCCAAAGATCAGCATTTATCTGAAATAAAAAGCTTTTGTAACATTATACAGTACACTTATACCATTTGGAGTCAGTGTATATATATATATATATATATATATATATATATATATATATATATATGTTTGTTTGGGGGGGGTTACTACTTTTATTTAGCAAGAATGCATTAAATTGCTAAAAAAACAATGATAAAGTCAATTATAATTGTCACAAGTCAGGCCTCTGTGGCTCTCTCCGATCACCACCGGACCCTCACCCGAGTACTAACACTCTCTTGGACTCCATTACCTACACTCCCCGTACCTAGGACTAATCACGCCAGGTGTTTCTCATCAAACCCACTATTTAAGCCACACTTTCACTCTCCTCCAACGCAAAGTCTTGTTTAGCCCTGTCTGACATTTCAGAGCGGTTACATTGTCTGCTATTCTGTGTATGATCCTGGACTGCCTTGACCCTTGAGATTCTCTGCCGCCTGCCCCTTTTCCTTTGTTTGTTCTGTTTCTGACCTGATCCTAGCCTGCTGCCTGCCCTGACCCTAGCCTGGTAATACACTTATGATTCTGGTTCTCTGTGATATCCTAGACGCTGTTGATCGACCACTGCCTGCTGTTGATACTGATCTTAATAAACACTGAAAATGGATTCGACCGCTTCTGACTCCTCATTACAATAATGTTAGAAAAGATTTATATTTCAGATAAATGCTGTTCTTGGGCAGTCGTGGCCTACTGGATAGAGAGTTGGACTTGTAATCCGAAGGTCGTGGGTTCGAGTCGCAGGTCTGGCATGCATTGTAGGTGGGGGGAGTGAATAACCAACACTCTCTCCACCCTCAATACCACGACTGAGGTGAATCGAACCCCCAACTGCTCCCCGGGCGCCGCAGCATTGGCTGCCCACTGCTCCGTGTGTGTGTTCACTACTGTGTGTGTGCACTTGAATGGGTTAAATGCAGAGCACAAATTCTGAGTATGGGTCACCATACTTGGCCACACACCACTTCCCTTTCCCTTTCTTCTGAACTTTCTATTCATCAAAAACCTGAAAAAAATTCTACTCTGGTGTTTTCAACATACTAATACTAATAATAAATGTTTTTGAGCAGCAAATTAGAATTATATCTGAAGGATCATGTGACTGGAATAATGATGCTAAAAAATCAGCTTTGATCACAGGAATAAATGACATATTAAAATACAGTTATTTTAAATAGTAAAAATATTTCACAATATTATTGCTGTATTTTGGATCAAATAAATGCAGACTGCTTCATCTTATCACAGAGGAAGGAGTGGATGAAGAAAGTTTTACACCAGCATTGCTGTACTAATTCCAAGAACTTTCAACGAGGAGACAAAGGAATAGAAGACCTGTTTTATTTGTGTACTGTATTTGCACATTTGTGTATGTTTTGATATGAGTGAATATGAATTGAGACATTTGTTGGTTTTGAATTCACTGCACATCTTGAAAATATGTTAGTTATATGTGCAAAATTTTATATTCTTACACATTCTTGTACATTTAATTTGTAAACATATGAATTTACAGTACTTACTAAAAATGTTTTACATTTCAAAATATTTGTTAAATTTATTATTTGCATATTTAAATAAACAAAATCTGTATTTGAAAACAAAGTAGTTTTATTAAGTAATGTTATAAATAAATAAAAAATACTGATCTGAATTAATATAAATAATTAACTCAACTGTTGGGTAACTTTTAACCCAAATGGATCATTGACATTCATTGGGATTTTCTGAGCAAAACCGCCCTGAGTCATTAACATAATAATTTTGTCGACAGAATAAGGTTCTGTCTGCATTCTGAGTGGTTTTGAGATATTGAGCTTCAAAGTTTTTGCATTACATATAGCAAAAATTATATGGGGATCAAGCCTCTTTCCTACATGAAAATGACACTGAAAATGAGACCCTAAATGTATTCTAAATGTACAATCTCAAAATCATCTGTTGTTACTCTAATCTATCTGACCAGGAATTTATTCCACAAAAAAGCGGGACAGGGAAAATGTCATATTCTTTAAATCAGTATGGCTGAGATAATATTCTGACATTCATTGTTGTTCAATGACTGCATCATTTAAATTGTTGGCTATTTGATATTTAAGGCTTAATGTTTTCAAATTTATGACATTTTAAGAGTTTAAACTGTATGAATATTTCACCAATCGCTACATATTATATATAAATATATAAATATTTCGCCAGTCATTACAGACTTATATATCAGCATGGATGGATCTCTTAATTGCTGCAATAGCATACTCCTGATATTTTAAGAACCTTTTTCAAATGTCATCGCATCAGAAAGGCATTTACTTTCAATAAAAATGAAGGAAATAATCAAAAAGTTGAAAATAAAGTATCACGTAGAGTTAGGGTAGGTGTAAGGAGGGCTTTATTGTCCCTATAAGGTGGCATCCATTTAATAATTTGAATTAAAACTAGTGCGATTAATCGCATCCAAAATAATAGTTTTTGTTTACATATTATATGTGTGTGTACTGTGCATATTTATTATGTATATATAAATACAAACACAGGCATGTATATATTTAAGAAAAATATTTGTGTATTAACTACCCTGACAAACCAGCACCAAGACCCCGTGGAAGACCTCGGCGTCCAGATCGTCCTCGCTTCGGGAGCCGCTCACAGGGAGGGGGCTCTGTCACA
The DNA here is from genome assembly GCF_936440315.1 of Barbus barbus. Classification (NCBI taxonomy): domain Eukaryota; kingdom Metazoa; phylum Chordata; class Actinopteri; order Cypriniformes; family Cyprinidae; genus Barbus; species Barbus barbus. The sequence continues at coordinate 5,280,550 of NC_136724.1, forward strand.
AGTCAGGTTATTATATACAAAATAAACATACACAGTAGAAATATATATTGTGTAAACAAAAACTTTTATTTTGGATGCAATTAATCACGATTAATCATTTAACAGCACTAATTAAAACTATAATTTACATTCAATACGTTATTATTGCGTACTGTTTTATAATGTACTACAAGGTGCAGATAATTGCCACTATTTGCAATAAGTACTAGGATAGCAGACAATCTTGCTATTTTAACATAGTGTAAATAGCATCTATCGCTAAAAAATATGCTATTTGCACTTAGTAGATCCTGATTGGTCCTCTTGCGTGCATTCAAAGTGCTGATTGGCTGATTCACAGATAGAACCTTATAGAAACAAGTTAGAGTTTGACTTTGTAGATAGAACCTTTTTTTCTAAATAAAAAGACTTAAAATGTACAAAACTTGAAGAAAAAAAAAAACATTACAATGTAAATAAGTTTTCACAGAATAAGAATATGTGAATAACTCAATTTTGACAAAAAATGTCAGATATAACCTTATAATTCCAAGGTGACCATTTGTCTACAGGCTTTCATCTTTTAAGTTCCGTTACATGCTGTTCACATTGGCAATAATGTTTATTTTAATTTAATACTTGAAAATGTGTAGTTTGTCTATAGAAACAAGTAGCTAACTTTTGGCAAGCAAGTTAACATCACTTGTTAGTTAGCAAGTAAAGTTCTAGAGCAGCTTTTTCTTCTGTCTTGTAATAAAATTCAGTGAGCAATATATGATAGTATATGTTTTAATACATAGCCCATTTGCACTGAGCACCAAAATAATTTTTTTCCCAGTTGAAAGATGGAACAATGGACGAATTATATTTCGCACAAAATCAGAAATTCTGTCATTAATTACTCACCCTTTTGTCTTTTCACACCCGTAAGACCTTCGATCCTCTTCAGAACACAAATGAAGTGAAATTTATTTTCAGTGAAATCCGAGAGTTTTCCTTTCCAGATAGCAATGCAACATACTACAGCCCAGAACGATTGGAAAGACATTGTTAAAGTACTCCATGTGACTCCAGTGGTTTGACCTCCGTTTTATTAAGCAACGTGAGTACTATGTTTGCACAATAAAACATGATTTACAACTTTATTTATAAAAAATATTGATCTGCATTGTGTGTTCACCAGAGTGTTAAAACACATTTGTTCACTAGAGTACCGAATCCCATGTGTTTGGATAATATTCCGGAAATAAAGTGGTAAAAAAAAAAAAAATTCTGCAAAAAAGCGCACACGTCACTTTATAAAATTACTTGATATACATAATGAGATGGATTACTTATGATTACTCTATCCTACTGTTCTGGACCTTGAATGTCTAAGTTGCATGACTGATTGTAGAGGGACAGAAAGCTCTCGGATTTCATCAACATATCTTAAATGATGTTCCAGGGATGAACGAAGGTCTTACAGAAGTGGAATGACATGAGGATGAGTAACTAAGAACAGTTTTTTGTTGTTGTTTTTTTTTTTCCTTTTTTGGGGGGGTTTGGGGTGTGAACTAACCCGGATCCAACAGGATGTTGCATGATTCACTTGCATCTAGCCAAAAACTATGATAGGCTATAGTTGGCAGTACTATAGGCAAAGGTGAAGAAAAAGCTTTATTGCCAGGTATGTTTACTCATACAAGGAATTTTTTATGATGACAGAGGCTTCCACAGCACAAACAGAATAACTGTGACAAGACAAGACACAGATAATAAAAATAGAACAAGTAAATAGGAAATAACAATATATATATATTTTTTTTTTTTTTTTGTCATTTTGAAAAAACACAATATACAAAATAAACAATATATGGTATTTGTGTGTACAGGTGTGTTATATACAAATGCAAGGAAATGTAAATAAGAAGCACGGTGTGTTAAATAAATACTTTTTTTTGTGAAGGAAGATGTTATTATCTGAGAATAAAATTAACTACTTGATTATGTATTTTGAGTATTTCAAATAAAAAAAATACTGTCTCACAAAGTATTTAATTACTTTTTTTTTTTTTTTGGCCATATAAATTTGTAAAATTTAGTAATTAAATACGTATTTCAAACACATTTAATTAAAATGCTGTCCATCTCTGATGTTAACTTGTTAAATATGCAATACGAAATAGTACACTTGAGTTTATGAAGCCAAAAGGTTCTTGCGGACATTCATCCCTTATGTAACTGGCCTGATGCTCCAAAGGCAGACAGAGCGCGCATGCGCATTTACAGCATCATCAGCACCAGCGCAACAGAACATCGCGATAATCCAGCCTCTTCTTGTGTTTACTATCGTTTGGGGAAGATTTGATTATGAAAACTTTAGATGATCCCTATACATGCTGAAGGATGTTTTTGTTTGTTTTTTTCTATCGTACCGAACACATAAAAGGAGACGCGGATATTATATGAAGAGCTCTGACAGGAGTCAATCTTTCATGAACAGTGAGGGCCTTATGAGAGCACGCAGCATCGTTAACATCAAGACTGACCAGAGCTCGTGTTTTAATTTCGGTGGTTTCAGGTGTATAAAGGTGTAAGGCTCTGCTCAGTGGGATGCACATCAGTGCTTTGCCGTACTCTCTCTCCGTTATAATGGCTGCTCTTTATCAGGGCACGGACTCGTCGTCACCGGATACATATCTGGCGTTAAAAGACGTCAGAGAGGTGAAGGAGGAGAACACTCTGGACGAGAAGCTCTTTCTGCTGGCCTGCGAGAAGGGTAAGTTCATTTAACACTCTAAACGACGTGTTGACTATAGTATAATGCAGTAATAATAATAATACGGTTATAGATTTTAGTTGCTTGATTTTACAATGACGTTTGTTTTGGGGTTTAAATAACATGAATTTATATTATTGTAAAAATAATTATGCTCTAATGCTAAATATTTTGTTCTGAAAAAAATTATATAACCTACTATATATATGTAGAGTTGCATTTTATATATATATAGATTATTTTCAGGAATCAAACTATATAGACACAATCAAGACATTTTTAAGAGGAAAAAAGATTTTGACTTTAACTAACCTAGGATTTTGTGTGACCTAATATTAATTTAGAAACTATATATATATATATATATATATATATATATATATATATATATATATATATATATATAATTTATTTTTATTTTTTTACAAATTGGACTTTTAAGACTTTTAAGAAATTGGTCCCATGTTGAACAACTAGGCACAAAATGCCAAAACCTAAATACACACTTAAAAATTAATTTTTATTAATTTTTGTATATTTATTGAAAGCCACTTAAATGAGAAAATTCTACAACATAACTGATTCATTCTAAGAAACATAACAAGTGCCAAAATAGAATGTTTCTAAATTGCTTGGACTGCTTAGAACAGTAATGAAACAGTGATGATGTGAGAATTAAATAATAGAGTTTAATTTTTACAGTTTAAGAGTAATTGCATTAGTAGCTTTGGAATTAAAAGTAAAATAGCTGACTATAATAATTTCCTTTATTTATTTTACATGACAAAGTAAAAGGTAATTGTGATTTGTTTTTGAGATAAGTAGATTTTGAGAGCTTGACTGATGGTTCGGACATCTTCAGTGTTTAGTGTTGTGTTTAACAGAAGTGCATAGTTTATTTCCAAGCATTCCAGAATTTCCTCTGGTTACATTGTGCAGACAAGAGTCAGTTGCTATTCTTTTACCATATAAAGAAATCCTAAAATGCCCAGGGAAGGACATCACTACTTTAAGGACGGCATTATTTTCCATCACAAACTGCTGTCTTCTCTTTCTGATAACATATGTTGATGTCATTGTATAAACCATTGAACTAAATTATTGTTACCTAACTACATTTTAAGGAGACTACTACATGGTGAAGAAACTTCTGGAGGAGAAACGACATGGTGAATTAAACATTAACTGTGTAGATGCACTTGGGAGAGATGCTGTCACCATTTCAATCGAACATGAGAATCTAGACATATTGCAGTTGCTCTTGGATCATGGCTGTCAGGTGAGAACACACCCATGTCCTCAGATCATACATAACATGCTAGATAAAACCAATCTGTTCATTTGAGATGGATGTGTGTGTGTGTGTGTGCATGCAGGCCACAGATGCATTATTAGTGGCTATTGATTCAGAAGTGGTAGGAGCAGTTGACATCCTGCTAAACCATCAGCCCAGGCGTTCCTCCAAGCCTTCTATTGCGGTTAGTGTCTTTTGCGATTATTTTCCTTTTCATGTAATTTTAAAAAAATATTTGTTAAACTAAGTGTTTTACTATCAATAAATATATTAATAAATATGAATTATTTAAAATCCTTACTAATTAATTGTCCTAAAAGCTTAATGTTGCATAATCAGATCCTTGTATACCATTTTTAGAAATTGATGCAGCGCATTCAAAACCCAGAGTATTCCACCACCATGGATGTTGCTCCAGTCATTCTTGCTGCCCACAGGAACAATTATGAGATTTTGACCATGCTATTAAAGCAAGACATCTCTCTGCCCCGACCCCATGCTGTAGGGTGCGAGTGCACCCTCTGTAATGCCAAGAACAAGAAGGACAGTCTTCGTCACTCAAGGCAATCATTTTTATCTAACTAAACCATGAAGTAAATGAATAGTCTAAAAATATCAACAGGCATTTTATACAACGAGGCAGTGTTAATGAAAAAAATAATTTTAAGGAACAATTCATATTTATTAGTTCAAAGGAGAGAAAAAAACAACAACACAAGAACACGATTGAAGGCTTATCAAGGCCATAGTCAGATCTTTATTTAAAGGGGTCATCGGATGCCTACAAGTTGATATGATTCTTTAGGGTCTTAATGGAAAGTCTATAACATGCTTTGGTTAACATTTCTCAATGGTAATGTAAAACAACACCCTTTTAAACCTGTCAAAATCAGCTCTTTTCAAACCAAGCCGTTTCTGTGCCTTTCCCTTTAAATGCTAATAAGCTCTGTGTGGTGAGTGGGGCGGGGCCGAGAGCCATGGGAACGGAGCGAGGCCGGTGGAGTTAATGATAATGAGCGACACCTGCGACACTCACCGGTCTCGAGTCCCACGGAGGAGCTCCGGAAGGATAAAAGGAGGAGTGACGACAGTGGAAGACGAGAGAGGACCAGGCCTGGATATTATTTTATGTTTTGTGTGCGGCAGTCGTCCGTGAGGGGCTGCCGCTTTACTTTTACGTTTGTTTATTTTGGTTATTAAATCTTTAAATGTTGGCCGGTTCCCGCCTCCTTCTTCCCGAATCACGAACGTTGTTACATTGGTGCCGAAACCCGGGAGGAAGGAGGGACACGCTGTCAGAGAGCCCTCGCTGCTGAGGGGGATCGCGGTGCTGAGGAGATCGGGCAGCAGGGAGTAGCGGAGCGTCGAGCCGTCCACCAAAGAGGTCCAGTACCATCGCATGGCACCGCGAGTGAGAGCCTCTCAGCTGGTTGAGGACCAACCAGCAGTGTGTCCGGGAACCGGACCGAATTTTTTTTTTTTTTCCTCTCTCCCCTCTCTCGTCTCTGTCACTCCTCATCCTTCCATCTCCTTTTCTCTCGCCTCGTCTGTCCGTACCCCCAGGTACGCCGCGGCCGCCCTGACGGGTCCCCCCCAGGAAGGAGGGGGGGGGGGGGGGGAGTAGAGCGCAGTCTCGAGGGTACCCCCCGGCCTGCGAGGGGCGATGGGGGTATGTGGTGAGTGGGGCGGGGCCGAGAGCCGTGGGAACGGAGCGAGGCCGGTGGAGTTAATGATAATGAGCGACACCTGCGACACTCACCGGTCTCGAGTCCCACGGAGGAGCTCCGGAAGGATAAAAGGAGGAGTGACGACAGTGGAAGACGAGAGAGGACCAGGCCTGGATATTATTTTATGTTTTGTGTGCGGCAGTCGTCCGTGAGGGGCTGCCGCTTTACTTTTACGTTTGTTTATTTTGGTTATTAAATCTTTAAATGTTGGCCGGTTCCCGCCTCCTTCTTCCCGAATCACGAACGTTGTTACACTCTGCTATCCGCGCCCCTCTCCCTCCGTGGGATGACGTGCAGTTCTCTGACAGACTGTAAACTTTAAGGCCCCGATATACTTCAAACAAAGTTTGTTTTCGTTCTTCGTTTGGGGGCAAAAAGGAGTTCGAAAAGGCTAAGTGACGGTATACTGTTTTCGACGATTCCAACACCCCCGCGCTGCTGTAGGCGGGGTTTAGAGTAATGTTAACGTGTCGCGATGCTTGCATGTAGCAGCAGTTCAGAGTCAAGTATCATGTATGCAATACAAAATAACTATTCCATTTCCATAATCAGTCCAGAATTGCACATCAAAGAAGGTGGAGTTCCAGAACACACCCACCGATTGCGTAATCGCCACGGACCAATGGTAGCTCACAGGTGTTTAGGAGCCAAAACGAACTGCCCCAGAAAGTTCACTTTGGTGAGCTGTTTCAAACTGCCGAAACTAATTCAAAACAAGCTTCGTTTTGGCCTGATTTTGTTCGAAATTACATCATATCAGTTCGTTCTTTGATTTTGTTTAAAGTACATCGGGGCCTTAAACTGCATTCATCGTCAAACTTGCTAACTAGCTATTTATTTGGAAAGGTGATTTGCAAAATTCATAAAAAAAAATTATACTCACAGGTGATGCTGAATCACGAATTATTTGCACAAACATAGATGCATTTAGGCAGATCGGGGGACGCATTCCCTTCAAAAACAAATGTAATCCACTGCGTCTTCAGTAGATCGGATGTTGTAAGTAAATGATGACTGCTATGTTCATTATTACATCCAACAACAAAACACCTCACTCGCTTAGGAGACATTATTGTCTACAACTGCTCCGGCGTCGAAACAATGGCGGACTGATGACAGCTCACTCAGGGCAGGTCTAAGGTAAGACGGCCGTGTCAATCAACAATCGTGGGAGGGGCCTAGGTCTGAATCTGAGAACAATTTGATTTGAAAAAGGGGATATTGTTTATCTGGATTTAAAAAAAAAAACATTGGCTGTTTTTTTTTTCATTATAGGGTGGTTGTATACACACACCGCCAACACACATTTCAAACAACACGCAAAAGTGAATTTTGCATCCGATGATCCCTTTAAGAACATGTGAGAAATGTTTTAATGTATATATTAGATATCTTGAGATTTTGAATAGTCCCTAATGAAGAATCACCAATAAATACATTTGAAAAGCACAAACAGCAATCCTAAAGTGTATTTATAATGTGGAGTTGAGTTTGACTGCATTATTTTCTGCATTAGTATTCTATTTAATCCTCCATCTGTATCTCTTGCAGGTTCCGTCTAGATATCTATCGGTGCCTTGCTAGCCCATCCTTGATCATGCTTACAGAAGAAGACCCCATTCTGAGAGCATTCGAGCTCAGCACTGATTTGAAAGAGCTGAGCCTGGTGGAAGTGGAGTTTCGGTAATGGAAGAGTGATTAGGGAAAGAGGTCTCATAGGGATCGCTGCTAAATGGAAAGAGCAAATTGGTTTGACAATTTTACATGCATGCATTTAGGTAGCAATTAATTTAATGAGAACAAATGTTGTCTAAAGAGTGAGGAAGTTTGCCCATTGGTCAGACCTGATCATATTGAGTAAAGAATGACTTTTAAATTCCAAATCAACAGCTAAATTTAAACAAATTGACTATGTGTCTTCAGGTTTGCTTGAAAGAAAGACAGTGATTCATCTCATATGGTGCTGATGTGTCACAAATAAGGAATAAATAATTCAGTAATTTGATTTTAAGTGAAACTTAAAGAAAGCAAAAGAGTTTCAACAAAAACAAAACAAAGATTTATTTAATTGTATTTTTAATTCATGCTCCATTAGCAGGTGTGGCTAGACGTTTTGTCTACAGCAATTTTTGGCATACATTAATTGGTCAGTTAACTCAGAGGCATTCATTTGGATGAGAAATTTATTACAGTACAAACCTTGTGTTTGTCAAAAAGAACAGTGGGTGGTTCAGCCTATTTTTTCTCTTGTAGAACAAAACATTTGTATTTCTGTTTCGACTAGCAATACAATTTCCAGCAAGCACATCTAGCGACCCGTAGACATTGAGACTATCCCATGTTCCCTTTAAAACAATCACAATCCAAACTATTTCTATAGTCTTCTTTGATTGATATCAAAACAGTGTCACCCAAGTCCATGACAGATCTAGAAGAAAGAAAGGTTTCTCCTTCTACTGCTCATTCTGGATTTTATTGTCATTATATTACAGGAATGATTATGAAGAACTTGCCAAGCAATGCAAGATGTTCGCCAAGGACCTGCTGGCTCAGGCCCGCAACTCTCGTGAGCTGGAGGTCATACTGAACCACACGTTCAGTGAGGACCACGTAGACAAGAGAGGCCTACTAGAGGACCGCATGAACCTCAGTCGCCTCAAATTGGCCATAAGATACAACCAAAAAGAGGTTAATGAGGATTTTTAACAAAACTGTGCCTGTATCCTCACCAGCCTGGGGCGCGTTTTCCATACAATGACGTAATTCTCTGCTTGACTACCATAGTACGATGCATCATTGGAAAAATTAACTTGTTTGTCATGTCTGTTTCCCAAAACAGTAGTAACTTTGCATCACAACTGTTCGAACCATGTTGGTTCAACAATAGAGAACCAATGTTAATTGAAACTGAACTAATGTCATTATTGCTGTAAATAACGAACACTGTATCTGTGGACTGTTTTGCTGTTTTTGTTCGCTGTGGTTTTACAGATGTTCAATTCCATCACAGGTTCACTCTTACATTGAGGTTCCTACATGAATGTTCTGCACTTTCATTTTCTTGACAAACTGTAAGACATAGAATTAAGTTTGTATACAGTATATGGAATGAAAGATGTTAGCATGCACATTAGCTTGCTTATTTTGAGCAAGATCTATATAAGTCCACATTTTCATTTCATGCTAAACTTTACAGTACTTGGAGAGCTACATTTCTATCCACACAACTTTGTAATGCTATTTGCGAATGGTTTTGGGAAACAACAAATCGTGGAACTATATTGCTAACCGCAAAACCAACCAATGATGCTTTTGGGAAATGTGCCCCTGGTTAACAAACTTAAAAAGATAGTTTACCCATATATTAAAATTCTGTCATCATTTACTATGCGTCAAGTAGTTGCAAAACTGTATGAGTCTCATTCACCTTTTGAAGAATGTTGGTTGAGCACAAAAGAGACGATATACTGAAGAATGTTGGTAACCAAACCGTTGACCGTTGCCACTGACTTCAATAGTATAGAAAAATATACTATAGAAGTCAATGGCTACTGTAAACTGCTTGGTTGCAAACATTCTTCAAAATATCTCCTTTTGTGCTCAACAGAAGACAGAAACTAATACAGGTTTGGAACAACTTGAGATAGAAATGTCATTTTTGGGTGAGCCAATGACCAAATATTGTTAATATATCCACCTGTAAAAGAAAGCATCAGGTACATTTCTTTTTTTCTGAATAATTTTCTCATATTACAATCCATACAGTTTGTCGCCCAGTCCAACTGTCAGCAGTTCCTGAACACGGTGTGGTTTGGCGAGATGGCGAGCTACCGCCGCAAGCACACAAGCTTGAAGATCCTGTCTGTTTTGAGCGTGGCGCTGATGTGGCCTCTGCTGTCCATCTGTTACCTTCTGGGACCCCGTTCTCGAGTGGGCCAGGTCATCCACACACCTTTTGTCAAGTTCATCATCCATAGTGCTTCCTACTTCACCTTCCTGCTCCTTCTATACCTCTACTCACTGGTCTACCACGAGGGTATGAAGAACACCATGGGTCCCCCTTTGAAGTTTATAGACTACCTTCTAATTCTCTGGATCATTGGTGAGGATGAATTGCATTTCATTAATTATTTTCTTGGTATGCATTTTCTATCTGAAAATAAGAACCAAACAAGAATTTTGTGCGGTGGTTGCTATCAACTGGAAGCAAAAGACAAAAAAGTGCCATAAATTCATGACTAAAGCCTTGTAGTCCTCCCGCGTCCACACTGTGTTGATGTAATCCATCGAGATCTTGCTTTAAAAACTGCAAATAGATCAAAGTTTAGTCATGATAGACAACATTTCGTTACGTTAAGGAACAAGGTGGTAAAGACCCTGAGAAAAGCAAAGGCTGATTTTTTCCTGAGAAAAATAATTAATGAGGCTAGAGGTAATTCTAAGACAATCTGGAATAAGTTGAACTACTTAAAAGGTGATAAAAGAAAATAAAGGTCATTACTTGAATTGATGGTAAACAGGAAGCTCACTAACAATCCAGCTGATGTAGCCGAAGCACTTAATTATTACTTTGTTGACTCGGTAGTCACAATTGCACAATGTCTCTCCCCTAAGTAAACAGAAGTTTATCCAGTTAACGCAGTGGAACAAGGACAGTCTCTGAATTAGACATCACAAGAATAATTACATCTCTTAAACCATCCAGAGCAAAGGATAGCCTATATTTGGTATGGATGTGGTAATGCTTAAAGACCTTAATGAGTCATTAGTTAATCCTATCACTAAAATTATCAATCGTTCAGTTTCTCGGGGGATGTTCCCATGTGCTTTGAAGTCATCTGTTATTGTGCCTATATTCAACAGTGGCGACCCCAACTCTTCTAGTAATTATAGACCTATTAGTATTTTACCTATAGTCTCAAAGAATGCAGAGAAATTGATGGCTGCATAAATCACTAATTATTTAAATAATAGTTATTTTGCTTTACATCCAATGCAGTTTGGCTTCAGAGCAAACTATTTAACTGAGATGACAAATTGCTACTTCACTGAAAAAGTCAAGTCTCTATTAGATAAAGGAGGGGTCGTCGGGGCTGTGTTTCTTGACCTCAGGAAGGCTTTTGACACTGTAAACCACAGAATTCTTATGTCTAAATTATTAAGTTTTAATTTCTCTCCACATACTATAAGATGGATTGAATCATACTTGTCAGGTCGCACACAGTATGTTAGTATACAGAACTATAAGTCAGCCTAAGTATATCCACTGGTGTTCCACAAGGATCTATATATATGCATTCCATGATTATTTCTCATATTACTTCCTTTTTAACTACTTGGTCACAAGCTAGTATTACTACTCTGAAACCACTGGAGTCTTTGTATAAACAGTCACTAAAACTCTTGATAAGAAATCAGTTTAGTTTCATCATTGTTCAATATTTAAAAAAATACAATTTGTTAAGCTGGGATAACTTGATGAAATATGTACATATTTGTCTGCTGTTTAAGACTATGCATAGCTTGACTTCACCACTAAAACAGTTTGTGAATATTAGAACAACTGCTCACCGATCTACGAGGGGGCTGTATTATTCCTCTTAAAAGAAGTAATTTCAGTCTGTCTGTATTTTCAGTCAAAGCTGCAAGGGAATGGAACTCCATCCCATCAACAATTAGAAGATTACATACTTTTGGTTCTTTTCAGTCTCATCTTAGAAAATGGTTACTGACAACTCAGCACTGTCAACATTAGTATTGTATTCTTTACAGTAGACTTGGCTCTTGGCTATGTTGCCTTTTCCTGCTGCCATCTTTCTCTCTCTCTCCTTTCCCTCTTATGTTTACTTTGTTTAAACTTAATGCTGCATAGACTATCAAGCAGAAGTTCATTTACAGTAAATTCATGTGAATGTTAGACATAAATGTTATAATAATTACAATGGACCCACCTACGTGGCCGAGAGAGCTCAACATGCTGCAAATAGATAAAACACCTGCAAATTAAGAAAACAACTTTCGTCAATTTGGCAACACACGCGCTGCAAATGCTCACAACACAACCAAACAAAGAAACGCACTGCAAATAAAAATTTTGTTGTGAGAATTTCCACAAGCTGCTGTTAAACTGATGAAGATGTTTTCTTGATTTGCTGGTGCTTTTTCTATTTGCATGTGTTTTCTGAAGTTGCAGCGCGTTGAGTTCTCTCGGCCACCGTACCCATCAGCCTTGGACTTCTTTGCAGTATACACATTCAGTTCGTCCATCTAGTCTTCATAATTCTACAACACCATTAGTTTGACTGATAAATTACATAGATAATGTTCCTTTATACGGAAGTAATAAACACAGCTAGCGGTTAGATTCTTCCTGGAGCGCATTAGCATTATACCACTGGGTAAATTGTTGCTAATGGCACTTGTTTTAGTTTTTGTCAAATTTCCTTCTACAAAGACTTCACCATCATGAATAATAAAAAAAAAGTATATTATAATTTATGGCCTCAATAAATGCCTGTGGATTTAAGAATATCATATGATCAAGTTTGAAGAAAAATAAGACTGCATGAAGACCACTAGAGGGAGGAAGAGGATTCTTTTACACTGCAGATTTAAGAATATACATCACAGTTCATAACATTTAAAATCATATTTCATTAAAACTCCAATATGTTCTGATCCCATCGCATTCCTTTTCAGCTTAATATGGTGTTGTTGACTGCTTTTAGTAACACACCCAGAATATACTAGCCACCTCATAAATGATATAAATAGAATGTCAATAGGATTTTGACAAGCAAATCAAAGCACATCAGAGCTGAAAACAGCCATGCCCTCCTGGGTACATTCATGCATTCAAATGTCAAAAGGAAACATTCAAAACTAGTTCTGTGAGTTCTGTGATATTTTGATTTGATGTACATTGATTATTTCTTTGTTACAGCTGCCTTATAATTTAATGTTTGTCCTGCATCATGGATCTGCCTGTCTCTGAAGCTAGTAAATACGCAAATGCAACAAAAGGTGTCAGTTATAAATTACAGTACATTATTCATATCACAATACAGTTACTATAGCTGGAAGTTCAACAAAATATTTATTTTGATAATAATGAATTATATATTTAATAAATAATATTTTTATTCCCATTGAGCCCCATTCAAAAATGAAAATTCTCTCTTAATTATCCCATGCCGTTCCAAACCTGTGATTTTTTTTCTTCTGCTCAACAATAAGCAAGATATTTTACAATACAATAAAAAAAAAATATATATATATATATATATATTTTTTTTTTACTGTCAAATGTAAATAATGTAAAGACGATTTACAGTTTTGCTCTCTGATATTGACAATAGAAATGAGAGTGGATAAAGCCTTTTTCCAATCCTATTATTCACCCTTTTCCTATTGCATATCAGCTTGGAGTCACATTTATTTTAAATAAAAATTAAGAAAATATTCAACAATCGTCTACAATCTACAATTTGATGATACTCGAGTACCTAATGGCTGGGTAATTAACCTTCTGGTGTTTTTCGCATGGCCATCAAAAATTATATTTATGATCCATTTATTACCATGTATTACTCTTGTTAAAGAGGACAAATTCAGAAAATTATTGCTGAAGTGAAAAAAGTTTAAAAAGTGAAACTTAAAAGTGTAACAAAAATACAATTTTAGCAATATATATGAAATATTTTATCCTAAAACATGTTTCACACTAAAACTGCAAGAAAACAAAAGCCATGTATCTAAACAAGTTGTGTTCTACATTTGAGGTTGATATTTTAAAAAATGAGCTTTAAGTAAGAGGGTTGGAGGCCTATAATTGTCCTTGATTTGTTTGTAATTTCCTTGAATTTCTCTCTGGGAATAATAAAGTATGTCTATCTGTATATCTATGGCTGATATATTGACTGTGACAGTCATATTATTACCATGCTCAAAACCATACCTCGATTTCTGGGCCATCGAGGACACCTTTACTGATCAACAGGATGAATATTGTTAGGGTTAGGTGCGGGCTTTAGAGATAGGGATAAGTAAGGTTCCAATAAGGCAACATCTAATCATATACAGTAGATTGAATATGTTATTACTGCATGCTGTTTTGTTATGTACTACAACATGTTGAAGTGCAAATGGTATCTGCCACTATTTGCACTTAGTAAATAGCATCTACTGTAAATACTGCATAGACAGTGCAGACTTAGCTTGGAATGTTTTTTATTTATTTTTTTGGCTACTTACAATTATCGTAAACAGCTTCCATAAATATTTCTGCCAGACATGTTTTTTTGAGTTACATTGCCCCTGACAGGTGATTGAAACCCCCCAGCTATAAGGAATTTCTGATTTGCCGCTTGAACGATTCTTTGCACTGATGGCAAATTCCTCTCTCTGCAGGCATGGTGTGGTCTGATGTGAAGCGTCTGTGGTATGAGGGATTGGAGGACTTCCTGGAAGAGTCACGGAACCAGCTGAGTTTTGTCATGAACTCGCTTTATTTGGCCACTTTTGCCCTAAAAGTGGTGGCTCACAGCAAGGTATAAACCCTGCCCAGAACATTTCATTCTTAGCACTTTACCAAGTTTTCAAAAGACTAGTTTACTCAAGAATTAATTACTCAATACTCTTGTCATTCCAAACCATGACCAACTTTCTTCCATGGTACACAAAAGAAGTATTATTCTCTTCAACTTCTCCTTTTTGTTCCATTGAAGAAGAAAATTATTAAGAGTTTGAAACAACACAAAGATGTGTAAATTACAGAATTTTCAATTTTGAAGGAGCCATATATTTATATCACAGTGAGTTTACATATAAACTCTGTGATATAAATATATAATTATGTATGTTGTTATATATAGTTATTTTGTAGAAATTACATAATTTAGCATTTCCTTTGTCTTCTGTTTCAGTTTAAGAACACTGAGGCAAAGACATTTGTAGAGAGGAAATACTGGGATGCATTCCATCCCCTTTTGGTTGCTGAAGGCCTTTTTGCGTTCGCCAATGTTCTGAGCTACCTCCGTCTGTTCTTCATGTACACCACCAGCTCCATCTTGGGGCCTTTGCAGGTAATCACAACTTCCTCTGTCTGTACTTCTTATCCATTCACTGCCACAACCAATGCAGTGTTTAACCACTGAAGCTTTTTCTTCTGTTACGTAATGCCCAGCGGTCGCACTGATAACACAGAACGCCAGAGAGTTCTCTCATTTTTCCTGTGTATCTCATCAGTGTTGCAAATGTCTGTTTTCAATTATCTCAGTTGTTTTTCTTTTCCAATTCTCTGTTCTTGGATTTGTGCAATTGGGTTTCATTTCTCATTTAGGGATTTATTGCTGGAAATGTCCAATTTATAGTGTGGGGTGAATCTCATGAAGTAACACCCACCACCTGCCAAATGCAGGTACTTTTTTCTTTAGTAAACTCTTAAAAATAAAGATTCCAACAGTTCTTTTTTGTTTGTTTGGTTGTTGTTTTTTTTGGCAGTGATGGGTTCTTCAAAGAACCATTCAGTGATCAGATTGAATGATCTAACCTTTTTCCACTATAAAGACCAACCAATGTAAAGGTTCTATGGATTTTAAAGTTTCTCCATAGATGCCAATAAAGATCACAAATTATTAAGAGTGAGCTGGAAATTTTGCCTTCAGCTACTGTGGTGGGCAACCTATAATATGTCTTGGATTGGCCTTTGATAATTCTCCTACTTTGCACATAACACACACTTGTTAAGGTAACATTTGTTTGTATCTTGAAGAACGATGAAAGATAAGCTGTCAAAGCCGTGACTTTGGCAATGCTAATGCTACACTTTTCAGTCTTCCAGTCTTTATGAGATTCACCCTGTATAACTGACTTCGGCAGCTCTCTGTCTTTAGCAGCCGTCTTTCTGCAGTGGTTTCAGAGAGGTTGCATAATACAGCAGTGCTCTTCTCTGAGGACTCCGGTATTCGGCATGAGTTACACCATGTCAGTCCTGAGTGTAACGTGGCGAACAAGACGTGAGGCATGCGGATCCATGTGCAAACTTTTAATTATAAACACAGTCAGTACACAGGCAGGGTCAAACACCGGTAAACAGAAATGGCACGGGCAAGACACAAGAGAGATCCTAGGGCAAGCATGGGTCGGCGATCGGCGCACAATATCCAATAGGGCAAGGCAGAGAGATAATCCAGGTACACGAGCAGTAGTCCAAGAGAGGTACAAACAGAGTCCGAAGGGCAAGGCAAAGGGTTAATCCAGGAAACACGGGCAGAAAACAGGAAACGAGACTATAAACAAAACAAACTAAACTTAGACTTCCAAAACACAGAATGGCTCGGTAAGGCAGCTAACACTTGGAGAGTGTTATACGCAGAACCAGACTCAGAGCTAGACATACACACAGAATGGCTCGGTAAGGCAGCTAACTCTTGGAGAGTGTTAAACGCAGAACCAGACTCAGAGCTAGACATACACACAGAAGGGTGAACAGCATACGCAGGACAATACTCCGCGATCACAGAGAGAAATTCCTAGGCTAATAAAGAGTGTGTGATTGGGTGATAGTGATTGTGAGATTGTGTTCTCAGCTGTGAGCGTGATTAGTGTAATCAGCTGAGTGTGTGTCGTCCGTGCAATGGATGATGGGAAATGCAGTCCAGTGTGCTGTGTGGTGTGAGAGTCAATATGATGGAGAGGCGACCTCTGGTGGCTATCGGGCGGAAGGCCACAGACCGGATTAGTGACACTGAGCTTATGTGTGATTGGCTCTCTGCTCTCCGGCACATGCTCTTAGACTGACATCCGTGTCTGGCTCTGCTGTATGGAAAATAATTCGCTCAAGGGGTGTGGTTGCAATGATGCATATGAATAAACACTCTCAGCTGTAATGGATTGACGCATGAACACACACCCAACTCAAGTTATTTAGAGGGAAGAGCCTTGTAGTATTGCTTTTCTGTAAATGCATGAACCCACATTTCTAAATGCTTTCTGTTACTCAACACACAAACATATGATGTACAGATACAAGAATGACAAAGAACACAGTCAAGTTTTCACACAGCAGACTGGGAAGGCAGACATTTACTCTAAAGTAAATGTCCAGAGTGTCCAGTAAATCTGACTGCTTAAACTTGAAATGTAATGTGGTGTTTGTATAGCTACAGTAACTGTCTGAATTAGGGAGTTTGTCAGGTTGAGAAGCCCTGATCGTTTACATGCCTGCTGTGCAATATGTGATGGGCTGGTGTCTTGCCAAACACTTGCTTGCTTGGACATAAAAGAGTTATTAGCAGGGCCTGATGGAATCTGTGTTTTGTTTTTTTTCCATTTTCTGTGCTGATACGTTCTATTGCAGTTGATCACATATTATATGTTACCATTTAAATGTTTGAGATCCGTAAGATCTTTTTTTATTATTATTAATACTAATAATATTAATAATAGCAAGGATGCATTAAACTGATAAAAAATAAATCACATAATTATTAAAAAAAAAAATCTAATAATGCTGTTCAACATCAACTTTAGTTGACATATTTGTATTAATAAATATTACATGTACATAATCAGAATCATGAACATTAATAAACAATGAAACATTCTAGTGCTGTCATACAAAATATCAGCACTCTTGAAGTAGTCAGATTAGTGGACTGAAATTATCTGTTTTATAACAGTATTATGAGATTTCTTTGGATTTGGGGCTTCATATCAGAAACATAAGTTTCAAATGGCTGCTGCAAATACCATAGTTCAAAAAAGGTTGAAAAATATTAGCTGTGGAAAATGCCTACCAGGGGTTTTTAAGAGTGACAAGAAAATTAATTTGTTTAATGGGAGTTGTTTAAAAAATCCCCCAAATCCTGGCTATGTTTCAGAGCAAACACACACTACAGAACATTATGGTTCACCAGTCAGACTTGACACAAGGAATTCATCTTGCCCCTTACCTCAACCCACACTGGAAAGGCCAGTGGAATCTAGAAAGCAGATAGAGGCAGACTCCTTAAAAAATATAGTCTACTGTATGTGTGTACTGTAAGTAATGGTTGCTTAATGTAGCTACCAGGAAATGTTCCCCTGCCATTACCCCCTAATGGGCCAAACCAATATTTACCTGAGCTGTGTTTATCAGTGACTAGTTGTTAACTTATATATGGAATTAGTTGAAATGACATCCACCACTTAAAATAAACTTCTTTCAGAACATTGCCATATTTACTTATATTAAAAACATGTTTGAGACCATTTCCATGATCCTCTCCAAAAAGGACCAAAACAAACAAGCTAAAAAAAACATATAATATTGTCAAATTCGTCCATATGTCTCATGTGCTATATTTATTTTTTTCTTAAGGCATGCAATAGTCATATTTACTTGGATTTAAGTATACTACATTGTTTTCAAACATAAAAAGTTTGGTATTTTGTTTGTTTTAGATTTATCTTCATTTTTGTAATTTATTCATTGGTTATTTTATATTTACTGTGTGTTTAAATATGGACTCCAATAAGAGCCAACACTTCATAAAAACTAATGAAACCATTCAAATTTAATTTCAGTGCTGGCAGATTTTTTCTTCTTCTTTTCTCCAGACAGCATGGAAAAGTCGCCACAATAACAGACCGGTGTGTAAAACTCTCTGACGTATTTTAAAGATTCTATGCCGCAAACTTTAAATATTTCACATTTTGAAAATCCAGCGTTTAGTTGATCCTGAAGCGCTCGTCATCACAGTTGTAAACATGAATGCAGTTAAAGAATGCAGCACACGCATCTCCCGGAAATCCTGTATAATTCAACCAATCCGATGATGACTTCGAAACTCCTGAAGTGTTTCCACTTTTGTGTGCCGTATGCATCAGACGTTCAGCCAACGGTCCGTGGGCGTGACGTCTGAAGCTAAGACTAGGACTGCTCAGGCTTTGATGTGGAAGTAATGTGGCGTATTTGTCATTGCAGATCTCCATGGGCCAGATGCTACAAGAGTTTGGGAAGTTTCTTGGCTTATTCCTGCTTGTACTCAGCTCTTTCACCATTGGCCTGACACAACTGTATGGAAAAGACAAGGACGTATCCAGCTCCAAAAATAGAGCCAAGGACTGTGAGGGCATCTTTTGTCGAGAGCAGAGCAACGACACCTTTCACACGTACTTTGTATTTCATCTCATTTTCACTAATCAGAGAATTTAATAGTTAAAGGGGCCATTTCATGCTTATTTTTTCTCTCAAAATTAGTTTTTGCATCTTAGTTTCAATAAATGCTCTTCTTGGACTAGGGAGGAAGTTTTGAGTTCTGAGTTCTTCCTCTTGAACTCATGAACTTATGACCCATTTGAAACGTATTTGACAGACAAAACAGTTTTTAGCTTTCTGTGACACAAGCCCTGTCCCAACTGGCACACTTCATGTGCACTTGCGGGCTTGCAGACTTGCAATGGCTACCTTGTACACTTGTCCATCAAGTCCACAAGATCATATGGTTTCCCATTCATCATTTTACCTTTCAGAAGGGTGCTCATGAGCACCACCTTTGCAGCCGCTATATTCCCTTTTGACTTCTACATGACAGTCAAAGCAGCATTACGTCATGAAAGTGTAGTCTCAGAGGAATACCACAATGGTTTAGGGTGCGATTTGGGACAAGGCCATAAATCATTGTTCTAAAGATGCAAGGTACCATGTTGACCATGAAAAAAAGAGGTCTGTTTTACTGAAATATTTTACCATAATCATTTATCTTTAACTTTCTCCAGGTTTATGGGGACATGTTACGCCCTCTTCTGGTACATTTTTTCCCTGGCACATGTGGCTCTGTTTGTTACAAGGATTAGCTACACAGAGGAGCTGCGGTCGTTTGTTGGTGCTCTTATCGTCGGTACCTACAACATTGTTGTGGTCATTGTTCTCACCAAACTCCTGGTGGCCATGCTGCATAAGAGCTTCAGACAAATTGCTGTAAGTGACCCTTGAGATTATTTGATGCTTTCTCAACATGATACATGATGATACCATTACTGTGTTTCTGACAACTAGATTTAATAAAATGAAGTTTCACATATTCATTCACAAGTGTTAACATCACATAAACACTATGGGTTCTTCAAACCTGATGGGGGCAGCAGAGTTTTTAATCTGGTCTAATCGGTTGTTTGAAGGAGGTCTATCCATTAGCATTCCTGTTCATCTCAGCAACCTTTGATCAGCTGGCACATATAACACTGGAAATAGGGGACCTGGAACCTGACATCAGTGCTTATGCACACTCAGTTCTGGACAAAATTGCCTAAGCAAAAAAAAAAAAAAAAGTGCCATGTGACTAATCCCTCACAATTGTGATGAATGGGAATACTAAAAGATAGCAATCTTCATGTATATTACTCTTTGTATAAGGAAGATGTGAATGAGTACATATACATGTAGTTACTTGTACATGTGGAAACAGGCATCAGGCAGGTAGCAACAGGTAGTGAAGGAATTATTGTACCTTGATGATTTTATCTCCTTGCAGAACCACGAAGATAAGGAGTGGAAGTTTGCCCGGGCCAAGCTGTGGCTCAGCTACTTCGATGACAAGTGCACACTGCCTCCACCTTTCAACATCCTACCCTCTCCTAAGACCGTGTATTACTTGGTCATCAGTTTGAGCAAATGGATCTGTTCCCACACCTCCACAGGCAAGGTCAAGAGACAGAATAGCCTCAAGGTGTGTAAGAAATATGTGAGCTTATATCTTGTGAACCTATATCTACTGTACTGTCTATCCATAGTTTGCATTTACTGGTATATGGATAATTGACCTATTGACAGTCAAGTAAAAACTCCTGCTCCTAAAGACTACTCTGCCTTGGAGGGCCAATGTGCTGCAGAGTTTAGCTCCAACCCTTATGTAGACAACCAAGGGTGTCCATATGTCCACCTGTCCATACGCAAAATAAAGACAGTAAATCTGCTTTTTTAAAGACAGTAAATCTGCTTCAGTTTCAATCTCTCGAAAACAGAGAGCTCAACATTTATGACAGGGTTGTACAATCCTGTTCCTGGAGGGCCACCTTCCTGCAGAGTTTAGCTCCGATTACAAATAAACACATCTGAACCATCTAAACAAGATCTTCAGGATTACTAGAAACCTATAGGTAGGTGTGTTGGAGCTAGGTAGGTGTTTGGACAGGGGTGTCCAAACTCATTCTTAGAAGGCCACTGTCCTGCAGAGTTTCATTCTTTCATCTTGCCTCAGCACACCTGCCGGAAGTTTCTAGTATGCCTAGTTAGACCTTGAGTAGCTGTTTCAGGTGTGTTTTATTGGGGTTTGAGCTGAACTCTGAAGAACAGTGGACTTCCAGGAAAAAGATTGGACACCCCTGGTTTATGAGAACTGTCAGTACACAAGATTCATGAACAACAACAACTATGAACAACACCATAACTAGTCAATTCAAGTCACCTTTATTTATATAGCGCTTTTAACAATACAGATTGTGTCTAAAGCACTTAACAGTATCAAGTTGGAGGATAGAGTGACAGTAATGTATAATAATAAGATTAAACACTCAATTTTCAGTTAAAGGCATTTCATTATTGAATTCAGAGATGTCATTGTCTAGCTCAGTTTAGTTTAAATAGTATCTGTGAAATCAAATTGACGATAATCATTAGAAATTAAGTGTCCCCAACTGAGCAAGCCAGAGGCGACAGTGGCAAGGAACCAACACTCCCTCTGTGACAGAATGGAGAAAAAAAACCTTGGGAGAAACCAGGCTCAGTCAGGGGGCCAGTTCTCCTCTGGCCAGGATATTATTGTTTATTTATTGTTTACTTGTTGTTTTAATTAAAATTTTAAATATTTTATTATATTTTTAGTTATTTTATTTAGTTTTTAGATTTATTGTATTTTTAGTCGAGGTCTTCACTGGGGATATGTCCCCGGGGCTCATCAAGGTGTCCGGCCTCCGCCGACAATCAGGGCCGCAGACATCATCTCCTGGCGCCGATCTGTCATCTGATCCGGACACAGACTGAGAAACAGAATAAGAAAGAAACAGACAAATATTCACGTAGATGCCATTCTTCTTACGATGTAACGAGTACATTGTGTGTTATGAGAAGTGTTCCCGGTTCCGGTTGATCTAATTAATGCAGCCTAACATTCCTTTAACGGATTTGAATAATAGAAGTGTATTAGTGTGTTATGTGTAAGCCAGGTTAAAGAAATGTGTCTTTAATCTAGATTTAAACTGACAGAGTGTGTCTGCCTCCCGAACAGTGTTAGGTAGATTGTTCCAGAGTTTGGGTACTAAATAGGAAAAGGATCTGCCGCCCGTAGTCGATTTTTGAGAACGCAGCGGACGTGGAGGATAATAATGTGATAAGAGCTCGCTCAAGTACTGAGGAGGTAAGCCATTCAGGGCTTTATAAGTAATTAACAAGATTTTAAAATCTATACAATGTTTGATAGGGAGCCAGTGCAGTGTTGACAGAACTGGGCTAATATGGTCATACTTCCTGGTTCTAGTAAGGACTCTAGCTGCTGCATTTTGGACCAACTGTACTTTGTTGATCAAGCGTGCAGAACAACCACCCAGTAAAGCATTACAATAGTCTAACCTTGTAATAAACGCATGAATTAGCATTACTGCATTTGACGTTGAGAGCATAGGTTGCAATTTAGATATGATTTTGAGATGGAAAAACACAGTTTTAAAGATGCTAGAAACATGGTTTTCAAATGAAAGATTGCTATCAAACAGCACACCTAGGTTCCTAACTGATGAAGAAGAATTGACAGAGCAGCCGTCGAGTGTTAGATAGTGTTCTAATTTAGCAGTAAGAAGTTACTCGTCATCCAGTTTTTTATATTGACTATGCATTCCGTTAGTTTCTCAATTTTTGTGTTTCAATTGTGTTTCACCGGGCCGTGAAGGAATATAGAGCGGAGTATCATCAGCATAACAGTGAAAGCTAACACCATGTCTCCTGATTATATCTCCCAAGGGTAAAGCGTGAAAAGTAACGGCCCTAGTACTGAGCCTTGAGGTACTCCATACTGTACTTGTGATCGATATGATACCTCTTCATTTTGCTGCTACGAACTGATGGCGGTCAGATAAGGACGATTTGAACCACTTCCACTAATGCCAACAAAGTTTTCTAGTCTATTTAAAAGAATGTTGTGGTCGAACGTAGCGCTAAGATCCAGTAGAACTAATAAAGAGATACAACCACGATCAGATGATAGAAGCAGGTAATTTGTAACTCTAATGAGAGCAGTCTCAGTACTATGATACGGTCTAAATCCTGACTAGATACCATTTTTCTCTAAGAAGGAATATAACTGTGAGGATACTACCTTTTCTAGTATCTTTGACAGAAAAGGGAGATTTGAGATTAGTCTGTATCTTCGGGGTCAAGTTGTGTTTTTTTAATGATAGGCTTAATAACAGCCAAGGTTTTGGGGACATATCCTAATGTCAATGATTAATTAAAAATTGCCAAAAGAGGATCTATGACTGGAAGCAGCTCTTTTAGTAGTTTAGATGGAATAGGGTCTAACATACATGTTGTTGGTTTAGATGATTTAACAAGTTTATACAATTCTTCCTCTCCTACAGTAGAGAATGAGTGGAATTGTTCCTCGGGGGATCTATAGTGCACTATCTGATGTGATACGCTAGCTGACGGCTGCATGGTTGCAATTTTATCTCTGATAGTATCGATCTTGGAAGTAAAGTAGTTCATAAAGTCATTACTGCTGTGCTCTTGGGAAATTCCAACACCTGTTGCTGCTTTATTTTTCGTTAATGTAGTGACTGTATTGAATAAATACCGGGGGTTATGTTTGTTTTCTTCTACAAGAGATGAAAAGTAATCAGATCTAGCAGTTTTTAATGCTTTTCTATAGGATAGGGTACTTTCCCGCCAAGCTATACGAAATACCTCTAGTTTTGTTTTCCTCCAACTGCGCACCATTTTCCGGGCTGCTCTCTTTAGGGTGCGAGTGTGCTCATTATACTACAGCGTCAGACTGTTTTCTTTGATCTTCCTTAAGTGTAAAGGAGCAACTGTATCTAAAGTGCTAGAAAAGAGAGTGCATAGTTTCTGTTACATCATCAAGTTTTTCTGCGCTGTTGGGTATGCTGAGGAATTGAGATAAATCAGGAAGATTACTTACAAAGCAGTCTTTTGTAGTAGAAGTGATGGTTCTACCATATTTGTAACAAGGAGTAGAATTTACAGTTTTAGCTAAATGGAGTTTACACAAGACTAGATAATGATCTGAGATATCATAGCTTTGCTGCAGAATTTCAAGACCACTAACATCAATTCCATGTGACAGTATTAAATCTAGAGTTTGATTTCGACAATGAGTAGGTCCTGAAACATGTTGTCTAACCCCAATAGAGTTCAGAATGTCTATGAATGCTGGATCCTAATGCATCTTTTTCATTATCGACATGGATATTAAAATCGGCAACAATTAAGACTTTATCTGCAGCCAGTACTAACTCAGATAGAAAATCAGCAAATTATTTAATAAAGTCTGCGTGGTGCCCTGGTGGCCTGTATACAGTAGCCAGTACAAACATCACAGGGGATTTATCACTAACACGTGTTTCTCTAGATAATGTTATACGCAGCACCATAACTTCAAACGAGTTATACTTAAAGCCTGCCCTCTGAGAAATACTGAGCTATAAATTGTAGCAACACCTCCCCCTTTACTTGACATGGCTAATTTTTTAAAGCAGTAATCTTGGGGGGTAGACTCATGTAAAGTAATGTATTCATTTGGTTTTAGCCATGTTTCTGTCAATCAGAGCAAATCTAGGTTATGATCATTGATCAAATAATTTACAAAAAGTGCTTTTGTAGAAAGGGACCTGATATTCAGCAAGCCTAGTTTTAATTGTTTCTCTGTATTGTAAACATTTTTTATTTGTTGAACATCAATTAAATTGTTACTCTTAATTTGGTTTGGACGTTTTCTGTATTTTCTAGTTCGGGGAACAGACACAGTCTATATAGTGTGATATCTGGGTGAAGGAGTCTCTATGTGCTGAGAATTAACTGACTTCTGTGACGTGAGGCGGCTAGCAGACGGTTGGTTTAGCCAGTCTGTCTGCTTCCTGACCTGGGCCCCAGTTAGTCAAGTACGAACTCTAAAACTATGTGCCATATTTCTAGCGAGAAGAGTGGCACCACCCCAGCAGGGATGAAGACCATCTCTTTTCAACAGGTCAGGTCTGCCCCAAAAACTCGTCCAATTGTCTATAAAGTATATGTTATTCTGCGGGCACCACTTAGAAATCCAGCCATTGAGTGACGACAGTCTGCTATGTATCTCATCACCCTGGTAAGCAGGGTGGGGGCCAGACCATATTACAGTGTCTGACATCGTACTTGCAAGTTCACACACCTCTTTAACTACATACACCAGGGATGCCAATCCTGCACCCAGAAGGCTTTAACTTTAAACGTAAATTAAATACAACTGAACCAGGTAGTAAAGATCTTTAGGAGTGCTCAAAACTTCTAGGCAGGTGGAGCAGGATTGGTCACTTCTGGCACCGAGTTTATCTTTGGGCTATTTGTGTAGTAGCATAATTAACACGTAACAACGTAACATCCAATGTTACAGTTCATTTGTCAATGGAAAAATGGATATGTCGGTGGAAAAAACGAGACCACTTGCAAAAGGTTTGCCTGAGCATTGGCCGAGAACTGGTTCTGGTATCACAGTGTGCACCCTTTTGCTGGAAAAGGGGTAACATAGAATTGGCACCATGTTAGTGGAAGAGAGGTGAGCTGTAGACATGCCTTACAGTCAGCTTGCCAGTGATCCTCTAACTCTTTGCTTCCAGGAATGGAGGAGCCTGAAGCAGAAAAGAGATGAGAACTATCAGAAGATTATGTGCTGTCTTGTTCACCGTTACCTGACCTCCACAAGGCAGAAGATGCAGAGCACGGACCAGGCCACGGTAGAGAACCTCAATGATCTGCGGCAAGACCTCTCCAAGTTCCGCAATGAAATGAGGGACCTTTTGGGCTTCCGCACCTCCAAATATGCCATGTTTTACCCCAGAAGCTAAGCCATGTGCATTTAGTAAAAGCGACCCAGCATGCTCAACAACGCTCTTCTTCTTTTTCTTTGGAAGATGAAAAAGTCCTGGGACTCCACTGGAATAGTATCAAGCTCTGTTTATTCTACACCAAAGCCTGCAGAATCATAACTTATGTAATACTCTTGCATCCTACTTGTTTTCTAAAAGTTTCATTCTTTTCAAATAAATAACATTTATTATGAAGAAATGTTTTTATATTGAACTTGCATAAGTTCTTAGTAACTTGCAGTATTTGAATATGTATTTTAAGACTAATTCACATTAAATGTATTGTAAAGCAACAGTCTTCAGCCCTGCTCCTGAAGACCAACTGTCCTGCAATGTTTATTTCTAACCTGCTTGTAATTTTGTTCATGTCAAGTAATCATGAAGACTTTGAATGACTGGTTCAGGTGTGTTTGATTAGGGTTGGACCTAAACACCACAGAACAGACCCACCTGAGCCCAGGAGCGTGGTTGAAGACGTCTGAGAATATCTACTATGTTTTATTTATTTATTTGTGGTATTTTGATGCTGAAAATAAACTCTTAAAAATAAACCTGAAAATAATTGTAGAATATGTCCCTTTTAAAAGTCTATTAAGGAGTTAAATGTTTGAATAGTGCCCTTCATAGTCAAGCACTCTGAGCCCTAGGCAATTTTAGAAAAAGATGTTCTGACATGACCATGTGAACTACTTGAATATTTTGAACTTTGAAAGCTTCCTTTAAATCTTCATTTTCAAATCAGTTGAAATCTGATTCGGGAAAAAATGCAATAAATTTACAAAAATACAGCAAATTAAAATAAATTAATAAATTAAACAAATGCCAAATAAATCATGAAGACAATATCCAAGACTTAACTGATAATGAACTTTATTTTTTCTTTAATTAAACAAATAATTTATAACTTAACATTTACCACTAGGTATCCGTTTCTATGAAAATACTTTATAGACAAAATGTAACATATCCAGCATGATTTCAAAGCTGTGCTACTAGTTTATTGCCTTTTAGACATCATCAACAAAGGTCCTCTAACTTTGCTATTTGATCAAAAATCTAGAAATATCTTCTAAACTGCCATTCAAAACACCATCATCTTGATCTTTACATTTTAGCTTTCTTCACCTGTCCTGTCTTACTACTTTTGCTCTTGCTGCCATTTTGATGCTCATCACAACAGTAAGAAGAGAAGTAGGAACCAAGAGAGCTCAACCAGGCGTGTGGCATTTGCTTCAACAGTCCTCGGGCTCCTCTGGAGTGAGCGATGAAGGAAGTTGGGACATGCAGGGCAAATATGAAGACATCACACACCCATGTGTGGATTTTGAGACCAAAGATTGTCTGTAAGAGCTCAGCAGCGTTTGTTCTTCAGCATGTTGAAGGCCCTCTGGTTCTTGGCCTTGAAAGCCATGATGAAATGATGGGGGGTGATCATTCCACGGCCCTCCTCATCTGCCTGGCCCATGAAGATGTAGTTCAAACCTAGCGACACCACACAGAAAAAACCTGAATGCAGTGACGGAACGGCAGAGACATTCAGGAAGGGCTTTGGATCAGCTTTTCTCTGGGGCCTCACTCGTGCTATCCACTCCATATGTTTATATACCGTATAAACATATGACAGTGAGATTTTGTCATAAAAACATTTTGACAGTGAACTTTGCTGCAGACTTCAATGTTAACAAACACTATTTAATGGGCTGACTAATGCACCATTAACTTAAATGGAAAAAAATTAATGGAACAGTTGACCCTGAAAAATGAAAATTTTGCCATTATTTACTTATACCATTATTTACTTAATAGCAGCATTTTTTATCATTTTCACAAAATTTTCATGGCCCCCATAATATTTGTTGTATATCTGAACGGAGCGCCTGCTTTTAAACAAAAAGCCATTTTATTCTAGCGTCTTGCATTCTTTTTTAATCAACACTTGAATGTGGGCAAGTTTCTATATATATATTATTATTATTATTTTTTTTTTTTTCGTCAAAGACAAATGATTGGATTGGATTCAGAATAATGATCAAAATGTAGATGGAGTAGATTGCTTCTATTAACACCTCCAAAGCTTGCACAGTCCTAAACCACTTCCTGAGTCAACATTTTATTCAGTAAGGTTAGGCAGTATATGCTTTTTAACAATTGATGATTGTGTTATTTTACATATGCATCTGTTTACATAAGCTAATGCTTGTTTCTGCTTCTTCGCATGTTTTGATACAGAGATTCTGTACTCTTTTAGAAGATGTGTAATAGCGCCCCCTACCATATAACAGTGAAAACACGTAAAAGGCCAGAAGATTCTGTCACTGCCAGGGAAATATGCCACTGTCCCATAAATGACGTAAAATTCAGTCAATGGTGGAGAAAGAGTTAAATTGATAGCATACTACTGAATGCACATTTAAGAGCAACTCGCTGCTTGAATTGGGAAGAGTTTATATGTTTTTTCATTACCAAAATACAATGAGGCATCGTTTCGTTTAGCAAACATTTGTAGAAATGTTGAGTTAACAGAAAACCTGCTGTAAGTTATTTCAGTCTGTGGTAACTGACATCATGCTACAGATGCATTTCTCAGAAATGAAGTGGAAAATAAACTGAAATATTGGTATTTGTTTTTACACACTGACAAAGAAGCATTACTAACAGGAACACAATTATATATTTAGTATGAGAGGTTACAGTGATGTGCTTCAGCAGGTTTCCGAGGCAGATGAAACTGTCCAGAATGTTAGTGTTAGCATTTACCAAAGCTGAAGAAGGCACTTACCTCGTCTGACATAGGGGCACTTCTTGCAAAGGATGACAATCTTTGTGCTCATGGTTTTGCCAGCCTGCTGGATAGCAAGGTTACCTTCCTTGTAGACATTGATTATGGAGATGGTGGCATACATGCTACCTCCTCGCGTTACAGCAGTGATGACCGTTCCAGTGATCACTAATGGGTCCAAAAAAAAAAAACTTTAAGAGACTACTTTTAATTACTTAGCTTGATAACAAAATTTGGGCTTTGACAACATTTTTGTCTTTATTAGGGGTCTTTTCTTAATTCCAGTACTTTTTACTTCAAATAAACCAAACTATGGAAAAATAAAACAAGGTAATTGTGACTTTTTATCTCAGAACTTTTTTCCTCGCAATTCTATTATTTTCCTCAGAACTGCAAGATATAAACTCGCAATTTTGACTTTTTATATCCTACAATTCTGACTTTTTTCTCCTACTTTTGCCATTTTTTCTAACCATTGCGAGTTTATATCTTGCAATTCTGACTTTATTTCTCAGTACTGTAAATTGATATCATGCAATTATGACTTTATAACTCGCAATTGCGAGTTTATATCACGTAATTCTGACAAGAAGTCAGATTTGTGAGATAAAATTTCACAGTTACTTTATTTTTTGTTCAGTGGACTTCCATACTAAACTCCTTCTAATAGACCAAGATGAAGAAGCAGCAGAATCAAACTGGTAAATTTTGGGAAAAGTTAAATATAGCTTATGTCTATTATTTGAACATGCATTTTCATCCTGACATCCTAAACTTGTGTTTATTCATTTCTGCAAGGTTGGATGGTAGATAAAGTGTGTGATTATACAAATTTGACTTAATGTGCATGTAATTTTCCACCATCGTTCACATTCAGTTCTTGTTTCTCAATCTCAACGTGACTCTGCTCTCCACCGACCACAGGATTTCCCCATATGCAAATCCAAGTAAACAGCAGAAATCAGAATGAAATATCTGCTCGCCCCTGGACATGAACATTGCAGACCTGTTCCAGGGGCAGCGACTGCGGCCAAAAAGCTTGACTGAATCAACACTCCCATTTACCAACAGTTTACCCACAGTCCACTGCAGTCTATTTACACAAGAGCACTGTATCCTACACAAAAATCCACTGTGCTGATGGCAAAAAACGCTCAAGGAATCTTTTGAAAACCAGCAGGCCAAAGATAGGATGCTGAAAAAAATATGCACTTAGATTATAGACAAAATGTGAACAATCAGTACTTGTTTCCACTTACTCTGTTGCCCCCCCACCCACAAGATCCCACCTCACTTTGCAGTTGTGTGTGTGGGTCTTCATGTGTCAGCAAAAAAAAAAGTTAGTATCAACTGCAGAGGGCTTCTCTTACCAAAGTTGCTAGAACAGTAGTGGCTCTCAGGGGTTCCCTTCCGTTTGCATTTCTGTTGACACAGCACTGCGGAGTACTTCAAAGCTGGAGAGAAGAGTATAGATAGCAAAAAAAGACTTCAAAAAGATGTTTTACTGTAGCTTACTGTCTCTGAGCCAGCTGAGCTTATCTTTTAGTATGTGCGTGCAAAAAGCGAGAAAGTGAGGCTTAGGTACAAGCTTCAGAAATTGGATAAAGCTGATATCAAAGAAGAAATGGATGTAAAATTGCCTGAAATTCCTCTCTGTCATTTCCATATGTATTTATTAAAATAAATAATTTAAATAACTCAATGGACCAATTCAATTTCACCTAATAATAGCAGTATATATGCCAACTAATAATTTGATCAATATTTTGGCTCATTAAATCATTTGGCTAATTAAATCCAGCTATACTGTAGCAGTTTTCTACTTCCAGCTCCATTTAACACCTTTTAAACATCATTTTAGATTTTGTCCAGTTGGTCATTTCTAGAAATATATTTAGTTTACAAAAGTTTTGGGTTGATAGGATTTTTAAATGTGTCTGAAGGAAGTCTTTTTGCTAACCAAGGCTGCATTTGTATCATCAAATAGAGTAAAACGGCAATATTGTGAACTATTATTAGTTCAATATACAGTACTTATTATACTTGTATATCATTCAGCATCATTATTCCAGTCTTCTGTGCCGCATTATGATCGGTGATTTGACGATAAAACATTTCACATGGCCTAATTATTAGAAATAAAATAAATGAATGAAAACTAACAATAATGTTTTATGAATTCAATTGATTAGACATGCATTTTCATTATTCAACTTTAAATAAACCATTAAAATGGAAAAAATACAGAAAAAAAACAGAGAATGATTTAAAATTTGGGAAAAAAACATTCCACTTTAAAAATAAATATATTTTAGAAATAATATACATTTTATGTGTTAGAAACAAAACATCTAATGTATAAAAAAGGTAATGTTTGTTAAACATTTAATACATTGGTGTTAAATCATATTGTAAGTTTCATTATTTTAATTAATTAGACACACTTTTCAAAAACTAAAATTTGATTTAACCATTAAAACTGAATTTATAATAATTCAAACAGAAAAAAAAGGAATCCAGAAAAATTAAACTAAATGTGGAAGTAAAATAAATAAATAAAACTTCACAGGACATCAAACATGGTAGCATTCAAGTTATGAATGCTGCATTTGGCGTTTCAATAGGGATGTTTAATGAGTAGTCGTTGATTTTTAACCCTAAGGTAACCCCTGTAGTGTAGGCTAACATTAAGGTCACCAACTACATGCCGTATGATTAGAGAGAAATGCCCTCAGCAGCAGGTTTTGTGGGTGTACTTACGTATCGGTCTGGTGGTGGTGGGTGGTGCAGTCGTGGTTGGTGGAACGGTTGTGGTGGGAAACTTCTTGGGTCTAAATTTGTAATGACCAATAAAGCCATCCGCTGTTAAACTGAGATCTGAGAGGAACTGAATGAAGAGCTGATTCCCCGCTGAGAACACGGGTCTAAAGCAAAGAGATACATGTCAATGTAAAATGCAAATAAAGAAGTACTGCTAACAGCTACATGTTGATAATTTTGAAAATAGAGCAAAGGACTGATTAAATACGAAAGATATGATACATACGCGGGTGGGCTGTCACCACAGTATTTCCCAATTCTTTTGGCATCGTTGATTTCTCCACCATTAAAAATTGCTACATAATCATAACGGCAGTAGTTGTCCCTCTCCACATCAAATTTCTCAAATTTCACCTCTATAATCTGTAGACAAACAAACAAGTTTTGACGTATTATTCCTGTCTGTACTCAAGTTAAAAATAAACAATAGACTACAAATTTAATTGTAATATGTAAATGAATAAATGAGTTCACCTGGTTCTTCGGTGCTACTATATGCCAAGAACATGTGACTCCAGCAGGATAGTCTTTCTCTGGCCAGTTGGGGGTCTTGAAGGTTCCTGACGGCTTCATTAATCTCCCACCACAGTACTGATCCCCTGTAAACATCCATCCAGACAGGAGTAGGAGTTTACGAAATATTTCCTCTTAAATTCCACGAAAAGAACTCTAAACATAGACTGAGCATCCAGCGTGAGGTCGCTCACCCCTAATTAAAAGGAATGCATGAGATAATTGCACAGCATCATATTCAGCCGGCTTTAAAATGTCCTTCCCAACAGCCTTGCCATTATGAGAGAGTTTACAGACTTACAGAAGGAATATCATGTGCAGTTCCAGACTTGAATTATAAAGTAAGCAATTTGTAGGTTTATGTCTTAAATTCATTTGAGAATTCAAACTAAACTGAAACAGCAACACTGGGTCGGCCGATGGCGTGTGCTTGGGGCAGGACCATCTTTTGTCCAACCAATGACAGATGGGGGAAAGCATATAGAAGTTGGAGATGAACGTTCCGACTTCGCCTGAGCAACATGCGCTAGTCAAACGAGCGCGGAAACAATACTGGTGATGAGGGAGCTTCAGCTGAACTGCGGTCAGATTAAATGTTGTCAGGCTATACATCAGTAAAAAGAATCTTCTTCAACTGCGCGCACAAATATTCCGCCACGCTCTGTAGTCTGTATCATTTCATATTAAAGCACGAATTAAATTAGGAGCGTGTGTGTCAGATCCACGTCACGTTCAGCAGCGGCAGCTCTTAAAGTAATAGCAGCCAAATAACCTAATAACTGCTGTGATGCCTGTTAATCAAAGAACAAAAGAAAAAAAGAGGAAATCAATAACTTTTGTGGC
The DNA here is from genome assembly GCF_936440315.1 of Barbus barbus. NCBI lineage: Eukaryota > Metazoa > Chordata > Actinopteri > Cypriniformes > Cyprinidae > Barbus > Barbus barbus. Next base: position 5,313,378 of record NC_136724.1, read on the forward strand.
TTTAAGTATTCATCTATATTTAATTTAGAATTTTGTGTTTGATAACTTTATCCAATTTCTGTATATTTCCTACTTTCTGAAGGGCACAGTAAATATGACATTTATTATAACTGACTTATGAGAAGATTGTTTTAAGTTCACATAAATTAGAAGTTGTTATTTTTTAAAGTCTAAAGTCTGCCTTGCCTTTAAAGTCTAATAAATATTAAAATCGATAACTCTCAGTTATACTGTAATGTTGAATGGCTATAGTCAATGGTTAAATATTAGGGGGGAAATAGAGACATCAGTAGTATTAGTATCAGTGATACCTTCAGTCATAAAAAAAATGCCACTAATCAAATTAAAAATAAACAGTTTTTATGTTGTTTGGTCACTGAGGCGGTACATTTTCAAGAAGCACAACTCTGTACCTTATTTACCCCTAAGGGGGGTATATTGGTACCTTAAGGGTACATACAGGTGCCTAAAGTGTACATATAAGTACCAAAATCATACATATCAGAAGGGTACAGCCGTACTGACAGCTTTTGTACCTTTTTCCTCTGAAAGTGTACTGCAGATGGATTCAGGGTTGCTTGGTCTGTAAAACAAAACCAGCCCAAATGAACCCTTTTCACGATGACGTGTTTCAACAGTCATCAGCATCGTAAATCCTTTATTTTTTTTTATGTATGTAGATTTATAACACAATACATTTTTAATGACCAATCACTGAATCACTGGAAAACCGTCTGTGAGAAATTCCACATCATGCCACAAAATACACTGCAATGATCTCCAGCTTCCAGCTCCTACAGAGTAGTCTAAATCAACTGTCAGACCCTGCAGAGAAAATCCCTTTATGCTTAACTAGTGAAATTAAAACCAGGCTCTTCTTCCTTTTGTGTGAAACGACAAGATCTTTCAGTGATTTACTAAACAGAAACTGTTTGTCTCAAAGATTAATTTCTCTTCCCCCTGTATGTTCTTGAGCTCTGTCTTCTTTATGAGCTGTCAGATAGCTCTTAAATGCTCATTAAAGTCGACCTTTGCCCACTTAAATACAATCCTTGCCTAATAATGCCTGAATTTATGGATGGAAACATGGATTATTTTGGATGCATGTAAGAGAATGGTAGTATGATGGTTTTAGCCACTGAATTTTAAACATCTTAAACACATTAAAACATCTACTAAACTCATTTGGCTCTGCAGAGTTGAACAAAGCAAGTCGATCCTATTAACAGCCAATTTTATGGTATATATTTTTATGATGTTCTTACCTCGTTCATTTGGGTTGGCAGCAGAGTACACAGCCAGGAAGCCGCTGCCAGCTGTATTGGCATCAGAGACCATTTGTACAAGCATCTTGTTGCTTGTAGAAACAAGGGCTCCTGGACTGAATGTCCCACAGAAGCGGCCAAGACGCTGTCCATTGGCATGGCCACTATAAACATCCACATAATCGTAGCGGCACAGGTTGTCACTCTCTAAGTCGAGATAACGAAATGAGAGGACGACCACTTTGCCCTCTGGAACCTGCAAGAAACAGATGTCACAGAGACCCAGAATGCACTTGCGCTCACAAATATCTGGCATCCATTTATATTGTACTGACATTTCTGATTTGATTACGTCATTCGCAGACAGAAGACAGGAACCGAAGAAGTGCGACTAATAGAAGATACACTATATTGCCAAAAGTATTGGGTCACCCCCTTCAAATGAACACCACCGCAAGTTGATTGTGCGCGTCTAAAACCGCAAGTTAGAACTGCTAAATCTATTTTGGTTGTGTGTGTGTGTGGTATCAGGTATAATCTAAAAGCTTAAATTACCCAAATTCATTCTCTAGAGTCTGTTTTGCAAACAAACATAGCCTTATCATGGAAAGTTGTTAGTCTCTAGTGGTCATTTTTCTGTTTTAATTTGCACTGCTCTATTTAGCAGTCAAATTCCTTCTCTAATCTTGACAAAAAATACATAGTTGAAAAGATTTTAAGACTCAAGTGTTGCATCTTTGAATATTCATTGATTATTATGGTGTGTGATGTCAAAAAAACGTTCCAAGATGGCGGCCGCATCTACGTGCCTGGAGCGGTTGAGTAGGGTCTATATATACGTAGATGCCTCATTAGCGACTGTTTCTATAGTTTGCTATATGTAAGCCGTCCGCCATGTTGTAGTGGTCAATTTGACGTCATTCACCATAGTAATCACTGAATATTTGAAAGATGCCACAATCCTGCATAGCCAGCGAACCCAACGGCTCTGTGCGAACCTACAGTATGGTGAATGACATCAAGTGGACCATTCCAAGATGGCTGCCGCATCAACGTGCCTGGAGCGGTCAAATAGGGCATCTATACATGTCTATGGTTTCTAATATAGGGTCTATGGCAGAGACGGTAAATTTGACATCTTTCTCTTTTCTGACTGCCGTTATCAGTCGCTTATTTTTTTCTTTGATTGAAAGTTGTGAAAACACTATTGCAGTTTTTCCGCTGCTAAAAAACCCAGAAATGTGAAAAAGATCTATTGCTAATCAAAGCGGCGAGCTCCGGCAAGAGCGGCGCGGCGCTTCTTGGACGGTGAGGGAATCGAGGAGAGTTGAAGTCAGGTCAACTTTATGGTAATGAGCTATGACGCGGTTGGGCGGCAACCAATCGGAATGTAGAATTCCTCCGCTTGAGAGGGTTCCAGAGAACGCAGTCCTGTAAACTTTGGTTCCGACCACATTAGTTCCCAAGCATTTTCAAGCTAGAACCCTTGTTTTTCAGCGGAAATGCAATTAATTTGCTCAAAACAACACCGATTTGACCAATTGCATTTAGGCTACACTTCAACCAGGACAGTTTGGAATGCAGGCTGCACACAAATTAATGTTAATTAAAGACCTAGGCTAGTAAACGTCTCCTATAAACTGCATGTTGAAATTAGACTAATTTAGCACTTAACCATGAACACAAAAACACACCACAAATGGCTTTTATTGGTTTATTTCGTTAGCAAACATGTAACTATAATTAAGTTCTTTCTATCGATCAATATCTTGCTTTCACAATTAAAATATTTCATGAGGTTAACTTATACCCTGTGGTCAGTCCAGGGTCTTTCTACAGCGTCGCTGGCAGGGCGTCCCGCCGGCGGTGGTGTGAACGCACAGCACAGTAAAAGTAGCAAAATAGCAACAGTGGATGTGCGGATTAAAAACATATAAATTCATATGAGGGACTTTTATTTTTTAATTTAATTTATTTAATGTATTTATTTTTTATGTAGAAAAAATATGCATATTCTAAGGCGGGAAAAGAACCTACAGCAATTAAGTCACTGCATTTGCATGATGATTGGTTAATTCTGCCATACTGACTTTGATTGGCGTTTTATTTTTTTTCTTTAATCTATTTAATTTAACATGGCAACACCATATCATGTTTTATTTCTGCTGCAGTGCTTAAAACCTAAAACTAAGTCACTAGTAGCCTGTCTTTAACATTATTCTTTACCAGGAACTGATTTTGTTTCAGAAAATGTCAATTGGTTTTATCTGTTAGAGCCAGAACGTCATTTACAGTTTAGCTGAATACATGATAAATCAGTTTGAGTCTCTTCATACTTACTGTAATTCTCCACACACATTTGGTATTCGGTGGATAGACGCCCGGATAACCCTGACTACCAATAACACCCGACTCTCCTGTGATATTCCCACCGCACGTGAAGCTCTGTCTAGACAAGAGAAGGAACAATAAACACCTGCATCGATGCCGCATTCATATCTACAGTAATGCCTCATTATGCATGATTATAAAACGTTCATACGAATGCACCACGACGCTGTGATCATGCATGAGCTTTCACCGATAAACTCACCTGTCCGGAGTCTGAGCTCGCACCAGTCGCACGCGCAGAATGAGCAGCAGAGCCCAGGTGAGCAGGACACCGCTGATCTTCCACATTATTAGACCTGACAGCGTGTCTTAATGATATTATTGTGCTCCGTCTGTGCTGAAGTTGCTCGGGGGAGATCCAGGGGCAGATGCATGTTTGTTCTGCTCTGTAGGAGGGAGCAGACCTGTGATCAAAGATATGCAGAGAGAGAGAGAGAGGATTCATTTTCATGAAAAAAGAAAAGAAATACATTTTTGTTCTCAAAGTGTACTTTTCAAGTAACGTTAAGAGAAACAGTTTTCGTGCTATTTATTTGTATTACACACTTTACAACACAACTGTCAAATACTATGAATTATTGGCATTAATAACGATAACAGCGCCACATAGTGGCTTCAATGGTCAAATATACTCTAATTATGAAATGCATTATTTACGCAGTACAATTCTTTTAGTATATATCTAGTTAGATTACATTTAAAATTTACTTCAGTTAACAAAATCTGAAATTACTCCATTTGCACGCGGAATTATGAGTGTTATTTTCTTTCTTTATTTAGCCTATTCCAGCCACATCTAGAGGTTTTAAAACGCTACAATTTGATATAATAACCAGCTCATTCAACTGAATATTAAATAATAAAATATGAATAATTAATAAAAATTTATAAAATACAAATCAGCAGGCTAACATAGTTTGCTAAATTATTATTATTATTTAGTATTCATGCGTATCTAAAACGGTCTGTACTGTAGCCTGGCGATAACAACAAAATAAAATAAAAAAGGAAAAGAGGGTGAACAAACAAACTGATTACATTGCAAACTGAAAAAAAGTGACTTAAATGTAATTAAAGATAGGAAAAGAGCTACTTAGCTGAGCAATGGAAGGCATTGCTCAGTTTCTTTCATGAACACAAAAGAGAGAGGTCTGGGTGATTATTTGCATGAATCAGTATCATATTCTTTTAGACTGTTTATTATTATTAAGGACACATTCATTATAAATGTATATGCAGCATGTGACTTGATGCTTGTTACTGTTCTCAACGCTGTTGATGATGGATTAAAGTCATTATTTTAGGAGGATATGTCAAATAAAAATTCTTTAGTAATAGCATAGGCGGAATTGCGTTTGTGCGTCAGGTTCCAAAATCTTCGGGATTCTATTTGTGTAAATAAATCAAGACATTGTGAGATTTCTAATATCTGTTAATATCTGTCTCTGGCCAGCAGAGGGCGCCTCTTCCTCTCCGCTCCACTAAAGATCTGCAAAGTAGCCAACGTCTTTGCCTGATTCGTTTAGCAGAAATTTAACACATTTTTTTATTGTATGAATAAAAAAAAAATATATATATATATAATTTATACATTAAACATAGTCTCATATACAATCTTGGCTTAGCATATATACATATATTGTATTTCCCAGTTGACTATTTTTTTCCAGGCGACTAAACCACTGCGTCTTAGGACCCAAATTTATGTCGCGCATTTCAAATTTCAAAACAAACGAGTCGCGCTTGTAAACAGTGAGAAAGGATGCGGTGGACTGAACTCGGACTGTCTGTAATAGCACTTGTGGTGATATGTGTTTGATTTTCAACACAATAATCGCTATAGCTAAATCGTTTCTGTACTTCATCTGACTGCACGGTGAGACGACAGACTAGTGATTAATCAAACTAGTTGGATTAAATGAGTATTTGAAGATAATGGAGGCTTATGTAATATCATCTGAAGGCTCGGTGAAAGCTCCCTCCATCGAGGACTTTATGCTGGTCAAACCTATCAGCCGAGGAGCCTTTGGGAAGGTTTACCTCGCCAGAAAGAAATGCAACGCCAAACTCTATGCAGTAAAGGTACAGAGATATTTACTTATGTTTTGTGTATATTGTTATTATTAATTACACAAGCTATTATTTAACATAAGTATAGGCTAATCATATTATTGTTATATTCGATTATGTATTATTAACCAAAAAGAAAATGTAACTTTTGTTTATTATAGTTACTGTTTATCATGTTGTTCTGATTTTTTAAATTGTTAGATACATAATTAGTTGTTTTTTTCTGTCAGGTGGTGAAGAAAGCAGACATGGTGGATAAGAACATGACCGATCAGATGAGAGCTGAGAGAGATGCTCTGGCTCTCAGTAAAAGTCCTTTTATTGTGCACCTGTTTTATTCTCTTCAAACTGCAACTAAAGTCTACCTGGTACGCACAAGGATGAATCTCGTGCATTTCACATTTCAAAAACACCTCAAATATTTCAAAGAATAGTTCACCCAAAATGAAAATTTGCAGAAATGTACTTACTTGCATGTAGATGTGGATGAGTTCTTCATCGGAACAGATTTGGAGAAATGTATCATTACTGTACATCACTGGATCCTCTGCAGTGAATGGATCCAAACGATAATCCACACCACTCCAGTCCATCAGTTAACGTCTTGTGAAGTGAAAAAAAACTGTGTTTGTAAGAAACTAGTTCATAAACGGTCTCTTTGGCTAAAATATCGCAATTCAAAATAATGCTTCCTTCAATAAAAAGGTCCATCCCTGTTGTCCTATCACATCAAAATCCAGTCACGTGTTAGTTTAGAACTGTTTCTGCTTATAAATGGTGCTACATTTTTGCGTATTTCTCTCTTGATTCAGATGTGATGACTTTTTTCATTAGAGAAAGTGATATTATAAAGTTAATATCATCTTAAAGATGGATTTGTTCATTACAAACATGCAGTTTTTTCACTTCACGAGATGTTAAGTGATGGACTGGAAGCTTGTGGATTACTGTGATGTTTGAATCCGTTGTTCTGACGGCACCCATTCACTGCAGAGGATCCATTGGTGAGCAAGGAATGCTAAATTTCTCCAGAATTGTACTGATGAAAAAAACATTTAATCTACATCTTGGCTGGCCTGAGGGTGAGCCAATTTTCATGAAATTTAAATTTTGGGGTGAACTACTGTTTTTAAATGTGACATTTTAAAATGTGCATGCATGCTTAATACATTTTTAGGTGATGGAGTATCTGATTGGTGGAGATGTAAAATCACTTCTTCATATTTATGGATACTTTGATGAGGACATGTCTCTGAAATACATCTCAGAGGTCGCACTCGCTCTGGATTACCTTCACAGGCACAGCATTATTCACAGGTATATTCACAGGAGAATTAGGAGTCATTTTTAGTCTTTTGTTTATCAAACTGACATTTTTGTCATTTGACTCAGGGACTTAAAACCAGACAACATGCTCATCTCAAATGAGGGTCACATTAAACTCACTGACTTTGGGCTCTCCAAGGTTAAACTTGACAGGGGTATGTTTTTTTTTATGAATATATTTTTTATTAATGTTTTTGTTAACAACCAGAAATACTAAAATATGTTGACTTTATTGTGATATAAACAAACCTTTCCTTCCCCATCCTTCAGAACTAAACCTGATGGACATTTTAACCACTCCTTCTTTGGTGAAACCGAAGACAGATTATTTCAGAACACCCGGTCAAGTTCTGTCACTGATAAGCTCTCTTGGTCTCGTGAGTAGATTTGCAGAATCATTTCATTTGTATGTTACATGGCTCAACAATAATTTTTTTTTTCTGCTGTCCCTGATAATTCTATTGTTGTTTCATTAGCTTTGATTTTATTAAAAATATTGCTATTATATCTATTTTAGTAGCAAATTTCATCTTTGAAAAATTTAAAGGGCTATAATGCAACTCTTAGCTATATATATATATATATGCGCATGTATGCATGCATGCACATACTTGGATAAACTGTGGCATACAGCATGATACATTAATGATTTGTATATAATTTTTAACTTCTTCTAACTGAAGCTTCCCAGACTGCCATTCTTGCAGTTTGGACAAAAACGTCATGCCAAGTAGCTAATGTTAGTTAATGTTACCTTTCTGACATTTACATTTTTTTTATCTACAAATGACTAAATCGCTATCAGTATCCTTCAAAAGTTTAGGATTAGTGCATTAAATAATTTATGTTTCAAATAAATGCTGTTCTTTTGAACTTTCTATACATCAAACCATTTTGAAAAAAAAAAGCTATCTTGGTTTGAACTAAATAAATGAATTTAAATGTTTCTTGAGTTCCAAATCCACATATTAGAATGATTTCTGAAGTCAGTGTCATACTATCACATTACAAAAATGATCAGTATATCACACAAACTACAAAAAAAAATCTAATTTAACAACCCTGATCAACACATGTAAGACTATGTTCTATTAACTTAGCCCTGTTATATCATTAAATCAAATTTTCTACAACATGCTTGAAACAGTTTGTATGATATGTCATATTTTGACTTGAATTGGCAGAATACCCCAGTGATAGAAGGCAAGCGTCACAGCAGCACAGTGTTGGGCAGCCCCATGTCCTGCGGCAAAGTCAAGCAGAGGAATAGTTCTCTGTGTTCACCTCTGCTGAAGAGACGGGCTTATCATCTGAATTCACCAGTATGCACAACTCGAGCTCTAGGTATGTGTCAGAATAATGTATATTTGGAATCCATCGTTGTCTGTGATATTGAGAACGACATTTGTCTTTTGATTATGATTTAGTAGAATAATGTAAAGCCTAACATGTGATATTCTCCAGGATCCAACAGTGTGTTTAGTCCTGGCCTGCTGGCTCAGAGTTTGACACCAAGGTTGATGAAATCAAGGAAGAGATTTGAAACGCTGAGTGTTGGGAGTGCCCACTCATACATGCTACCATCCACAACTGATTCTGGAGACTGTGTTAGCCCGATGTGGGAAGATGAGCAGGTGTTGTATCAGCATTACTGTTTTAGGAAGGGCTTTTGCTTCTTATAGGGCATTGGATAATGCTATTTTGTTTATGTAAGTTAAGTAGTAATGTACTAAAAACTACAATCAGTCATTTTAAATGCTACAGTTGAATTTAAGCATCACAACATTTTAATATACAGTATGAAGAATATATTTTTGAGCAATTGATGATCAAAGTAAGGGAAGTGAGCAGCAGTTTGTTTTATATTTCAAATTTAGGTAACACTTTATTTTGATAGTCCACTTTACACATTGTGCATAGTAGACATGTAGTTGCAAATTAATGAGAATTAGTTGACATGTAGTTACAAAGTTACTTATAGAATGTCTAAAGTGGCCTATTGAAATAAAGTGCAACCCAATTTTATGTTATATAATGACTAATACAGATGAAAAAAATATAATTAGATGTATAAAGGTATTGTGCAGTAATACAATATAAATATTGTATTACTATACCATTAAATAAATACATTTAAAAACATTAAGTACTTTTCACATTCTGGTTTGAGATTTGAGGATGAGTAAATGTTGTTTTATTTTGGTAAAAATAGCGTTTTCATTACATGTACAATTTAAAATAACAGTTGACTCTTTGAAAATATATTTTAATATTTTTGTAAACCTTTCAGCAGCTGTTACTCCAGTCATGTGTGTCACATGATCCTTCAGAAATCATTCTAATATGCTGATTTGGTGCTCAAGAAACATTTGTTGTGCTGCTTAGAACTTTTGTGGAAACATGCACTTTTTTCCTTTGAACGTGTCTCTACAGTTCTTGTTGGTCAATTTAATGAATCCTTGCTGAATAAAAGTCTTTATTTCTTAATTTAAAATTTTAGTGGATATAATAAAGAAATTAACCTGACAATGTCATGCATTTCTAGAATTTACAAGATGGCGAGAACCTTCCACAGTTAAACGGAAGAGAAGTGGGCAATAGAATGTCAAGAAACATTCCCTTGACACCTGTGGAAAGAAGGAAGATGTTTCCAGCACAAGCTCAAGATCACAGCACTGTTTTGACTCCACTCAATAGCCAAGTGGACAATAGCAGAATTATTAAACCAGATATTTCTGCAAAGAGGCTCCAATTCAGTGCATCCGACCACTGTGCTACTCCACTGGGTAAGGCTGATCCCCATCAATCAGTTGGGAATGGTCTTATGAAACCAGAGCCACCAACAGAGCCCAAATCCTCACTAAAGAGAGCTTTTGATGAAGTAGAGAAAAGCCCAGAGCAGGTTGAGATCCACTGCAAGAAAAACAACACTGTGTACAAGAGGTCTTTCCACATTCCAGAGGACAACTCAAGCGCCCCCACAGGCTTGACAGGGATTTTCTCCACTGTGGGGCTTGATGATGTTAAAAGTGCACCGATGTGTCAACAGTTGAGTGAGAGAATGGGCCCAAAACAATCTAGTCCCATAGCGGTGGCCAAGAATCTATTCTGTGATCTCGAAGATCAAGGTGAGGAGGTGGCGTTGCCTAAAACCGAGGCCAACTCGAACTCCCCGACCTCACCCGGTGATGACCGAAATATCAGAAGAAGCCTTAGTTTAGATTCGGATGGCTCAGCCCATGAGATGTCAGTGGTTAAACAAGAGGCTTTGTCATCCTCTTTTGAGGAGCTGGATGAAAACGAGATTTCTGTAGTCACACCGCCGGCCCGGCCCACCATGGCTACACCAAAGCACAGTAGTGCAAAGCAGTATAGGGGTAAATCTGAGCGTTCTCTTCTTGACCATCCTCGTGGGTTGTCTGACAGTATGGTCAAATCACCTGGCTTCCTCAAACCCAGGAACGTGGTTGCATTTAGGAGCTACTGCAGCTCCATAAACCGCTCTTGTACTTCACATATCAGCCTGGCCTCTTTGGATGCCATGGAGTTGTCTGCGTCAACCTCCTTCCACAATGTCCAGTCTGCAGTGACTCCAGTTCAGAAGAAAAGAACTAGTCTGAGCAGCTCACTTTACCAGGTAAGAATCTTTTGTAACACTAACTAAATTGGAGAAAAGAAAAAGCAAAAAAAAAAAAGAATTGGAAATGAAAGAATGTTTTCTTTTTTCTTTCCTAGACTCCACAGCAGATGGTTGTCTCTCACACTCCCTATAGGACACCAAAAAGTGTCCGTAGAGGTCCAGAACGTGTAGAAGGGGCTCATATCCTGGGAACTCCTGACTACTTGGCACCAGAACTTTTACTAGGCAAAGCTCATGGTAAGAGTTTAAGTAGTCAAGATTTAGAAATGTGTGTAGATCTTTTGTAGATATGTGCCTCAAATGTTAGGTAATGATAATGGTCAGCCATTATGGATTTTGCTGCTGAATGGCTGAGCAAGCAGGGTGTCCCAACAGCCTGTAAAATGCAGATATAACACAATGGAATGATATAACACAATATGTGGAATGTATATGCGATATACACAAAAGTGCTGAAATAAAATCAACATTGAATTGCTATAATTTTTACTCAAAATTCACACACATTAGCAAAGTGGACAAGGTTATCAGAGCGATTCCATTATTTAAAAAATGGAAAATATGAATTAGTCTGCCGTTGGTATTATAGAAATGTGGGACTCATTTGATACAATGCACTTACTCTGTACTAGCAAATTTTTTACGTTATACTTGTATTCAAATGTCTGTGTAATTACAAACTAATTTCTGTAGTTGCATCTATAATTAAAGGGTTACTCTACCACAAAATGAAAATGTTGTCATTAATCACTTACCCCCATGTCGTTCTAAACCCGTAAAAGCTTAGTTCGTCTTCGGAACACAATTTAAGATATTTTGGATCTTGTGACTGTCCCATTGACTGCCAAACAATTTTCACTGTCTTGGCCCAGAAAAGTCGTCCGATAATTCCATCTGCCATCAGAGGTTCAACCATAACGTTATGAAGCTACGAGAATACTTTTTGTATTACATTTGAACAATCAAATCAAGGTGTAAATACACGTAGAAAGATTTTTGTTGTTGTTTTGTTTTGCGTACAAAAAGTATTCCTGTAGCTTCATAACGTTACGGTTGAACCACTGATGGCAGATGGACTATTCTGATGACATCTTTCATACTTTTCTGCCATTGTTTGGCAGTCAATGGGACAGTCACAAGCCTCCTGGTTTTCATCCAAAATATCTGAAATTGTGTTCCAAAGACGAACAAAGCTTTTACAGATGTGGAACGACATGGGGGTACGTGATTAATGACAAAATTTTCATTTTGGGGTGGAGTAACCCTTTAATAACCCTTATTTGAGGTAAGTATATCATAGTTAAAGACACTTAATATAAAATGGGCCTGAGTTTTGCACTTTGTCGTCTTTAACAGATATTATGTTTTAGTTTCAGGGACTGTACGCTGTGGTAAGTATGCTAAAAAGTATCGAGATTATAAGTAATGGAGATGTTGGTGCATGCCTGGCAGCTTTACCATATTAAGGCCCCGATATACTCACAGTGGAGATATTTTTTTTTGTTCTTTGCTTAGGGGCAAAAAGACGTTTGAAATGCCTGAGTAGTGGTAAACTTCTAGCGAACATATGTGCTGTGTGCTTATTACAAAATAAACGCTCAGCAAAATGACAGCAGTGAGAAAACAGCAGTTAAGAAAGCATCTGATCATAGTGATATGGATATGGCATTTCAGCACTCCAGTTAAGTCATGTAATGTTTTATATAGCACGTTACAACTAATTTATTTAAAAACAAGCAGGTTTAAACCGTTTGTATTAGTCTTGCTTTCAGAATTAGAATTATACATCAAAGAAAGTAAAACCGAAGATCACTTCTATCTATTACGTAATGGCCATCGACCAATGGTTGTTTAAAGGCGTTTAGAAAATCGAACACTTTACAGAAAGTTATTTTGCCAAGATGCTTTGAACTTCTGAAACAAACTTTGTTTTGGCCTAATTTTGTTAGAAATGAAGTTATGCTAGTTTGTTCTTCAGTTTTTGTATATCGGGGCCTTGAATTAAGGACATGGCTGACTAATTCCATTATGGGTTGCAGCTTTTGTGATTGATCACCCTTAATGCTTCAGTAATGCTGTCTGAACTCTGTTGGGCTGTTATGATGGTTCTTGGGAATTCTGGGGGATTTTAGTGAAATTCAGTAAAACATATTTTGTTATTCTAGTTAATAGAGTCAAGTAAACATCATTTATGGCTTGACTTCCTGAAAAAAATGCATTGCTCTTTGTTCAAGTGAAGCGACATGTCAGTTTCTTACTAAACCGTTGGTGACAGGGCTACCTGTTTGGCTGGAAGACGGTGGGGTGGTTTGGGGAAAGTTTTGCAGCAGTTTTGACACCAACACAGCCGAACGGTTACACTTTCAAAGTATGCTCCATTTTGCAGCATGACAAATTCTCACTAGAAAGTTCCATCTTTGTCAGTGTTGGTCGTATTTCTCTGTAGAAGTTGAGCGTTGAAGTCTTTATACTAGTTTAAACTTCACACAAGTGTTTGACAATTCTGGTGTCTACTGGTTTTGTAGTTTTAGTTGTCCTTTATAACGTGTGTGTGTGACACAAACAACAATGGCCATGGTCAGTGTTGCCACATTTTGGACCTACTGATTAGTGCAAAAATTGGGCCACATGCGCTGTTGCATAAAAAAAGTGCCATTTAATTTAGATATACTTATTAAGCCCAAAGTGTACTACAGTTTAACTTGTATGCTATGGTGTGGTACAGTGTGTGTGGGGCAAATTTTGAGAAAATAGTTTTGACAAAGATGGAACTTTGCCTGTTTCGCACACATTGCCAAATGTAGTATGTGTGAAAGGCTGTGCGCTCAGCTATACGATTACACTGTGTTTGAGTTGAAAGCTTAAGTATACTTTCAAGTTAGTAATTTAGAATAAATTAATATGTGTTCTATGGGCATAAAAGGTACCTCAAATAGTGTAGCTTGTTGAGAAGAGGTGTGTTATTACTTTTCTAAGCAAACAGGTAATTTTCACAACTTGCATCGAAGAAGGGACTGAGGTAAATCTAGAGATTTGGCAGTGTACACTTCTGATTCTGTCTTTTTGACCACCCAGAACACCCTAGCAACTGCATAGCAACACCCTGCCAACCATCCAGCATATCCTAGCACTGGGGTTTTGTAGTTATGTTTTCTTAAAATAATAATTTTTGCCAATTTGTTTTGTGCCACTACCGGCACAAGAACTTCAAGTTGATCAGTTGAAGGTGTACATGTCTGAAACTTAAGCATCTTCATTTCAGACTCCTGAGAACATTATTAATGACCTGAGGACTGATTTTTGTGACTTTTCTTGAGTTCAAGTCAAGCTGGTTTTGTGTGTTGTGCTGTTTCCTTTGCCCCTCAAAATCAACTTACCACCGCTCCTGTTACTGCTTTTTATTAGTGGTCACATTCTAACACGCAGTGTGCCAAGATTCATGTTTGTAGAAATGGAACACTGAGTCTCAATAGTTTTTTGTGCTCTTCTACAGATTTCATGGTTGATTGGTGGGCGTTAGGTGTCTGTCTGTTCGAGTTCCTCACAGGAGTCCCGCCGTTTAACGATGAGACCCCTCAGATGGTGTTCCAGAACATTCTCAACAGAGGTAAGAGGGCCAGTGATAAATACATTAAACTGTTATTTATAAAAAATTTAAATATTTTTGATGAAATCCGAGAGCTTTCTGGCCCTCCTATGCACATCAGTAAAATGGTTCATGTGACATCAGTGGATCAGCTGTAATTTTAGTATGCTACGAGAATACTTTTTATGCGCAAAGAAAATAAAAAAAAACAATTTATTCAACAATTTGTCTGCCCCTCTTCACAAGAGTACCACTCTTGTTGAATAATGCTTTAAAATATAATATTCCTGTGACGCAAAGCTGAATTTTAGCTACTTAATATTTTTTGGGATTCTTTGAGAAATAAAAAGTTGAAAAGAACAGTGTTTATTCAAAATATATGCGCAGCTTGGAGGGAACAGTGGACGTGAATAATTCATGACAGAATGGGTGAACTATCACTTTAACTGTTTGCTTTCCCATTATCTCAGAATGGTTCCACCATGTGTAAATTTGTGCCCCCCAAAAATATTAAAATTGAAATGCTAATGGATATTTTGGTTTGTTTGTCCTCTACTACACCATGAGAAGAATGTTGTGTTGTCTGTGTCTGATCTCCATGTGCTTCATGAATGGTGTGTTCAGATATACCGTGGCCAGATGGAGATGAGGAGTTAACCCCGAATGCAAGAAATGCCATAGAGATTCTTCTCACTACAGATACATCCAAACGGGCTGGTTTAAAAGGTGGATACACACACACAAACATCTAGCACTTTAGAAATTCTTACTAACAAGTAATGAGTGTTAATGTCCAAAATACTTAATTTACTGCCATCAATACTAATGCTTTCTTGTGTCTTTCTGCAGAGCTGAAGGATCATCCATTTTTTGAAGGTGTGGACTGGGATAACCTTCACCATCAGACTATGCCCTTCATCCCTCAGCCTGATGATGAGACTGACACCTCGTACTTTGAGGCGAGAAACACGGCCCAGCATCTCACTGTATCAGGCTTCAGTCTGTAACACACACAGACTGTAGTGCAGTGGACACGGTATGTTCAGGTCCCACAGTGCTCTTGTTTGTCCTCCATCCTTCTGTCTTCATGTTTTGTATGTTCTTGAAAATACACATGTAGAAAGACATCATGTTGAAAAGCGTCCTGAAATGCAGTGAGGTGGGATTTTAACCCTTATGCACACACATGCTGCAAGACTTTTTGTATAAAATCTTCCATTATATTTGTTTGGAAAAGTAATATATTATGTAACACTACTGTTTGTACCAACTCAGTGCACATTTAGATTAAAGACGTTGCTATTTTTTACTGAAAACTATGCTTGTCGGACTGTACTTTTAACATGCTGAATGTTTTAACTAGTCTACAGCAAGTATGATTCTGAACATGGTTGCTGCTTATAACATGTACCTTTTTTTGTCAATTTATAATCATTTGATACATATGCAACACTTTGAAAATGTGGTTTATAACACTTGCCTATTTTTAGATTCTGGAAATGTTTCAAGTTAAATAAAATAAAATACCATTGTATTAATAAATGAGCATTATTTCTGTATTAATTCTATTTGAATCTTAAACCATGTGCTGTTTTTCCACATGTAAGCATAAATACATTTCACTGCCTGAGGGTATTGCTTGAATATATTACAAATACAACATATGATTATAGTATTAAATATGGTGCAATATGGGAATATAAAGCACTCAGGTTTTCAAAAGCTTTTAATAATGCTTCAGTCTAACATATTGAATGACATGTATTGTGACAGTCGTGAAACATGCGTTGATCATCTGCACCGAAGGCAAATTTATGCAAAATTTGCAATGGTTAAAAGGAACATAGTGTGTTTAGTCTAAACAAAAGCATTAATCAAGAACCTCCTGCTCTACAGATGATTCCAAGTAGTATTACAGACATCAATAATATATGCAAATGCTACATTACAGTATAGTACAATTAAAATAGAACTTTTTCCAAGTATATATTTTTGCACAATATACAATTATTAAAAACATTATTGACCAGTTTACACAAACTACAATGAAACGAAACACTTGCAATTTTCCCCAAAAAAAATTGCCTATGTAAATGAATCATTAGATTTCAGCCTTATATTAGTCATAGGACTCTACACATTACAAATATTATTTATTTCAGCTCTTAATCTGTCACCGTCTTCACATTCATCGAAAGTGCTTTGCAATTCAACCCAGGTAGTTTTTGATCTCAATTACATCCTGCAAACATTGACAAAGATTTTGAACTTCTCATGCATACAGTCCTTGCAGTAATATTCAAAAAAATCACCATAGCCACGAATTAACATTAGTAACGATGCAACCGTGTTGAGAAATGCACTGACAAAATACAGCGGACCCAAAAATGTATTTGCACACTTGAGTCACACTAATGTTTGAATGTCACTGCATCTTCTCTTAAACTTCATTTAACCACCGCTTTATTATTTGAAACTACACTTCATTTTGCGAAACGTTTTTCTTAAAGTGTGCTGCTTGTCTTTCTTTCAAATAAATAACACTTACTTTGATATTCCGGATTTAAAGGAATAGTTCACCCAAAAATAAAGAAAAAACATGCTGAAAATGTACTCTGGCCATTCAAGATATAAAGGAGTTTGTTTCTTAGAAAGGTAGCATTTGCTCACCAATGGATCCTCTGCAGTGAATGGGTGTCCAAACAGCTGATAAAACATCACAATAATCCACACATCTTCAGTTATTCTGATGTTTTTATCAGCTGTTTGGACTCTCATTCTGACGGCACCCATTCAATGCAGAGGATCAATTTGTGAGCAAATTGCTTCTGATTAAGAAAAACTCATCTACTTATCTTGGATGGCCTGTGGGACAGTAAATGTTAAGCAAATTTACATTTTTAGGTGAACTATTGCTTTAGGCTGGTGACATTCAGACATTTTTAAGATGTGTGGCTTTGTGTCTGCACACTTTTGAGGGTACCAAATAGGTTAGATCTTTGCAGGCATCAGGATGGGATGCTGAATGGATGATGAACAAAGTTTTCTATAGTGCCTTCTGACTCTTTTCTCAGATTTTCAAAGCAAAGGGTCAGTTTAATATGCATGTTTTATTTTTTTTTATTATTATTATGGCTTTAAAGAGCACCACAGCTCATTTGAGCAAATGCTAAGTCTAGATATCTATGTACATTTAAAAATCTTACTCATACAACCTCCAACAATTTGGGGAGTCCTGATTTATTCCCATTACGGTTCAAACCCCAAATATGGGCTCTTTTCTGTCAAACATAGCACGAATCAGAGAGATATTCAAGCTGAAATCACCTGTGCCGTACTCTTCAGTGCATCTTCCACTTTACTACAGTATTAATGACAGATAGCAGCTATGTGCGCAGAACACTGAATGATATATTCTTGAAATGAAAGTTATGATGCCCTTGATAATGGATTTCTCTTAACAGCATTTTCATTACTATGAAAATTCTACTTTTAATTAATGAAATTGGGGACTTAGCAAGTTGTTAAATTAAAAAAAGAAAAAGTACAAAAAGTACTTGTGATAAGCTGCATCGCCGTACAGTCACAATCCTTCCATTTGCTAATTCTTAGAGTTGTCATCATAGTGCAAAAGCAAGAGTTAGATCACGGGACAGGCTGAGAAAAACCCTCCTCCTCTTAAATGCATAACACGGCTCTCCTCTGGGTCTGCAGAGGTGTCGAACCATCAGTCGATTCCTTTCAGTTGATTCTTCTGTAACAAGATGATGCAATCTTTAACACATCTGCCATCACTTCCACATTTGCCAAGTTTTTCTTTAGCCTCAAATATGATCATATATGTTGCAATCTGTAATAAATTCCTAAGCTCTGTTCAAACTATGCCGTGTGAAACAGCAGGCAGTTGCAACAATGAATGCTTCAAACAGTATTCAAGCAGCAGTTCACCCAAAAAAATTAAAATTTACTTAAATATACTTACCTTCAGGCCGTCCAAAATCTAGAGGAGTTTTTTTCCATCCACAAACTCTAGTATATTCTGAGCTCACTGATTTTTATTCTCGTGTAAACTATTCCTTCGTGTCAAAATGTGTCCAAGTATTCAATTTGAATTTTTAAATTTAATTTAAACAGCCCCAAGTTTAATATATTTATAAAGTTGAATTTTCAGCATTATTACTCCATCTTTCACTGTTACATGATCCTTTAGAAATCATTCTAACATGCTGATTTGGTGCTCAAAAAACATTTCCTATTATTATCTATGTTAAAAACAGTTCATATTTATAATAACATTTTATAATGATAGTTGTAATATTTTTTTTTCCCTTTTCAGGTTTCTTTGATGAATAGAAAGTTCAAAAGAACAGCAAATCTTTTCTATTATAAATGTCTTTACTGTCACTTTTAATCAATTTAATGTATTCTTGCTATATAAAAGAATTCATGTACCTTCTCCTGCGCTGCACATACAGACGGATGAGCCACTGCACCACAAACGGCCACATGACAGCAAAGGCCACAGTTCCAGGAGACACATCAAAAGGCCACCAGGACGGCTTCTGGAAAGTTTAAATAATAAGAATGATAAATGAACATATGTTGGCACTCATTCTATGGCAATGGCAGCGTTAAATAAAATTAATAAAAAATAATTTGGGACATAATCAGTCCCAATCAAAATTTATATTTATGGATTTGGCAGATGCTTTTATCCAAGGAGACTTGCAATGCATTCAAGGTTTACATTTTATCAGTTCATGCATTCAGTGGGAATCGAACCCATAAACTGTTCCGAGCTACAGGAATGCTCTCCTTTTAAAGGTATAGTTCACCCAAAAAATGCACATTCTGTCATCAGTTCCTCACCCTCAAGTTCTTCCAAACCAGTAGGAATTTCTTTCTTCTATTGAACATAAAAGAAGGTATTTTGAATAATGTGGGTAATCAGTCAGTTTACTGACTTCCATAATAGGGACTAGAAACTGTTTAGTTACCAACATTCTTCAAAATATATATATTTTTGTATTCAACAGAAGAATGAAACTCATACAGGTTTGGAACAACTTGAGGGTGAGTGAATGATGACAGAATGTTCATTTTGGGTCTCGAACTCCCATCAATAAGCTTATTAAAATGACTTTACCTTCTTCGTTTTATGTGCAGGTGGTGACAGGTAGTCTGATGGCAGCGCTAAGGATCGGGCCTGAGAAGTTGCACATGACAAATCAAAAATGCAATATTTCATACTTGATCAGTGTTATCTATGTTGTACTGAGTGAAAAGTGACGGTTTGTAACCTGCGAGGCTGTGAGAGCTTCCAGCGTGTGTAGCCTCTCTAACACGCTCTGCATGTCGTCCTGCAGTCTGGCCAGAGCACAGATTATCTGTTCATTTAGATTCTGTGTTACAGATCCATCCGTCCCCCAGCGTTCCCCATCCCCCCCACTGCCCTGCTGCGGCCCCGCTGACCCGGAGCCAAAGGCAGGCGACCTGGACCCTGATACATAAGAGAAGCAGCTGCAGTATGTGCAAACATTCTGTAGATCATTAACAGATTGATGAAACAAAGTTTACAAAAACAAATTTAATTGAGGATTCCAGCTCTGTTCCAAAACCTAAAGAGCATTTTAGAGGAAAAATATATGCGCTCACATATGTGAAGGTACTCTCGTGAATGCTCGTCAAAGAATGACACAGAAAAGAAGAAATTGTTATTTTTGTTTTCTTTGTGCACAAAAAATATTCTCGTAGCTTTATAATATTACGGTTGAACCACTGATGTCACATGGACTATTTTAATGATGTCCTTCTACGTTTCTGGGCCTTGAAAGTGTCAGTTGCTTTGCTGTCTATGCCAGTCAGAAAGCTCTCAGATTTCATCAGAAATATCTTAATTTGTGTTTCACAGATGAACGAAGGTCTTGCAGGTTTGAAATGACACGAGGGTGAGTTGACTATTTAAATTTTTGGGTGAACTATCCCTTTTAACATCAAGTTCTACTGGAATCAACAATCAAATCTTGTGTACTTAGTGTATGCATACAGTCAAACTAATAGTCTTTGACAGCCTAGTAGAATGAAGTTACAATGCATTCAAAATGCAATATATGGAGGCAAAAATTCCCCTGAACAAGGTAACATCACGAGCGAGTAAGCTATTTTGTTGACAAATGTTAGCATGATTTCAAATGTGATTGATTATACAAAACAGCTCAGTAAATATTAAGAATATTGTAATTTACATTTTAGGTATAATATAGTAAACATGGTCTGTATCTGTATTATTTTATCAAAACAAAAACTAAGCCACAGCAGCACTACTGTGCATCTACGAGCAACACAGTTTCGTTACTGAATGAATCTAAACAAATCAGGTTAGTGAATAATTCAATGACCCCTTCATTTCGGTCACTTCCTCTATTCATTAGTGAATCAGTTGTTTGAACAAATTGTTTGCATAAGACTCAATGACTCAATCATTAAGACCAGCTACTGGCTGTTCTAGTATAATCATCTAAAATTATTTCATACATCAATATTCATTAATAAACATGACTATTTATTGACTAAATTGAAGAATTTTACATAAAATATGATGCAGAATTGGTGCATCTGATTAGGTTAGAAAATCCTTATAAAAAGTTGATGAAATCGATTTAGCGTAACAATTGAAATGTTAGTGTCACTACTGTGAACCGACCACCGCAGACTATGAAGAATATGAAAAGCTTAAAAAAAATAAATAAATAAAAATCAGCTTAAATCAGCCATAGTCTCAAGTAATTTGAGGTTGTTTCATCTGATTATTATTATTATTTTTTTGTTGGCTATAAAACCACAGGCTGGGTAAGTGTTGTCATCTAAAAAATTAAAAGTGTGCGAGCTGTGTGTACAGACTAAGAAAATCAGGCTGCATGCATACAGTACATGCGTGTTTGCATATCATAGCATATGCATAAAAAACTAAATATAAACTGGGCAGAGCAATAGTAGCAAGCTAGCAAGGTTTTGAAACAGAGCTTATATATGATTTTGTTGCTGTTTTGGTTGCTAGGTTTGTACCTCTTCCCCTCCTGACCACAGAACTGTCACTTCTATTCGCAGGAAGTCCCTGCCTCTGAGAACCTCCTCTGCTGCTCCGTCCGTCTTCTCCGCCATGCTGTATGCCTTCTTCCGGTCCCAGCAGTTCCTCTTGTGATCTGATCTCTCCTGTGGAGGATAGTGTGCTGTGGCTCTCCTCGGCCACATCCAGTGAGTGGCTGACGTATAGCTCAGATCCCTGGAGACCAAGAACCAAAGCACATGCATTGCTGACATTTTGGGAGATGCAGTCACATTGACGTTGTTTAGCTATTTTCATTTCAATAGGAATCCATGCGATTTTGCGTAAGGGCAGAAGCTTTACCCATGCAGATATCGCAATAGGTTCATGGTGGTCATGTGAAATCTCTGTGCTGACCAATAGAAATCTGTTTGGTTTGAAATTGACTTCTATGTGATCTGCGATTCATTCACCTATAGCACTGGTCTCAAACTCAATTCTTGGAGGGCCACAGCTCTGTACAGTTTAGCTCCAACCCTAATCAAACACACCTGATCCAGCTAATCAAGCTCTTCAGGACTGCTAGAAACTTCCAAGCAGGTGTGATTCGGAGCTGGTTGGAGCTAAACTCTGCAGAGCTGTGGCCCTCCAGGAACTGAGTTTGAGACCACTGACCTATACACTATTGACAACAGACCTTTTTGAACGCAAAATTTTGCTTGCACACCTTAAAGGGATAGTTCTCCCAGAAAAAAAAATTCACTCATCCTCATGTTGTTGCAAAGCTGTGTGACTTTCTTTCGTCTGCTGAACACAAAAGATGATATTTTGAAGAATGTGGCTAGCCAAACAGTTTCTGGTCCCAATTAACTTCCATAGTATTTATTTTTAATACTATTTTTTTGGCTGAACTATCCCTTTAACACTGAATCCTACACTCCCAGCCTAAAGTAATTTTTGGATCAGCCTTTATATAAGCATAACTGAGATCTACTTACCTCTTCTCCACCAAACTGGTCGACTGAGTCACAGTACACCTCGCTGTCCGAATCACTGGCCACATGGTGAGAACTGGACATGTTTTCTGTTTCACATATAGTGATTCAGATCAGTTCAGATAACGTCCTTGAGCTTACTTTTTAAAAAATGACTCAAATCTTAGTTGGTAAATGATTACCCCAAATGTCCTTCTCCTCACCTTTGACGTGTCCATTCAGCTCTTTGACGTCTCTATCATGGTTAAAGCTTTCAGAGTCCTCTTCCAACTCCTGCCTGTTCAGATCAGACTTAGACCCATTTGTTCCATTGGCAAGGACTTTATGCTGGCCGATACTCCCATTAGATACCTGTCCTTTAGGTCTTCCTGCAGAAGCCCTTTTCTTCAGTTGTGAGGCTAAAAAACACCATAGTTTACAAAAAAGCAAATGTATTAATGCACGCATTCTGAAGTAAATTTGAGTGGTGCTTACAATGCAAAACTGCTCAAGATACTGTATGTTTGCTAAGGCACTGCTAGGTAGTTTCTAATGTGTTCTGGGTGGTTTGTAGATGTACTGGCCAATGCCAAAATAGCCACCTAAAATTAGTCTCTAGATATGAATAAAGTACCTCCTCTAATGTACGACTATTCAAAACTATTCAACACAAAAAAAAATGCAGTCACATTGGCAGTATTTTGATCAAATTTTGCAGTCAAAAAGGTCATTGTCTATTGTGAACAGTGTAACAATGTATGAAGGACAGGTCACACAGAAGTCACTTTCAAACAAAGCAGCTTTCTGTGGGTCAGCATGGCAAATTTGCGCAGCCAAATTTAACCTGTTGCAAAATCTTTGGCTCTGATTCCTTTGAAATGTCTGGATTTCTTCTGCAGAAATTCTGTACACAATTTTTAATGTGACTGCACGTTAAGTATGAGCAATAATAATTATGAGGTTTACCTTTTTTCACCTCTTTAATCTCCTCTTCTTCATCTTTCTCCTCCTCTTCCTCCTCATTATCGTCTTCTCCTTCCATGTCTATTGATTTAGTCTTTGGAGTTTCTGATATTTTGATGGGGTAACTGTCCAGGCTGCCATTCATCTCCATCGTCCTGATGATGCTTTTTGTGACACTTTTGGGTGGTGATGTTAGCATGCTCCCAAACCCTGGAGACAATAACAATACACATGTAAGACGATGCATTGACGATATGTTCTGAAACTTGATAGGCACACTTTCTAAAAGGTCTGTTCTATCAGGACTATTACACAAAAAAGTAAAGCTGTACCAGTAACACTACACCCCTTAAACAGACCCCAGACTAACCTACACTAATAACAGCAGTGAGAGAGCAACTGAGGGATCAAAGCAAACACCTGGACTATGGCACGATGAACTAAGGGCACAGGCTGCTGGGAGAACACACTGCTATTCACTTGCCTTCAAGTTGCCTAGCAAATCTTTCCAAGCGGGCTGAACATGATAAGGGGTTATTAGTTAATTAATGTAAACAAGATTTTATCGTTATTTACTTGCACACTACAGTTTAAATGTTTAGCAAGGCTGTATTTATGTCAAAACAGTAATAATGCATTTTATTCCAGTGATGCAAAGCTAAATTTTCAGCAGCCATCACTACAGTATACCTTGATCCTTCAGAAATCATTGTAATATACTCACTTGAATAAAAAATCCTTACTGAATAAAAGCTTTTTTTTATATATATATAGTTATATGCATTATTTCCCAATTACACATTTGTCCTTATGACAATATAATTATTTAAATGTATTTAATAATAACTTTAGACTTTGTAAATGTGGCATTTTAACGCTAATTAAACTGATAAACAAACTGTTAATTTGATGTGACTTTTAATTTGAATTGACGCTATAGCTTCATTAGTTTTGATTTATTAAAGGTAAAGATTTTATGGATGTTTTGTACAAAGAAATGTCCAGTCATATTTAACCCAAAAATCTAAAATATTTTTTGATAATGATTATTAAAGATTATTAATTATTTTTATTTATGTTTATGTTATATATATATATATATATATATATTTTTTTTTTTTTTTTTTTTATTATAATAATAACAATAATATTATATATGTATATATATATATCGTTTTTTTTTTGTGAGATTCACCTTAGAGGGCACTACTGTTCAGTTTACCTGTGCTCAAATCTGACACTTGCGTTATCTTCTTCTTTTCATCAACGAGCTCATAGAACGGTCCAATGACCTGCAGAAGCTCCTCGACCTCGTTTGTTACAGGCATACTTTCCAGGATCTATTCAGCAAATTTAAAACAAAGTTACACAATACACATGTAAGACGATGCCACGTTTTTAAACACTGCTTTCAAATTCAAAACATCATACCAGTTTCAAATCTTCCACATAGGCCGCCATGGCCTCCTCCTTCGGCATTTCCCCAAGAGAATTCCACGCATCCCTAAACACAAGCAGCAGGACGGGTCAGTGAGAACTTTGCTCTCGTAAGCTTTTCAACATTGATGTTGTCATCTCACGATCAACTGAAACTCTAGCAGCAGTTTGAAAATTTCAGGACAACTCTCAGATCCATGTATAAAAGAGAAAAACAAAAATAGCACGAGGCATAGTAAAATGGTCTGTGTGGAAAACTACTTTTCTTACTCATCTGATTCTCGGTTACATTAAAGGCTTTCAACAAGGTTTTTAAAATAGATTTTTGCAGAAGTACAAATGCAGAACTTTCAGTGGCACTAGTTACTACTAATAACCTGATGTGATTCTGATACCGATCTGTTATCTCAGTGAACTTTCAACAGACCAACAGTTCACTTTCACTAGGTTACAGACACTGGTCTAAATGGTGTAAACTCATTTAAAGGGGAAGTCTGTCATTTTGCATCACTAGTGGCAACAAATGGAACTGCAAATATATTGAGAGTTTTCAAACTGATTTTTCAAACACTACTCCTCGTCTGCCATTGGTTGAACAGGTAGTCCATCCCCAAACTCACACCACTGGTTGAGCCATACACTAACATGAGAGAGCAAACAGAGCAATGTTTTGAAAATGCTCACACTGTTTGCACTCTTTAGAAAGTCAACAGCTTTTATTAAACTGGCGCATGAGAGACTATTTTAAAGGAACACTCCACTTTTTTTGAAAATAGGTTAATTTTACAACTCCCTTAGAGTTAAACAGTTTAGTTTTACCGTTTTTGAAGCCATACAGCCGACCTCCGGGTCTGGCGATAGCACTTTTAGCTTAGCTTAGCATAGATCATTGAATCGGATTAGACCATTAGCATCTCGTTCAAAAATGACCAAAGAGTTTCAATATTTTTCCTATTTAAAGCTTCACTCTGCTGTAGTTACATCGTGTACTAAGACTGAAAAGATGTGATTTTCTAGACCGATATGGGTAGGAACTATACTCTCATTCCGGCGTAATAATCAATGATATTACGCAGCGCCGGAAAGCAGTCCCCAGCTAGGAAACTAGTTATGATATAGCTGGGGACTACTTTCAGGCGCTGCGTAATATCATTGCGCCTGCAGCAAAGTTCCTTGATTATTACACTGGAATGAAAGTATAGTTCCTACCCATATCGGTCTAGAAAATCACAACTTTTCATTTTCCGTCGGTCTTAGTACACGATGTAACTACAGAAGAGTCAAGCTTTAAATAAGAAAAATATCGAAACTCTTTGGTCATTTTTGAGCGAGATGCTAACGGTCAAATCCGATTCAATGATCTATGCTAAGCTAAGCTAAAAGTGCTACCGCCAGACCCAGAGATCGGCTGAATGAATTCAACAACGGTAAAACTAAACTGTTTAACTCTAAGGGAGTTGTAAAATGAGCCTATTTTCAAAAAAAGTGGTGTTCCTTTAATAGGAGAAAAAAAATACAAGTCACCTTTAAGAACTACTAACACTTATAACTAAACTTTTTTTTTTTTTTTTTTATAAATTCACTAATCTAGACATTTAGCAGCTTCAATACCATTTGGCTTTGCCAACGGGGTCCCAGAATCCTGGACGGGGAATGTTGCAGGGGCCTTGTGTTGCTTGCTTGTAGTAGCTATAAAATTTCAGCATCATGTCATTGGAAGGCTGAAATGAACCTGAATAAATAAATAAATACACACACACGGTCAGAATTGTTGGTACCCTTGGTAAATATGATCAAAGGCGGCTGTGAAAATAAATGTGCATTGTTAATCCTTTTGATCTTTTATTTAAAAAAAAAAAAATAAATCACAAAAATCTAAGCATTCATTGGAGAATAAAAATTAAAAATGGCGGGAAATAGCATTATGAAAAAATGTTTTTTTCTCAAATACACTGCCCTCCAAAAGTTTGGAACACCCTAGAAAAGTGGGGTTTTAGACAATATTGGCATGAATCCTTTTTAATTTGTGATCATTTTGATAAGGGACAACAAACACTACGAAAACATATTTTATTACATAAACTGTATTTGTCTATGTAAAGTTTATACATAGACAAAAACTTAAATTTTCGATTCATAAATATATCCACATAGCCACAAATAGCTATTTGTAAACTATCGGACCTAAATTGTGTTCTAATTGGTTCACTGTATTCTAAACTTAATTGGCAATCAATTGTTGAAGCTATTAAGGTGTGCTGACCCAAAAATCTTTTAAAAACCTGGGCCAAGTTTAAACCAGCAACCAGGCATCACAGCTGGCAAAGGGGCATGTCTGACTTTGACATGTATATATTGCCATTATTATGTAATCAAAATGATGGTCTTCAATGATAATGTCAAGTTACTTTAATGTATTTGCACCAAAACATTATAAGGATTTATGCTGATATCGTCCAAAACCACACTTTGTCAGGGGTGTTTACAAACTTTTGGAGGGCAGTGTACATGTTGGACACAATTACTGGTACCCCTAGAAATTAAAATATATCTGACATATATTCCCATTCATATTCACAATATTCACAATTATGAACATGAAATTATCCAGCCATGGCTTCCTGTTTCACAGAAATATAATTAAAATTTTTTTTAAATGCATGAGAGTTTGAGTGGCCAAAGACTCTTCATGGATCACAGCTGGAGGATTGCAGAAAAAGGTTGAGTTTTGGGGTCAGAAAACCTTTAAAAAATATATCAAACAGCACCTGCATCACCACATGTTGTTTGGGAGGGCTTCAAGAAATTAAAAAAATAAATAAATAATCAAGAAAAGAAAATTATGTCCAGCATATTCAGTTGTCAGACACGACTGGAACTAAAAAAATGGGACTGGCTTCTATGGTCAGATGAAACTAAAAAATGAGCTTTTTAGCAGCAAACACTCAAGATGGGTTTGGTGAACACAGGGATAAAAAGTACCCCATGTGTACAATGAAATATACTGCTGTATTTTTGATGTTATGGGACAATATTTCTGATGGAGGTACTGGACATCTTGTTTAGACACATGGCATCACTAATTCTATCAAATACCAACAGACAAAAAAATCAATAAGTGACTGACTGACTGTTAGAAATCTTATAATGGGCCATGTTTGGATCTTCCAACCAGACAATAATCCAAAAACAAAGCTTAAAGGGGTCATATATTTTATATATTGCTAAAAGGAACATTATTTTGTGTATTTGGTGTAATGCAATGTGTTTAAAAAAAAAAAAAAACACATTATTTTCCAAATACTGTACATCAGTGGTTTTCAAACCTGTCCTGCAAGCACCCCTGCCCTGCACATTTTGTATGTCTCCCTTATCAGACACACCCAATTCAGGTCTTGCAGTCTCTACTAACGAGCTGATGAGTTGAATCAGGTGTGTCTGGTGGCAGGGGTGCTTGCAGGACAGGTTTGAAAACCACTGCTGTACATTATTGTTGCTCTTCTATGCTCTGCCTTTCTGAAATGCATTGATTTTTACAAAGCTCATCGTTCTGAGAAGCGAGTCATGCTCTGATTGGCCAGCTATCCAGTGTGTTGTGATTGGCCGAATACCTCAAGCGTGAGACAGAAATGTTACGCCCCTTACCATGTTGAGGCATTTGTTGCATTCATTGAGGACCTGATTATAATGATTTATTATGTCTTTTTACGCATCGCATTGCATCGTGCAGTGCAAACATTACCATGTCTGCATTTGTGATTGGAGAAACGACAAACAACAAGCACTGCTTAAAACTTGCGTTTGAATCGTCAGTGGAAAATTCTTTAAATAAGAAAACGTACTTTGTGCATAGCTCAGGGGCTACTCCCAGGTTCAGGAAATAGTCCTCTGTAAAATGCGCTGCACACACTCTAATATTTGGGTTGAACTGTTTTGGAACAGTGTTGTAAATACAACTTAACCACTGATTTCTAGTTGTGTCCTCTTTTGGAAGCACAAACAAAGTAGTTTCACTTTTACAACGAAACACAGCATCTCCAGGACATGGCGCCAGCGGCAGCAACAATACTACAGCGAGAATAAAGGCCTTCCCACACTAAGCGCGATAAAGCTAAACGAATTTTGCGCGCGATGACGGGCTGGAATAAAATAATTACGACCGCGAACATTCGCACACCGAAAATGCGAATGTTTTTTTTTCATCCAGTCCGACGAATCTTTTGAGTTTCGCAAAACTAAAACACGGGCCGTCCAATAAGATTTGAGCATTACATCACATGACCAGAGCAACTGCTGTTACCCAAAAGGTCGACGCGGTGGCGCTAAAAGCTCAGAAGACTGTATTGAGCGCGAGCATAAAAACACCAAAGAGGACTTTTTCTGCAAGAGAGAAGAGTGAATGCTGAATTCTTGTCATTGTTGGTTTTTAAGAATAGACTATTCTCACATGTTCTTTATACAGAATAATATTTCTATTAATTCTCCACTGAATTATGTGATCTGAAGAGCACCGTCCATTGGGAATCTAAAGGGTCTGGAGTGATTCTGGATGAAGGAATGGTCTCTGATCTCTTGTCAGGTGTTCTCTAACCTTATCAGCCATTATAGGAGAAAATCCTATACTATTTTGGAAAATGGAGGTTTCAAAAAGTATTGAATAAAAGGGTACCGTTAATTGTGTCCAATGTGTATTAGAGAAAAACATTTATTTCATAATGATATTGATATCTTGCGTGTTGTCATATATGATAAATCACACCAGACACACAGTCTCTGATCAGGGCTAGTGGTACACGAGCTATTTCAGCACTTAAGCCCAAGTGAATGTAGGCTAATCGCGTTGACCGTGGAAACCCGTGATAATTTGTTATTTGATTATGAATCTTTCACAAGAAAGTAAGCGAGGGGTCAATGTAACACACAATGCACAGTGTGTAGTAAAGGACTACCTATTTACTCACCGTTTGAAGGTAAACTTTGGATCACTTTGACAGCAGCACTGAACCTCTGCTCGTAGACTGGTTTGTTGTCACCCTCCATCATGACAATCTAACCGCTACAGCAAGATCGAGATCAAACCTACCAGCAAAGTTACATGTCTATTAATCGATTTATATAATTCATAAAGTCCCTTGCATCTGTCGCAGTTACAGTAAACCTAAGCTGCACGTTACACGTTATTATTCCAAAAGAAGTAAACAAAGCCAAAAACAATCCATTTTGTCTTTACCAATCCTGAAGGACAAGCAAGACATGACTGAAGGTGCATTGAATACTTTAATGTGATATTTCTGGATTAACTTGCATTAGAAACGATCGAGATGACGTTAAAACAAGCACGAGCATTTGATACTTTACCATTTGCTGCTCTACCTGCTGTGCCGAAGACTACGACCTCATGAATACGTCATACCAACCTGACAGACAACATACGAAAGCCTATTTCAGGTGTTTACTGGGAATTGTAGTTCATTTAGAGAACGACACTGCCGGTTAGTCTTGCAACAACGGCATTTAAAACCCTACAAATACCATAATTCTTTATCTACACGCGTAACATTCCGGGTAATGTAGTTCCCCGATGTAAGCTTACCCAAGGGAGTTTCTGACATAAAAACCGTCTCTGACTACGAACTTTGAATGTGCCTAGCGATATTTAGACGCATATGTCTGAAGAAACTTATGCGCTTAATAATTTCCTGCGCAATAGACGAAGAGGCAACACTGTAACACTTAATGGAACACACAGACGTGTTCCGTCCCTCGCTACTGGATGTATTGTAACACTACAACTCCCAACGTTCCATTCGCTCCGCAACAATGTATCAGCTGCGCTCATAGGTGACGCTGTGGAGAGAGAGAGGCGATAGGAAGTCTGGCTAATTTTCTAGAATCGGTTCTTTTGAACAGTTCTTTCAACGAACCGTTTAAAATAAACAATTCTCTGATTCTTTTGCGTCAGTACGTAAAGGCGTCACCCTGCGTCCTTGGCATCCTGGGGTTGCATTACATATTCAAATGAAGCCACTTTGTTTTGTTTATTGGTATTTTCTCGATTAAGTTAGAGGAAAAACGGTTGTATAATTACTATTTAACTCTTTGTTTCACCTCATAATTTTATTATAAACAACTATTTTTCGTGTGTATGTTAATAAAACTGTCAACACATTTCTTGTATGTCATATTCCTGCTACTCGGTTCACTCCAAAAATTCACGGTCCTTCGTAGATAATCCGGTTCAATGCGAGTCGCGGATGTCTCGGTTCAATTCAGTGAGTCGTTGACTCGCGAACAGTTCTTCCCGAATCAGTCCGATGTACGAATCGTTCAGACCGGTTCAATTGATTCATTACAACGATTCGGCTCAAATGAACGATTCCGACATCACTGGGGCTGAGCTTGAGTTCTCAATCAAATCCCAGAGACGAGGAGTAGGAAGCTCTGTGGAGACATGTAAGATGGCAGAGCTGCAGATGTTAATAGAGGAAGAAATCCCAGCCGGTAAACGAGCTCTCGTGGAGAGTTATCAGAACCTTACGAGGGTCGCGGACTACTGTGAGAATAATTATGTTCAGGTAAGCACAAGCACGCGCGTGTTTCTGATCTCCAGCACTGCTGTGGGCATCGGGCAGGAAATATGGTTGTAAAATGGAAAAGCAGGGATGAACTGCTTGTGGGAGATCATTTTGAGCGCATAAAGGGCGATCTTATCGAAGTGCTTTGTTGATGGTATCGTTACGGGATTGGAGTCGTTTACATTGAGGGTGTGTCTGGATACTGTTGAACTTACACATATGAAGTTTTGCTGATATCCACCAGAATCGACTCAAACTTCAGAAACGAGGATGTGAGAATTATCTGCTGGGTTTTTCCTGACTGTCTTGACGAAACAAGTTCAGGTTTCTTCAGCTTGAAGAGAGAAATGAATTGTGTCATACTGGAACGAGTTGAGCTAAAGTTATGTTTTAATAGATCACAGTTTATCGTGTCTCGTCGTGTCTGCTTCCTCAAAGCGCTGTTTGCGAACTCAACTGTGTTTTGTTTTGGGTTTTTTTTTACCAGGAAAAACAAACAAATTGAAATATATAATTTTATTCGAATTTATTCAGATATGAAACTGATATTACTGTTAAAAATATCAAAATACATCAAACTGTTCATATGTCAAGTCTTTATATGTGCTAGTCATTAATTTCATATATAAATGTAAAAAAAAATACACTAATAAAATGTTATTGTAATATTAATACTTAATACTTTATTAGCTATTATATATTTAAGTTTTATCTAAGTTCATTCATATAAGTTTTGTAAGTATATAATTGCTTTCAATATTTATTTATTTTTAATTTATTATTATTGTAAGATTTTTGTATTCATTAAACTCAAATAATATTCATTTGAAAGAATGTGCCTTTTATTAAAAATGTCAGTAATAATAAATGCACTGTATTTTATGATTTTGTTTATGTTATGATCTTATTATTTCAGTATGGAATATATATCTGGGATTTTTTTCTAGGCACAATTTTGCAGTGACTAATTGCTAGAAACGATTGACCCTCCTCTGTCGACAGAGTTCAGTGCACTCTTGATATACAGCCTATAAGGAACATTTTAAAGAAAGTGAAATACTCTGTAACCAGTTGCATTAGATGTTTGCAAACATCGGTCATACTTTGGCTTTAACAACTACTTACATAAAAAATAAGTACAATGTACTTATTGTGCTCGTATTGTAATGCAAAACACGTTTGCTGCTATTGAGGTGGGACAGGTTTGGTGGTAAGGGTGGGTCAACAGTGTAATTGTAAATGTAATTACAGAAATTAAGTTCAGATGTAATTACATATAGGTATTTTTAAAAATATAAGTACAATGTAAAAACATGTATGTACACAATAATTGCATTGTATCAAATGATTAATTTTAGTAGTTAAGGCCACCCGATATAAAGTGGGACCCAAACATCTAACCCGTCTCTCTCTAACCTATATATCTCTCAAGATTACAAAACACCTGTTAGAAGATCTTAAGATTAAACCATGGATGAGATCTGCTGCACTAAAACGGCATTATCATGATGTGTGATTACGTTCTAATTCCTTGAGAAAAAGTTGCTCGACAGGTAGCGCAACATTTGTTGGCAAAGCGGCCTGTCAGGTTTGATGTAAAATGGCAACCCTTTCCTCTGCATGACCGAGCACGCATTGAGTCACACCGATACTAGTGCAGAAGATGACTCAGATTGGAAACCAATCACTACATCTAGCGTTCAAGTCCCGGCTTGACGGTACGGCCTGCAGGCCACCATGTGGCTTTTTCCACCCTGTCTGTTCTTCCTCTATATCATGCCTGAGCGCAGGATGAAGGCACTTCCTGTGAATGACTGTGTCGCTGTGATGATGCAGCAGCAGATGGTGGGAGTGGGTCTGTGTAACCAGGACAGCCACTGCCCCACTTTCTCATGTTCTCTCTATGTGTTTGAGAGAGAGGCACGTGAAGCATGTAAGGAGTGCCGTGAAGTCGATCCTCTCCTCCAGGGCCTGGATGGGGTCACACTGCTGTTTCTAGCCTACATGTGGAAATGTTGGATCTTTCTCATTCTGGATTTAATCACAGATGACATCCAGAGACTTTGTTTTACCCAGAATGCAAAGAATGTGTCAAAGGAATAGTGAATTTACTCATCCTCATGCTGTTCCAAACCCTTATGCCTTTCTTTTTAAAGTGGAACATGAATGGAGAAGTTTGGCAGAATGGCATTTTCTATTTTCTATACAATGAAAGTAGACCGTGACTAATGGCTGTCAAAGTCCGAAAAGCACCATATGCATGTCAAAAAGACAAAAACGTAGCATAAAAGTACTCTGTGGTGGAGTCAAATCAAATCAAGTGCTTGATTTCAAGTTCAGAAACCCTAATATATTACTCCAGGAAATGTACAAGCATTTCTTTTAATTTTACTTGAAATTGCTTCAATTTTAATGTACTAAAAGTACAGGTTGATGCACCATGTTTATCATTTTTCTAGCCATCTTCAATACATTGCCATTCACTGTCAAAACATGAAATTTCAATATACTAAAATATTGAAATTACTGAGAACTCGTGTGCAAGCAAGTGAACAACAAAATACAGAAAAGCTAGTGTTACAATATTAAGTTGCGTTAAGTAGCATTATTTCAACGTTATTTATAGTTTTTCCTTAACATTTGTATGACAGTAGCCATATTTCCATTACCATTCAAATTGTGCAAATTGAAAATATGCCTAATGAAAACGCATCAGTTTAGCAAAAACTCCCATATATCGCAAAAACGTTTTTACGCTTACATGAGGTGGATTTTAAGGCAGTTCAAAAAAGTATAAATTAGGGCTCGGACATGGCCACCGGCCACTCCAGGCAATGCATATGATTCATGAGCAATATTCCAAATCTTATAAAGTGTGCCTATAAAGTAGCAAACAGGCCAAAATGACTGAAAGGAGTGGAATTTTACAGCTGTTCCAATGTTGTTGAACAGCTTGAACAATATGCTAAACTTCTCCTTTTGTGTTCCACGGAAGAAGTCTGGATTTGGAATGACATGAGAGCGAGTAAATAATGACAACCCTTTGGGACACTTCCATTTATGGGTTATGGAAATGCAAGGTGCATTGCTTTATCCATGCATGCATTAAAGTAAAATCTCTGGTGTTTTACCACAGAGTTGAATATGCATGTTTATGCAATGCAAGAAGGTGTGCTGCTGTAACCTCCGTGGACAGGTTGGCTTCTGACAAGGGTGCATTAATGAACACGAGCCACCTGGCTTAGTGAGAAGGACACAAACAGAAAACGCTCTTGAACAGGTGGTGGATTTTCACACAAATGCGAAATGGATGCACAAGTTTAGTGAGGAAAGTGTTCTGATTCTAAACATTTTGATGTTTCCAACTGTCATTTGTTTTTCTATCTCCTAGCTGGTTTTCTGTTCAGTTTAGGTGCCCTGATTTTTTTAACATGGCCAGCTCAATGGCACTTGTTAGTCTCTGAGCGTTCTGCCTTGCATGACTTAAGCACTGACTTCAGCAAACCAAGTGTACTGCAGACTAGGATTTTCCATATAATAGGACAAGTGTGAAGATTGCTGCCCACCGTTCCAGCGAGGCTTCTCTGTGGAGGATGTATTGTGTTCAGAACAATAAGTCTGATTTTATTGTGATATGAAAGGCCTACACCAGAACTTCTGAAAGAGACACTCAGCACTTGATACTGTATGCAATATACTGTTTGGATATTTTGGAAATATGGGATTGATTCTTGTGTGTGCAGAAGTCACCAACATGATGCTATGATATTTTGTGTATTGCTATGAAATTGTTAGTAAATTTCAGACAATTGCAAAAAAATAAATAAAAAGCAAAACATTGCATTAATGAAGTACAAAATCTGAAATGGTACATCCTTGTAAAACATACTCCAATAATCTTTTTTTTACTACTATACTAGTAATAAAATGAAATAAGCGGTCAACCATCGAAACACATTCAGTCAGCTTGCTAGACAGTACTGTGAGAATATTCCGAGTTCTCACTGATAACAGTTGTAAAATACTTTAGAACTAGACTGAGGTCATGTGTATCTAAGCTTTTTTAATCTAGCTGTTTGTCCTGTGGCCTTCATAGGTGTGGCTTGTTTCTCTTTGAATGAGTCAGTGTGTCTGAATAAGGGTGGTTCCATCTTGGGCAGATTTCCGTATCATGGGCACTGTCCTTCTCAGCCAAAAGTTTTTGAACTCTTTTATTGTGACTTGTTTCGCAGGACTCATACCTTAGTGCTCTTTATCACAAATGCAGTGCTCTACCAGGTGAGCTACTAAGCAAGTTTACTTTGTCAGGAAAACCATACATATGGAGATGTTTAAGTGATGCAGATGTCAAACAAGGAATAAGCAGCCTACTTATTAATCAATATTTCCCCCCGTAATCAAAATTTGTGTTAACTGCCACTAGAGCTTGACGATATCTTAAAAATTTATATCACAATATATCTCTTAATTTCAGTCGATATGATATAATTCCAATATCGATATGAAAATTATTAAAACAGCCTCAGAAAACTGCCTAGAATGCCCACAACTGTCTGTACAAGCTTCTGAAAAATGAATTTGCCATGTCTATAAAACTAGGCCCTATATAATATTTTAGATATAAAAACAGTACAAATTAATTAATGTTTAGTTTTTATTTGTAGTTAGCCTTCATACAAACAAGAAATGTGAAATCACAGTAAAAATAAACATAAGACTCTCAGGCTCACCTTATTAATATTAATATATTGAAATTAACACTATAACATAGGCTGATAATTCTTATAGATTGAAACAAAAGTGCTTCAGCCAGGATAAAGAATATACAAAGTGCTCAGAGTTTCTGCAGAAAACAGAAAAAAAGGGAGCAAGAACAAAAACACATGTTTGCTGGAGATGGACTTATTGAAAATGCTAATTCATTCTCTACCAGCAGGAGGCGCTTTTGGAGTGGCAGAAACAGTGGTTTCCCTGGTAACGGCTGTACACAAATCAGCGCTCCTATTATAAATGCTTCTTTATCAAAATGCCATCAACACTTTTCTGAGGACAGTCGGTTCCTTTCATAGATAAATTCATATAAAACACCTGTGTTTGATTTTAAGACTGGTAATTTGGAACACTGGCGATTTACTACTAATCACGAAACCGGCTTTACTGACGAGATGCACATGATAATCAAATTTGATTAATTGCACAGCCCTGTCACAATATATCGCTATATGTTTTTTTCAATAACAGTGATATGATTTTTAAACATTTCCGATATTTCAGTGTACATGACCAGTGTTTTCCATACATTGGTTTATTTATGGTGGCCCACCACAACTTCGTTGATTAAACATGAGTGCTGCATGTCTTAAAATCAAACCGCGGCACAGGTGTTTTATATGAATTTATCTTTGATATTTGAATTTCTCTATCTTACTGACTGGATGCACATGATAATCAAATTTGATTAATTACACAGCCCTATATTGTGATATTGAATTATTGTCCAGCCCTAACTGCCACTAGTGTTCATTTCAGCTGGAGTGAATTGTTGTTTTTGTAGTTTGAGGCAAGTTTTTCCATTGAGCCTATATATTTTAAAAATATATTTTAGTGCATACTGCAGTCTCACAGCCCTGGTCTAATGCAGTGAATGATTTCCATGCATTTAAATGTGGCTTTACCGTCAAACTACTTTTTGGGGCCACTGCATGCTTAAATTGTGCATGGATGTCATTGAGCATCGCCATGGAAATGGACACAATAACCTCCCAGATGTCTCTGTTTACGGAATCAAGGTCAGAGGCTAGCGCAGTTATCCTGGGAGAGACAAGACTTTACCATCGCTAGCTCAGCTTCGGCTAACATATGTCCTGGAAAGTGGCGTTAGCATTGCTCATGCCAGTACCTAGATTACGCCTCAAGACCATAATCCTTCTCTCACTGGCATCCTCTAGCAAAGCCACATCAGTAAATCCAACAAATATTCATTATTTTTTTCTGGTGGAGCTCCTCAGCTGGTCCTTCACCCAGGCAGTGTTGCGAACCAGTATGTGCTTGGGTGGGAAGCGCTCTTGAATGCCCCTTCCTGTGTTCAGACACGGCGATTACTACCCAGTGGCTATAACAGATTAAAGAGCCATCAGTGGCCTGTAATTACAACCCTGCTTCTTTGGCCTTGACTTCCATCTGTTCTTTTGCATGAAAGAATTGACACAAAGGACACACACTTTGGACTCTTTAAAGGGATAGTCACCCAAAAATGGAAATTCTGTCGACATATACATCATTAAACATTCCAAATGTGTATGACATCCTTTCTCTTTAGAGGTAGCATGAGAAGGACGGAGCACAGATGAATGCAACGGATGGCTCCATCTTGAGACAGGCTCTTTAAAATAAGTTTTTAAGAAACAAGGCTAAGTGGTAAACTCCTGTCGCAACAAAAATAGTGTTTAACCTTATTATGATTCATATGGTTATTTGCAGGCAGTGCAAAAAGATGGCCACGAGTGTTTTTTTATTGAACTGATTTGTGAGTCTTCGACTTGAACCACCATACGATTAGATAACAGCAAAGCAACTCATTTTTGTTCTTGAGAAAAGTCACAAGATGATTAAAAAAAAAAAACTGAGAACCTCTTAAGTTTTATTTTTTTTTAAGAATTGCATTTACGAACTTCTTGGGATTTATCTTTATCTAAATCCCTTCATAAGAATTCCAAGAATCCAGTGCCCTGTTCTTATTTATTTGCATTGTGCAAAATAGTAACTTGGACCTTCATTCTAACTTTTTTTCTTTTTTTCCTTCATGAGAATCAAAATAATACTGGCTAGGAACAGTATGAGTAAATGATGACAGCATATTCATTTTTGGACAAATTGAGCCGGTAAATGTTAGTTTGCACTGCCTTAGAAAATACCAAATTTGTTGAGTCAGTGTGTTTAAACCCTGTTGGTGTTTGTTGGGTTGGTGTGAAAATGACTGTATGTTTCCCATCAGTCTAAATCTAACAACCAACAGAATGTTTGTGGGCCGTTTGTTAGGGCAGAGTGAACTGGCCAGTATTATAAATGCCAAATATTTTCAAAACCGACTAGTTGGTGGGTTGCCTAAATGACTAATTCACTAATTGGTCTTTAAGGGATATTCCAAATTAGTCTTTTATCATTTACGCACCCTCATGTCATCCCAGATGTACTTTCTTCAGTTGAATACAGAGATTAGAAAAATAATCCATCTCTGTGAGTCTATATGGTGCAAATGAATAGGTGCCAGCATTTTAGCACTCCAAATAGCACATACGGTCATAATGAGAGTAGTTCATACCCCAGAGGATGAATCAATGTCTTCAAAGTGAAAGCATAGGAGTGAGTAAGAAACAAAA
The DNA here is from genome assembly GCF_936440315.1 of Barbus barbus. Taxonomy (NCBI): domain Eukaryota; kingdom Metazoa; phylum Chordata; class Actinopteri; order Cypriniformes; family Cyprinidae; genus Barbus; species Barbus barbus. The sequence continues at coordinate 5,352,029 of NC_136724.1, forward strand.
GTGCTAATATTTTAAACTTTAAACCATCAGTTCATCCGGGTTCATGGATTGCTGGTTACTAATCAGTGTTGTTACGGTTATCTTGGATTATGACTATTACAATTTTTTTCGTTAACTGAAATGAAGCTGAAATAAACATCAAATTTAAATACTAGATGAAAAACTTAACTGTATAAAACGGAAATGAGAAAAACTAAAACTGAAATAAAAATAAAGCTAAATATGTATTATATTTTCCAATAAAAAATTGGAATTTTCTCTTTTGAGTTTACTATCCCTTTAAGGAAACCCTGAGTAATCAGAATGGTGTTTATTAGAGGATGGTTACGTAACGTGTTCTTGTATTCCAATATAGACAAACATTATGGATTGGAAAGCAGTGATCTCGAAATATTTTCTTAAGAGTTTTACAACTGCAAACTGTCTAAAATCTAATGCCTATGCTAAATAAAGCAGTTTAAAATATTGAAAGCGAAACTAAAAATATAGTAGCACTTTAAAGAGTCAAATTATTAACATTAGTATTGCATCAACCATTATGGTATTTACTAATCTAGGTTATTGTTAACTTACATGCTATTGTTGATTGTTAATTCATGTTTGTGCACAATACATTAACTAATTTTCATTTATACTGCTTGCAATATAAGTTGTTGAACGACTTGTGAGCGACTGGTGGATTAGTTTAGTATAATGGTGAACTAGTCTCAAAGCTGAGGTCTTTACAAATGCTAGAATGCCACTACACCCACAAACACAAACTGTTGGATGTGGCATATCTCTTTACCACTTCCTGTCAGAAGAGCAAAGCAGAGGGGGCGTCTTCACAAGGGTTATGTAGTGTTAATAAGGGACATTCCTAGCATTTTTTCACCTGATATTCCGAGTGTGTTTCCCTCAGGATATGTATTAGAGCAGAGTGAGCTTGGCTGTCTGCACTACAGGAAATCCAAACAAATCCCCACATTCTGCTCTCGAAGAGGAGAGTGTTTTGACTTGTTCTTCAGCATGGAGATGAATTCAATGCAAGCAGAACTTTTTTTTTACCGGGTGCACATCACAAACTGTTCTTCAAGGCCTGAAATAAATTACATCTGAGTGGCAAAACGCTAATGAAGAAAATGCTGCCTCAGACCTGCATGTCCAACAAAAGTGTCCAAGAGAACTACTGTTCCTTCCTGTGGTCTCCTGCATCCCTCCAGGCTGCAGGGTGGAGTGTCCCTCCTGATACTCTGACTCTTCTCTAGGGAGGAAACATAGGCTTTTCCTTCCTGTGCACTTAGAACCAGGAACAGCCTACCTACCCTATGCCTCGTTTTAATGGAAATTGTGGAGATGAATATTAAACAAATGTTTTGGGTTAAAGGAATAGTTCACCCAAAAATAAAAATTCTGTCATAATTTACTCGCCCTCAAGTTGTTCCAAACCTGTATGAGTTGCTTTCTTCCACTGAACTCAAAAAAAAAAATGTGGGTAGCCAAACAATTTCTGGCCTCCGTTGACTTCCATGGTATTTTTCCCACATTATTTAACTTTTTGGTTACCTACATTCTTCAAAATATCTTATTGAAATATAAAATAGAAATTCATACAGAATTTAGAACAACTTGAGGATAAGTAAATGAAGACACAATTTTAATTTTTGTGTGTCTATCCCTTTAAGAAAAACAACTGCAGTTGTCAGTTATTAAGGTAATGTTAGTCTAGCCTTGTGATTGGTCAGATTAGTCCCTTATCTTGTCAGTAGACGTCACACTGACTTACAGGATGTTGTCTTGGAATTTCAGCAATTTGTTGGTGGGAAGTTGCCATTTAATGCGATTTCTCCAAATTTTCGAAAAGGTCATTTTTAACTCTGGTAATTGTGTTATCCATTGTTCAACAAGAGAGTGTTGCGTTTATCCCCTCCACCTTTTGCCTTTTCTTATCTCTGGGTCTTTGTGTCTGTGACCGTAGAAGAGATGAAAGCAGATTGATACTCTTGTCTTCTGGGAAGTTTTAGGAGGTTTCTGAAGACACCAATCAAACATTGTTTCCGTGTGAAATGTCCTTCAGATAAAGCTGTTTTGTTTTTTGTTTTTCTAAAGATCTGCCTGCCTTGATGTGTGAGAATGGTGCTTTATGGGTCCAATAAAAAGGGCAAAAGGTTATTTATGTTTTTGTAAGAACAAATATGGAAAGACATTTCTGGACCAGAACTAATGACTTGTGTTACTGACAAGGCCATTGCTGTTAACCCAACACGCATTTGCCTTATCAGCTCTCACAGTCTGGTTTCTTGAAGAATTGGGCCCACAGGTCAATGACAAATACGATTTGTCCACGATAAAGAAAAGAGAAAATCTGTTAAAAGTCTAGTTTGAAGAAAAAAAAAGTTATGTTGGTTTCATAAGATTTCATATGGTTTTGAAAAATGGTTATACCATTTTAAAGAAAATATTAAATTGAATATCTCTAAAATTGTGTTATTTAAGAGTAGTATACTGTATACTAACGTTCAAAAGTTTGGGGGCAGTAAGATATTTTATTTTATTTTATTTATTTTTTTCTAAAAAATAATAATTTTATTTAGCAGTGATGCATTAAATTGACCTGTTGACAGTAAATGTGTTTATAATGTTGTTAAAAAAACAAAAAAAATATATTTAAAATTAATGCTGTTTCTTTGAATTTTTTAATTTATCAAAAAGTCCTAAAAAATGTATCATTGATTTCTTAAAGCTGTTTGTTGTTTTCAATACTGATAATAATAAATGTTTCTTATGCAGCAAATCAGCATATTAGAATGATTTCTGAAGGATCATGTGACTCTGGTGACTGAAGGCTGGCTTCTAATAATTCAAATTTGCCATCACAGGAATAAATTAAAAATATATATTTAAATAGAAAAAATATTAGGCTACTGTTTCTACTCTCTAATCAAATAAATGCAGCCTTGCTGAGCATAGGAGACGTCTTAAAAAAAAATATATATATAAATGGTCAAAATTTGTAAGAGACAGTCATAGGTTCTGCAGGGGTATCTCTGTTTCTTCATTGCAATTTCTGGACTGTTTTATCCTGACTTCAGGCCTCCAAAAATAATATGATTTGTATGTCTGAATGCATGTTTAATGTATTTTTGAATACACCAAAATTGCACAGTCACAGTTATGGTGCTGACTTTTGCATGAGCAAACACCACTGACATTTTCTTGAAAACACCCAAAAATCCTTTTATCCGCCTTACACGTACATTTCTGTTAGCCGGATGTGGACTATGAGATTTGCAGACGCCTCATAGGGAAAATTCAATCTACAGAACAGTACCGAGTCTGATGATAGTACCGTACATCCAGACTGGAAATGGCCCGAATGTTCTGTTTAAGAGATATGAGATTACAACCTGCCTTTATGGCACATTCAGTCCTTTTAAATAGTTTTTAGAGAATGCTGGATCCTATTCGCACATCTTGTTTAGCACCATTAAAATGAAGTTTGTATCTTCTGACATGTGGACTGGGTTTAAAATAAAACCTAAACTCTCTGAACGACTGTATAGGCAAGATGAACACACACTTATTTTTAACCTTTATGTGTGAATTCCACTCTTTTTTTAAAAGCAAACTCTTGGATGTGTATCTCTAGTGTAACAATGTCCATTTCTCTTGCCAGACACTCGCTAAAAATAGCCTGACATTTGACCGAAGAACAGCTCTGCTCCATGTTTCAGTGGAACATCTGTAAAACAATATTGTTGCATACCTTCACCACATAATTTGCAATGGGGAATGCCTGTGGAGCCGTAGTCCCCATGTGCAAATGTCTTCTTGTGTATGTTCATGTATTTAATACAGACAGAATGTCTTCTCTAACAAACTGCTGCTGCTGTTTTATCACTCTCTGGAGGAAGCACTACTTCATTCTTTCAGGCAGGAACTCTACAACACATCTGGGCAATTTCCATTCCAAAGAAAAAGCCTAGACTATTTTAGATGTGATACAACTAAATCTTTTCTCTGTTGATCAGATCTTTTATTAAATATATGATTAATTTCATTATAAAACTGTGTGGTCAAAATGCAGACCATGGTTTCCTCCTCACTGCAGGTGCTGTAGTAATGTTTCACCTGCACATCGTATTGGGTTTTGATGTCTTTTCACAGAAGGTCTTGCATGACAGATTGTTTACCTCAATGATATCTCGGTGTACCGCAGAGGTAGGCCAAATGGAGAACTGAAAAAATACCACAATTAAAAAAAAAAAAGGTTTCTGTGCGGTTGTGGTTAATGCAGTTTTTTTCAGAACAGTTTCGGTGTTCAGAATTCTTTTAAGGTAGCATCCACGATGTAGGTGAACGATAAGACCAATTTTTTTCTGCAGTACATTTTTGGTTGAATTATCTTATAACATATATAATGAACCAAAATAAGTAACTTTGTTTTATTTCAGCTTTTGACAGACAAAATACTAAATACATATCATATAAAACATAAAATACTTTATTATTATTACAAATTACATTTTTATTGTGATATTTCAGCAATTAGTTAACAACATTCGTAAACATGAACTAAGAAAGAACAATACTTCTACAACATTTATTAATCTTAATGTTAATTTCAGCATTTACTAATGCTTTATTAAAATCACAAGTTGTTTGTTAACATTAGTTAATGCACTGTGAACTAACATGAATAAACAATGAACAACTGTATTTGTATTAACTAACATTAACAAAGAATAATAAGTAGGGATGCAACGATACCATTTTTTCAGAACCGATATGATCCTGAAAATTCTGAGTATCTGCCGATACCGATCCAATCCGATACCAGTTTTTTTTTTTATCGATGTAGAATTTCTATACTTCTGTGTGTGTTACTCTCTTGCGTGTTAAACACAATCTACTACATATAGATAACAACATCATTTTAATGAAAAATAACAAATGAAAAAATATATAATCATAATATATGATAAAAAATGCTATTATAAACTTGGTTTATAATACAGCAAAAGATACTCTAGAAAAATCATGGGTGCACAATAATTTTATAAAACCTAGTGAAACCTTTTTATTTACAATTAAAAGTAAATAAGTGTAGGACTAAATCTGGTGAAATTATACACATTGCTCTTTAAATTGTTGTAAAATACATTCATGAAAAAACAAGCAAATACATTTATATATAAATATATAGGCTACTATAAAATTACAAGACATTTATTTTAAATCTATAGCACAGTAATGAAGGCAGCAACATATGATAGATAGGACCGAACAAGAAAGACTGTTAATAATCTTTCATTGAGATTCAAGATTTTTTATTTGTCACATACACAATTATACAGAGTATAACCAGCGGTGAAATGTAGCAAAAGTATTATAATATGTAATGCTCCAATATAGAGCAGCAGAAAGTGCTTATGCGCATCCTGTGCGCAGAATGATGCGCTTGAACCGACACGGAGACACAGAACGCAGTCCACATAGAAACGTTCAAAGTACAAAGGGAAGAGATATTGATGCGTAGTGTATTAAATCTGTGCGTACGTTTATTAAGCCTTTTCTTTTAACCGTTTTAAACCTCAGTAACTGTGCGCTCTTGAAGAGAGTTTGACTGTAGTAACCGAACGCGACATAAAGTTTGATTGCTGAATGGAGGATGGCAGACAGCCGCGGCGGAGAGAAGAGTTTACCTGAACTTGAATTTAAAGACTTAAATATTCATCTGTACCTCAGATTAAACTATGGAACAGCTTCAGAACACTTGAAATATAGTGTACGAAAACTTTATGGTGCTTTATAATGTTTTTGTGCCTTTCGTGGGGCTCAACAATAACACAGAATAGTATACACACGATATCGGATTTAGATCGGTCTCATCATCGCAGAAAATGACCGTATCGGAGCCGATACCGATCCGGAGTATCGGATCGATGCATCCCTAATAATAAGTAGTGTAATAAATGCATTGTTCATTGTTGTTCATGTTAGTTAATACATTAACTAATGTTAACAAATGATGCTACTTATATTTGATTTACTTTTGAAATGTATGACTCCAAGGCAACAACAATATTCAAATGTCAAATGATTTTTCCAGTTGTTTGTGATTTACTGGACAAGGCTTAAGGATATAAAATAATAATAATAATAATAATAAAAGCCTTTTTAATTTCTCATTTCTAATTCTAAAATATTTCAGAACTTTGTAAAACTAGGAAATTATATAAAATAACAATATAAAATGTGTATATGTATATTTTTTTCTAGGCAGTCAGGCCCCGACCCCCTGGTTGAGAGTGACTGGATTAAGTAGAAAACTGTGAATATCTGTAAATATTCCATATTAGTATGTCCACCCACCTCAGCTACCACAGCAGCAGACCGCTTTATTTTACAACGAAGCAGTTTAATAAACAATGTAGCATGCGAGAAAGGAAATGTTTACACTTCCGATTATTCATTTTCAAATGTGTGAAACTAATTCAGATATGTACCAACATGGCCCTGATAAAACACCTATTTTACAGTTTTGATTGAATATTTAGTTTGCTCACAAACTACATAAGTTGCTCATTTTATCAAATCCAGTGACTTGACCATTGCTTTGCTTACTGTAACAACTTGAGTGGTTTCCCCAGTCTGATTAAAAACAGTTTGTCTCATAGAAGTTACATTGAAACCAGGCAGATAGGAACGATTTTACCCAGCTATTTTTGTATATATATGAGACGGTCCGTGGGCAGTTTGTAGGAGGTCTGGCTGAGACTGTTGAAGTGAACGCTGATATTGTGAAAATGTGAATTAAGGTGTTTTTCTGACCTTGGTTTGCAGGCACAGGATAAGAGAAAAGCCTTGGAGGAGACCAAAGCCTACACCACCCAGTCTCTGGCAAGCGTGGCCTATCAGATCAATGCCTTAGCCAACAATGTCCTGCAGTTGTTGGATATCCAGGCTTCGCAGCTGCGTAGAATGGAGTCCTCCATCAACCACATATCTCAGGTCAGATACATTCACTTTTTAATATCTCTCTCTCTCTCTCTCTCCATCTCATTTCCCTTGCTTTGTCCTCGTCTGTCTAGAGATTTCATTAGTTGGTTCTTTTCTTTAAGGACTGTCTCCATGTGAATGAATGTCTGTCTCTCACAGTGACTGACTAGTTAATATCGGTCTTGTTTTCGGGTCGCCTCTTTTGAAGCCCGTTTCTCTTTCTTCTTGGCATATGCATCTCTATAGATAATTTGGTCATTGTGGAGACATAAAACTCTCCCATGGAGTTCTTGCGCAAATCTTACCACTTTCACATATGGTGCTGTTGGTTGCTACAGGCTTCTGTCAAGCCCACTAGTTGCTGGTGCCATTAAAAAAGGCCTGCAACTATGGCCATAAGACAGCTGCGCTAAGTGACTCTAGGTAACTGTTTAAACGAAAAAAAATGTCCTTTGCATTTTTGAAAGGTTTTGCATACAGATGACAACAAAATGATCTACGAAATAGACTATCGCTGTATTATGCATGCCAGGCTAGGTAGGGCTGCACGATCAGTCGGATGCGATTTATGCACATCTTGTCAGTAAAGCCGGTTCTTTGATTAGTAGTAAATCTCAATCACCTGCTTTCAGATGGAGCAGCATTTACTACACAGAGCCATAGTTCTCTGACAAGCTACGCAAAAAAATTGCAGACAATATAATCGTACGATTATGAAATCGGAAAAATAATTTGCGATAATTTTGCGTAGCTTCTCCGTGAACTATGGCTCTGTGCTGCTGCATCTGAAAGCACATGAAAATACCACATTTAATAACATGTTTTTACTCCAAACTCACTTCATAACGTCAGCTGAGTGTTTGAAATAAATCCTTCTGTGAGATGATGTGGCTTCTTTTACAAAGAATAAGGCACACAACATTTTTCATAGTATTCTAAGCAGTGATAAAAGCATTGGGTTATAAATGTACTTTATGAAAATTATAAGAACTCAGATAAACCATGACAGTTTCCACTGTCCGTTGCGCTAAAAAATATTTTCAAAAAATACTTAAAACACTCAACGATTGGGTAAAATAGCCAATATTTTTTATTTTATTTTTTTCTGCTGAATGGCTAAATGTAGACTATATGTTTAGTCTTTTCACTGAGCTAGTCACAATGAAATCTGCTATTGAATCGTCCACAAAGGATACATGCAATACATTGGTACATCTAACTAGGCTTTTGAAAACAACTTAAACAGAACATTCATGTTTGAAATATGGTTTGTTGGCATTTTGAGGGTTAATTTCTTGTCCATCACTCAGAATTGTGGAAAAGATCAACTACTTATGACATTGTCAACAAGACCTTCAACCATCTAAAGATTCTCAGAATTAGATCCCTTATACGACAAACACTGCCCTCAGTGAAGCATTAAACCCAGAATTACTAGACTGATATAATCTGCCAATCACATTAGAGCTTTAATCGGCAGATGTTGATGGGATTAATCGGCGTACAGTAGAGCGTATTTTCAAGTCTCGTCTCCATTCATATGTGTGTCTGGGAATGACAATAGGCTTTATGAATGGCTCTAAGATAGGCTTATTAAGATGGTCAACAGAGGCCTGTTCTCTTTTCACACAGCCTCCACTTACAGTGTCAATCATGATTCTCTCCAAAGATGGAGATGGGAATAATAGGACGGTTATGTTAAAAACAGCATACTGGCTGTGAGCTGGCTTTCTCTCATAGTTGTACTAAAGGTGGGGGAAAAAGTTCTTCACTGATGCATCAGTATTCTGATTCACTCCACAGAAAACAGAGGTGGAGTGCCATGCTTTGCTTGCTGCCAATTCCACACAAACAAAAACCCTCAAACAAGTATCTAAACTTCCACAAAGTTTGGAAAAGATGAATCGAAATACTGAATTGAAGGTTTTACTGCACAGGATTTGCATCCCATGCCATTATGCGTCATTGTCCATTGCGACTGCACACTACATAACTGGTTAGTGGCAACTTGCGTGTTGTGTATCGTTAGTTGACCAAAATGCAGGTGTCCAGTCCTGTTTCTGGAGGTCCACCTTCCAGCAGAATTTAGTGAGTCCTCAGACACACCTGAACCAGCTAATCAAAGTCTTCGGGATCACTAGAAGCTTCTGGGTAGATGTTTCAGAGCTAAACTCTGCAGGACAGTGGCCCTTCAGGAACAAAATTGTCATGGTTTAAAAGACTGATTTCAGACAAAATGATTCTCAAAAAGACTCTCTGTCTGTGAGAAACATCTAGTCATCTCCGTAAATAGTAGTAGTTCCTAAAACAAACCGTAATCCTGTAGCCTCAGTGCTATTTGCTGCAGATCAGTCATGACTGCTCTATTCCACTGGAAGGTGACTAATGGCTATAACGTGGCTCTAATCTTTCGGCAGAGGCACACCCAGAGCTTTGCTGACAGAGGATGTTCCCGTCTTTACAGCATTTCTCGCTGTTCCCTCTTCCTCTGACTGCTTATTAGACAGACCGCACTGCCAGCATGTGGCCAAATTAGATTAGAACATCAGTGCTGCAGACTAATGGGCCAGCAAGCCAGGCCTGGAGTTCACTGTTTTTATCACAGCTCCACGCTGAATGTTTTGAGTCGTGTTATCACGGGTATGTTGTGTTGGAGCGGCCCTGACCCTGAGCATGGGAGGCTGAAGTGCTGCTACCTAGACCAGCACATGAAGTGGCTGCTAAGAGACCGTGAACAGTCAGCGCTTTGTCTGGCCTGCTGAAGACTTGGCAGAACACAAAGTCTCGTTTTGCTGTTTTCCCTCTTCATAGCTGCGAGTAAATCCGTGTCTGTCTGTTGCATCTCTGATGAGCTATAGAGGTAACTAATTAAAGGCAGCTCTAAGTGCAGCATGCTTGGAAATGATTCCATGCGTATCCCATCAGCATCTATGGTCTTAATACATGCTCCTTGTTTGTATGATTCATAAGTAACCATTTTTCCAAAGGAAAAAGTTGCGTCTTTATGTTTCATCAGAAATGAAGTAACGTGCTCATCTTCTGACAACCATTTTCAGTCTCAAGGAGTTTCCATCATGCTGCGTTCCAGACCAGCTCATTTGGATCCAAGTCCATCCTCCAAGACTAGGATGAGTCCAAGTCAAGACCTGAAGAGGGTCTGAATGATTCAGACAGTGTAAACATGCTTTCCTTTGGGGTGAATACAGCTTGGTTTTGCATCAGTGTCAAGCAAACCTCCACAGACCATAAAATGTATCTGCAGCATCTCAAGTCTAAATCCAATTGCTCCCAAGTCCATGTCAGCTCCAAAACCATAAAAAAAATATGGTCTTGAACTCAAGACCTGAGTCCAGTATCGAGGACTACACAACTTCTACCATTTCCTGTTTTTCACTAAAGTTGGGTTTTATTTGATCTATCCCAACTTTAAAAGTTGCACGTCTATCCATGAGTATTTTCAAATAGGAAGTGAAAGAATTCCATGTTCTGAGTTGTCTAGAATGTAGAAATACTTCTGTGTTCCTTGTTACGCTGTGGGATTATGAGCTTAAAGCTCTGTTTTGTGCTACATCTCTATTCACTTTCACCAAACTGCAATTTTATAATTAATGGGACTGCAAGACAGACTACAAATTCTTTCTGTCTCTCTGTCTTCATCTCTCCTGATGTCTCCCTTGGTGTGCTCTTGATAGATGTGTTTCATACAAACAGGAAATGGAGCTCTAGATATAAATTGTTATTGTTATAAGATATAAGCTCTAGATAAGACCTGCCTCCCCTGTGTTTCCTGACAATCAAGTATGGCCAAAATGTGTCATTTTGGAATGAAATGATGTGAACTGTGACAATTAAATAGGTTTGTAAGGGCCATCAATCATGTGATTTTTGCCCAGCCCCATGACTGACTGGATCTCAGTTGGAACATGTTTCCCACACAACCTACAAGTCTCTGAAACTTCTTATCTTCTCAATCGTTACAGATACAGAGAGCAGTTCTATAACTGTCCAGTGCTTTTCCCAGTGGAATGACTTCAATCCATTTGGAAAACAAAGCACAAAGTTCCATACATTGGGGTGCCTTTTATACGTCCACATAACCTGATGTTGACTACAGTGATTTGATTCTAGAATGGAAGCCTCTCATGCAGTTTGCACACAAATCATATGACTATTGCCAAATAGAAGAAAAGAGAGAGATATTGAGGGTAAAGCATGGATCAATGGATCTGCTAAGACTTTTGGTGTGTACTTCTATCTGTGTCAACCTCTTTTATCCTCTGTTGGTTTCTCAGCCTCACTCATGTTATTTACTTGATTGCGTCCAATCTGGACACGTTAACCTTGTGCATTCAAATTATTTTCACACAGGAGCGACAAGAGATTATATTTGTCTCAGCAGATTACACTAGTTTTAGCTGTTCACTGCTGGAAAGCTCAAATCATTCTTATCAGAATATTATGTCCAATCATTTTTTATTGTTATCAGAAAGTTTAGATTCATATAGTCCACATGAAGTCCATTTTTAGTAGACCTGATATGGTTTTGCACTTATCTTTCTTGTACGTACATAGATGCTTATTCAAGTTTGTTGTGCATGAGGTTGATTTGAACTTTTTTTCTTTTGTAATATGCAACCATATACTCTTAGACTTTTTTTCAACCAATTTCCGCAGAGTAGAGGCTGGCTCCTCATTCATATTACTTACAGCAAGCGTTCATCTGGCTCGCTGTAGAGATAGCAGCCCTCAGATGCTCGCGGTCACCCTGTCCAAGAGAAGCCAAAGCCAGATGGAGCATAACACAACCGTAAATCTGTGAAGGGGAGCGCCTGTCCTCACCCTTCAGCTGTGCTCGTAATGTTGTTAGTGAGCTGCAGTCTAAACTAACCGAACTGCGTCTTCACTTTTAATCAAGTGTTTCCGTTTAGTGCTGGATATACGCATGGTTACATGGTTTGTTTTCTCCTGCGTTGTATTGGTTATTAGCTACAAATGATGATTCACATGTTATTTAGCCTGCTGTGGGGCTTCAATTGTTACAGTAAAGAAGAATAAAAAAAATAAAAAAAACATCAGGGTGTGGTCCGTTTCTCATTTCAGAATTAATCGTGTGGTTTTGCGCTATTATTAAAATCTGGCATGGAAGTCTTATTGACATAACCACACAAAGTGTGTGTTTGTGTGTGTGTGTGTGTGTTACTCAGTTACTCGGCCACTGTTACTCAGCCCTCCTCTACAGATATGCGCAACGCTTCTGTCTGTTTGTGCATAGCTGGCTTTTCCGGAAGCCATGCCACCCCTGGGGTCGCTTCGTTAAACTGCTGAAACAACTTTTTTTTTTTTTTTTTTTTTTTTTTTTTCCCTGTTGAATGCTGAAGTAAAACTGTCTGTTGGACCTGTATGAATGCATCTCTCGTTTTGCCTGTATATTCTCCACAGTGCAATTGGAAAATTCTCAAAATGTAATTCATTTAAAAGCCATATTTGTACATTTCAAATATACTTCTCATTGAAAAATACTGAACTATAATAATGACTTAAATATTTACAATTATTTGATTTCAACAAAGTGTTTTGTTTTGGAATGATTTTCGGTTTTAATTTTTTTTTATTACTTTTGACTTTTTTAACACCACGTGGCATTTAAAATTATTTTCTTTTTTACCACAATACATACTTTTTTAAACATTTATTTTTTACTTAAAAATAGCACTTTTTTTTCTCTTCGAAATCATATGAGACAAATATGAATACAAATAGTAATGTTTCTGTCAAAAAAGAAGTCATTGAGTCTTCAGTAGAACCTAGTACTGACTGAAGTGCTGACAGCGGCTGCTTAAAATGCTCATATATGCTTGCTGTAAATAGTAGATGCATTAATAACATGGCTGTGTACTATGTCAGGTCAAATGTTCTGAATGCTCCGTTATTAATGTCAACACACTCATATTCAGAAGTGCTTCAAATATATTGTCATAAACCTAGTGCAACAGTTTCTATTTCAACATTTTTATATGTATGCAGCTTCTATATTTTTCTCTCTGAGCACGCTTGTGTCAGTGAGAAAGATGACGCTCTCTCTCAATTGGTGATGGGGAAAAAACTTTGTAACTAATACACTACTTTCCATACAATTTGAAAGTAATTGTTGTGTTCAATGATTAGTTTCGGAGAATCTGTTCGTTTTAAGTACAGATTTGCTTCTCAGTCAAAATATGAATTAAATGTACAATATCTAAACTTAAAAGCACCTAAATCTATATCTAAAATCTATGCAGTCGCATGTAAAATAGTGTTGTCTTTAATTTAATTTAATTTGAATGAGCTTTATCCTGTTGATTGGAAATGAAAGTTTAACAGTTTAATTTATTTACTATTTATTTGACAAATACTTGGGATATAGTCCATTGTTTAAAGGGTTAGTTCACCCAAAAATAAGGGACATGCCGTTCCAAATCCGTTAGACCTTCCTTCATCTTTGGAACACAAATTAAGATATTTCATGAATAGCGGTGGGAACTGACCCAGAAGAGATTAAATAATTTTTGTTTTCTTTGTACATAAAAGTATTCTCGTAGCTTCAGAAAATTATTGTTGAACCACTGATGTCACATGGACTATTTTTCTGAGGCATGCAGAGAGAAGCAAGTTTGGTGAGAACCATTTCCCACTTTTACAGTGATGTTTAATTCTTTTACTGTTGAGCAGTTTCAGAATGTGATCAGAGTAGAAGCATCTTCTTGTCGTCCTCTGTGGGTGGTGAAAGACTCTTGAGCAAGACATTGAAAGACTGTTCCTCTAGAAAGTGTACAATGAGTATCTAAAAATGGGAAATGATCTACAAAATGACAAATAACACCGTGAAGGCCCTTTCACATGATCCCCTCAAGGGCATGATGTGTCCTGATGATACATCCTGTTGACACAAGGTCCAAGACATTAGGCATTCAGTGTGAACTGTAAAATGTAGGGCTGCATGATTAATCAAAATAAAACCAAAATCGCAATATGGTTTCATGTGATTATGCTTTCAGTTTTAGTCTCTTTCATGTGCATTGAGGAACACAAAATGTTCCAACCAACTCCATTTCAATATAATGCGAAGCACTTTAGTTTAACGTTTGAAAATTAAAAAATTAACACTTCTTTAAATATTAGTATTTTCATTTTACAGTTAATTTATTATATTTTTATTTTATGGTGAAATGTTTCAATATTTTTTATTTTTTTTTGTTATGTATTAGTTGTTGTAGTAGTAGTATAGTAGTAGTTTATTTGTTATATTTTTTTTTTTTATTGCAAGTGGAATATTTTTTGGCGACAAAAGACGGTATGGTATGAATATGGCAAGGTAATGGTATGCTTGCCATATTCATGACACTAAGCAACTTCTTGTGAATTGTACTCTATGCTTGTGTCGAAATCGTGACGTGTAGACATATACAGCCTGTCTGATGCTTACTGTACAAGAAAACAAAGCACTTTCTTAGAATGCTCAATTCTGATTGGCTGGCTGTATGTAGTGTCTGGTACACCGAATTGAACACGAAAATTTACTCCATAATTGTTTGTATGAAAGATTTACACAGAAATGTATCTGCTCGGGTTTGAGGGCCAATGAACACTTCCATGAAGAAATAGCAGCTGGATTTGCCAATGTGTGGTTTGTGGAAATGAATCTTTGAAAGATTTTCAAGAGATTTGAGGACCAGGTAAACTATGTCATTGTGCACACATTTTGGTTCCAGATTTACCCATTCTAAATATCAAGTAAAAAAAGAGTACTTTGGTTGGTCGTTTCACATATTAATCAGTGTCAGTGGTTATTGGCCTGAATAAGCTGCAATGTGGACCAGACTTCATGCCAACTCTCAAAAGTCTGGCTTCAAAAGACTATAGAGCAGATACAGTCTTGCCAAACTCAGATGACCTGCTGTGATTCATAATTAGTTAGATCCACATGTTGATTAGCAATGTGTGAAAGCCGTTCAGGGCTCAAGGGATGACTGAGAATGTGATGGAGTGCACATGTGATCTGTTTTGCCAGCAGTGTTGGCCTTCAACATATAGTTTGAAACCAGACGAGGCATTTCGCTCAACCCTAACCCTCATCAATCAGGAGAAAGCTCTCAAAACTTGCATCCAAAACAATGGCACACGTCATTGGATTTTTTTGAGGGCATTTGATAAAGTTGGACCCGCACACATTGTGTAATATGTAGAGACTCATTTCAGCACGTCTATTTTTCAGCTCACAGGAAGGAGATGAAGTCAGTTTGAGCTGCCCTCCCACTTCCCCAACGCCAGCTGCACTGCTGATTGTAGAGTTCAGTTTACTCCCAAAAAGAGCTGCTGCTTTTCACTAATAGCACTTCTCTAAAGTCTACATCTATTTTTTGTCCATCCACATTTACAACACTTACAAAAAGCGCTTATCTTTTTGTTACAGTGTACTCCAGTCAATGTATACGAAATTCTCAAGTGAATGAATACTGCAGGCTAAGCCTGATTTACACTTAGCCTAATAGGATTTGCTATTAATGCAATAAAGGTGTATCATTTTTACAGAAAAAAAGTTTAGATTGCTTAACTGAAAATTACCACACACCATATATGTAATTTGTATGTGATTTTACTGCATAATGCTATAAAAGTTTTGGTTTTGATTGTAATTTGTGGTGAAAACTGTAAAATGACATTCTCAGAAGTCCCTAAATAAATAATACACAACAGATTATATTGTATTCATTATATTTCATTTAAATAGTGTGGAGTGTTTTTTTCATTACATTTTCTGCTATTCAATGTTTATTGCATTATTTAGGTTTCCTTTTGAGTGTTTTATCTTTCAGATCAGATCAGGTATTTCAGATCTGCCTCCATTTTGTTAGTAACGCCCCAACTTCCAACGATCCAATCAATTCTTGAAGGACAAAATCAAGTCCTGCCCTCTCATTTTAGATGCTGTTTCACTCGGATATACATCACAGTAGAGAAAAAAAGACAATCACAACTTCTGTTTCATGCCGACTTTAAAGGAACACTCCACTATTTTTGAAAATAGGCTCATTTTCAACAGTTGAGTTTTGCTGTTTTCGAATCCATTCAGCCGATCTCACAGGCGCAATGATATTACGCAATGATTCAGGCAGCACCTGAAAATAGTCCCCAGCTAGGTAACTAGTTATGATATAGCTGGGGACTATTTTTGTGCCTGCTGCACCCATGGTACGGCAGCAAAGTGCCTTGATTATTACACCAAAATGAGAGTATAGTTCCTAGCTATATTGGCCTAGAAAATCGCAACTTTTCATTTTCCGTCAGTCTTACACACAATGTAACTACAGAAGAGTCAAGTTTTAACTCTTTGGTCATTTTTGAGCGAGATGCTAACAGTCTAATCAGATTCAATGATCTATGCTAAGCTGCGCTAAAAGTGCTACCGCCAGACCCGGAGATCGGCTGAATGGATTCGAAAACGGTAAAACTCAACTGTTTATGTCTTGGAGAGTTGGAAAATGAGCCTATTTTCAAAAATATTGGAGTGTTCCTTTAACTTTTGTTATCTCTTTGGGTTTGAGACTTTAGTCTTTGCAACTTTAGGGATATCATCTATGCACGAACAGCTTGTAACACTCCAAAGAAAGGAAAACTTGAAATCGCATCATTTTTGAATCTGAAAGTGCCTCTCTTCTAGGGATCAGTGAAATCTGACTCCTGCTACAATGTTCCGCGGCTCAGTAACGCGTGCTGCATGGAGCAGAGGCTTTGGAGCAGTGCAAACCATGCACTTGCACAATTTTAACTCGCACATTCTCAAAACATTGTCGCAAATGCGACCGTATTGGTCGCAGTCTAGAGCCCTGATTATTGCTTAATTTAGTAATGAAAAAAGCTACTTTTTTACATTTTTTTTTACTTTTTTTTTTTTTTTTTTTATGCAATTGCAAGTACTTTTAACTATATTTTAGTTTTCATGGCAATTTTGTGGAGTTCCACAGCTGTGGGTGTAAATCAAGGGCTTCTGTATCAAATATTACGTCAGTAGTGCATCAGTGTGCCAGCTTCTTTTGAGATGACTAAGTAATAAGGAGAAAACTTCTTTTAAATTAATCTGCTTTAAAAGAAGAGCGCAGTGCACAAGCCTCCTTCTTCCTGATGTTGAATAGGAGCTGGAGCTGTTCTGACTCCATATCTTTGAGAAATGAATGGTATCCTCTGTGTGTCTGTGTTGCAGACACTGCTGACCTTTCATCTCCAACAGGAGGCCTGCCGCATCTGCTCCGAGTCTCTCGTGTGCCAGAGAGAGTACTGTTCCCTCTGACAGCACTGCACGGAAAGAGAGGCTTCAGATCAGGCAGAAGGCAGTAAACATTTTAATTGGTGCTGTATGGTGTGTTACTGGTAAACTTGTTGCCCATGAAGCCTAATTGAGGAATCAGTAAGACTGAGTCTTTATGTGAGGCTGAAACCTCAGTACTACTGAGTGCAAGTTATGCAGAACCATTCAGAGTTCATTGTGTCAGCCTTTTGTGCCAGTGATTTTGGCCTTTGCATAGATTGTACTGTAGATAGGCAGAATGAATTGAAAAGCTCATCTGTGTATTTATTTTTAAGCCATTCATCAAACTTATAATGTAATGGCATAATTCCATTATGGGGGGATTTTCTCATTCTTCTGATTACTATATGTGATCAGTTTCCACAGTGTGATTTCAGTGTGTTATGATAAAGATGACCGATATGTTTTGTAGAGTAGATTATTTATCAGTTCTGTCAGAGGTTCCATGGAAAATTCCTGAATTGTGAACAAAAACATAGAGGCCTATGACATCAGCAGTGTGTAAAGCACATACATAATCACAAAATCTATAGTCTTAAGAATGACATTTACTGTGTAAAAGTAAAGTTAAATTCACTCAAACCCCAAATCATACTATATGGACTAGTGAAACATTCTTGTTATTTGTTGGTATTGGGGTTATGAAAGGGGTCCTTCACTTAAAAAAAAAAAAAAAAAAAAAACTTTTTTTTTTTTGTATGCATCTACTGTATGTATACTTTTTGGGCTAATATTACAATGTTTTTCAGTTGTAGAAATGTAGAAAGAAATGGCTACAGAGGCTGAAACTTTGACAGCAGTTTGTATTGAGCCTAAAGTAAGGATTTTATCACACTATAGTGCATCCTAATACTGGAGTACCTTTAAGGTGTAGTACAAGTAGGAAAAGTGAGGCACAGCATATGATTTCTGTGCCCTATTTGTCTGAGAAATAGTGGCAGCCTGCTGTTTTATACACCATTAGGGATTTTTTCTCTTTTAATGGTGTCTCTTTAAGGTCAAAAGGGTTTCACTTCTTCACAAGCTCCTTTAAAACACCCGGAGTTGTCTCGCCCAGCAGGGCACAGACACTACAGTGAATCACATCGCCGAGAAAAAGTGTCACGCTTATGGTCTGGTTAAAAACAGTTAATATTTTTTGTGGAAATTGTGAATTTTTTTTTTTTTTTTCAGTATTCATTGAATAGGAAGCATTTATATAAAGTAGAAATCTTTTGTTAAATATTAAATGTAACTCTCTACTGTCAGTGTGAGCATGCGTGTTTCTTTAAATTTATTTTGTTTTATTTTTTTTTAAATACAAATCTTACTTAGCACAGACTACTAAAAATACTAAAAAAAAGTGTTACGATCCTGACTAGCATGTGAACAAACCATAGACTGATTCTTAACCTTGTTGTCACTAGCTATATTTCCGTCACCCTTTTTTATGCGCATTTTGAAGTATTGCATCTGAAACGAGTGATGGCAATGCCAAATTTTGAAAATAAATCCCTTAATTCGCAAAAAAATTGCTTGCTTGAGGTGGTTTTTGACTTGTGCGGAAAAGAGTTAACGCGAATAATGCGATATAGAAATGCATTTTGCGAATAAATTCCACATAAACGTTTATCGATTAAATCGAGTTTAATGTTTTGCCACAATTTTATTTTTTTTAAATCGAGGAATCGCTATTTTGAATAGAAATATTACCAAATGTTAGAATTAGACACTTTGACAATATGCAGGTGATAACAGTAAAGTGAAAAGAACGATCCAACAGCATGTTATTAACCGCTCACGTGTGACGTGCTCTGCAAAGGACCATAAATATATCGCTAAGTGCCATTCAAACAGAATGCGCTTTTTTGTTGACAAAGATGCGACACGGGCAGTGGAATTGGTAAAACATGGGAGTAAACTACTTTTAACTTGAGCGCAGTGTTTTTAGAATGCCGTGTTATGCATGAGACACTGCAAGAGATGCGAGTGCAACAGTCAAACAAAAAACTATGGAAAAGCAGCGCAGTCAAATGCAGTATGTCTGATATTTCATGTTTGCATCACGGTGACAGGCTGAAAGCTGCTGTTGTTTTTACAGAACATTTATAGTTAATAGTCTATACCTTCTGTCTTTTTGAATGACATTTTTTTTAAAAGCATTTTCCTCATATCATTTCTGAACACCTATATATGACAAGTTTGTACAATATGTAGTTCAAGTTCATGCATCGTTTCTGCAAAGATATTTAACTAGTGATTTGTTTAACATTTACATCATGTTGACAACTTCATGTGTGCTGCACTTGGAATGGAATATCATTTAACTAGAGGGTTACTTGAATCATGTTGTAGTTAAATTTTCAAGTTGCCCTACATGTGACTTTGCGCTATGGGATAGCATAACCTGACTAACCAGCAGAGTCAGACCGATTTTTTTTTTTTTTTTTGCACAGCATCTGAAGTGTTATGGTCATTCTGAAATGCCCGAGTGAAGTCTGTCGTCAAAGTATTTCCACATAGTTACCTCCCATAATGGTCAACCACGACTGGCATTCACCTCCGAAAGCAATAACCGCTTTGTGTTTTGTCTGCTCGCTCTGAGACGCAAGTAATTTATTGAATATTATTATATTCAGTGGTTACTCCTACTTTTCTTATGTTAGTGATATTTAGTGCCATTTTATCAGGAAGTGGCGATTTTGTTCTCTCTGACTCGTTGGATGGAAACGGTACTTCTTTGCAAATCTTTTATGCAATCTTCCAATTTTGCACATGAGTTCAATTCACAACTTATGATAGAAACCCGACTACTCTTTCATCTTGTTTTTGTCTTTTCTTGCATTTTCATTAGACGGTGGACATCCATAAGGAGAAGGTCGCCAGACGAGAGATCGGCATCCTGACAACAAATAAAAACACAGCAAGGACTCATAAGATCATCGCTCCGGCCAACATTGAGCGGCCGGTGAGGTACATCAGGAAGCCCATCGACTACACAGTACTGGGTGATGTGGGCCATGGAGTAAAGGTAAAGAAGTTGCACTCTAACTATATCCATTCTCTACAAACAGGATGGCCTATTTCTTTGTGTTTTGAAGTGTGACCATATATCTGAGTAAGGTGTACCTGGTGTTGATTGCTGCAACAATGAAACATTGAGTGTTTCCACAATTGCCAGCAGACAGTAACATTGCCTATGTGATAAGTTTTGTCTTTAAAATAGAGTAAGATGGTTAATGGCAAAATGATATCACTGGCACAAATTACCCCTTTCTGCTCTAGTTTATAGAAGGAGGCAGTGAGTTTTAAACAACCTTCCATTTAAAAAAATTAATAAAAATCCAGCAATGCAGTTCACATTCCAGCCCTTACAGCGTGTTGACAGCATGCATCTGTGTTATCTGAAATGCTGAAATGTAAAAACATCTGACCTAGTGACAGCATCACCCTCCATCTGTGGTTAATCTGGGAGGATTGTGAGTGTGAGGCGTTCACGAGGGATTAGGGCTGTAATGACGCCCAACTGCCAATCGATTTTGAGCGTTAATAAGATGAGCCTCACATATAATCAATATTAGTGTATGTGCTGCTTACATTCACTGGGGTTAAAGCTAACTGCTGTTTGTTTGTGTAGCTTCAGAAATAGTTGGATTATTGCCACTGACAGTAAATCCCTATTAGTGTAAACTTTTCAGTGACACAAACACTCTTGTGCTCACCAAAGCTGCATTCATTTGATCAAAAAACTATTAGAATATATTTTAAAATGCTATTTATTCCTGTGATGGCAAAACTGAATTTTAAGCAGCCATTACTTTAGTCTTGTATGCTAATTTGCTGCTTAACATTTCTTCTTAGTATCACGTTTGAAAACAGTTGTGCTGCTTAATATTTGTGTGGAAATTGTGATAGAATTAGGCTATTTTTTTTTTTTTTAGATTATTTGATGTACAAAGTTCAAAATAACATAATTTATTTGAAGTATAAATATTTAAAATCATAATACATTTCTTTACTGTCATCTTTGCTCAATTTAATGCATCCTGCTAAATAACTAATATCTTTATTTAAAAATCTGACCCCAAGTGTGACTCCAAACTTTTGATAGTATTTTTATTTTATTGTGTTTTGTTTTATTTGATTCTTTAAGGAAGCTCATGATACATTAAGAATCTAAAGTTGTGTGTGTGTGTGTGTGTGTGTACCGTATGTGTGTATATATAGTTTACACAAATGTCATCATTTATTCATCCACTTGTTCCAGACTTATGCTCAGAATGAATTATGCATTTCTTCTTCACAAACTAAGATTTAAATTTTTTTTTTTTTTTTTGGTCGGTACAAAGAAACCATAAACTACCACTAAAAAGTTTCAAATGTGTCATCACACTTTCGTACTTTATTTACCCCTAAAGGGTGCATATTATTGAATTTAAGATATGTATATGTATAAGATATACATATTAGTGCCTAAATGTTATATATTGGTACCTTTTGAAAAGGTACCATTCCAGTGACAGATTTTGTACCTTTTTTTGAGAGTGTACAGTGTGTTCTGCTGTCACAGAATATCCTGGCAGTGTTTTATTACACCGTTTCACAGTTGCATTGCTGTCGTTCAGTAAGAGAAGCCATAACCTTGAGTCACCTGACAGGGGGATTACAGCATCTTCAGCCAAATTGACTGTGTTTGCAAAAGATGAGATTTACTTTCAATGCCAGTTGACACTTAATCTAGTCAGCAGCCGCAGGAATGCAGAGGAGTTCTAGATGCTGTTTTCAAAAGGTTTTTTAACTAGTTTATTTTACTTCCTTCCCCTGTTCGGGAAAAAATATTAGAATCCTTTTCTTTGCCTGCTCGTGTATCTGTTTCAGTGAACATTAAGTGCTTTCGCAGTCTTACGTGTGGAGGATTTTGGCGCTGTCAGAGTGTGATAAATTAAGCCGTATTTCTGTCTGGCCGAGCGAGGATTTTGTTCTCTACTGATTCCACTCAGATCTAAATGCACACCACATGTACGCTTGTGTGTCTGGTCGTGGAACTGATGTCGTGTAAGATTCATATATATATTCATATATATAACAAAAATAATAATTATATGTCCTGATATATAACCAAAGCTAGAAATGGCCAAATTGAACATTCTATATTTTGAATCTATCTTTTAATTTATTAAATTTAAAGTTTTTTTTTTTTTTTTTTTCTTTATATATTTGTTTATTTTATAAAAGCAATAATGCACTTCAGGTTATGTTATGAATGCATGCTTTGAAGGAGTGCAGGTACGCTGTTGTGCCTGTGTGTTTTGATATGTAAATATATATTTTAGAGTTATGTCATAATATATATCCAAAGCTAGAAATGGTCAAATGAAATGTTTATAACTGCGTTCAGGCAAACTGAATAACTGCAAGCAAATATGATTATCTAACATTTGATCTATTGTTTTATCAGTCAGTCTGTGTTTGTTTAAATGCTTGTTTTAGTTCTGTCAAATGTTTAATCGTGATTAATCACATCCAAAATAAGTTTTTGTTTACTAAATATATGCGTGTACTGTGTATATTTATTATTTATATATAAATGCACACACATACAGTATATATATATATATATATATATATATATATATATATATATATATATATATATATATATATATATATATATATATTTATTTAATATATTTATTTAATATATTTATTTAATATATAAAATTTTTCTTAAATATATACATGCATGTGTATTTATTTATACATAAATATGCACAGTACACACACATATATGTAAACAAATGTTTATTTTGGATGCAATTAATCACAATTAGCTAATCGTTTGACAGCACTAGTTTGATTATTACTTAGTTTATTTTTATTATCTGGATTCTGTATTTGTTTATTATTTGGTTTCTTATAATTTGATTTATTTATTTGTTTGGGGCAGGTACACTGTAACATTGTGCATAACATCAGCTTTTATGGTCACAATATAACCTGCCTTCAAGTGCTTTATTGCTGAAATACAGTACTCTCTTGTTAACTCTATTTTACAGTATATAGTTTCTATTTTCTGCCTACTTAAGTTATGAGCATTGTCCCGGTTACTTGTGCCCTCATTACTCATATGGGACAGTGCATTAATAATGCCACAATTTGCATGGTGGTGCAGAACAGCCATTGTTACGATAAGAGACCTTTGTCTCTGCAGTTTGTGGACTAAGTTGTCTTCACAGAGAAGCTTGTATTCTTCTTGCCATGTATCCTGTATGCAGCAGACAAAAGCAAGTGCTTTTTGTAATTGTTAATTTCCTGATAATCACACTGATTGCACAAACACACTACAGGTCAGACCCAAATAATACAGTCTAAAAAGAGACCTGTGGGACAGATAGATGAAATGAATGTCTGCTTCAGACCACTCAATCAAAGCAAGTGTGAAAACAGCCTCATTGTCAGGAAAAGTATTTGAACAGCAGCGCTCTCAGCTCTAGTGAAGTGAAATGTAGTTTTAGAGATTTGAAGTGCTTTTGTCTTGCTTCAAGAGCTCTGAACTGAGACATGCCGTTGTCTCTCTCTCTCGTTCTATAAATCACCCTCTCTTTTTTTTCTTCTGCCCACGCTAGTGGCTTAAAGCCAAGGTAAGTGTACTTGTCCTATGACCCCTCTATTACTGATCAACTGATTCAATCTTCCCTCGTGATACATATTCATATTCCTGTGTTCATCCCTCCCTCATAACCTCATCATGTACAGTATTTGTAGATCAATCCCATTGCAAAGTTATATGTAATAGCTGTATTATTGATTATTACGCACTAAATCAAGTACTTATCGAGGGTTGAGAACCAGAAGGGTGTAAGTGACATTTCACCAACTTTACAGGAGGGCCAAAACAAAAATTTTGTGTACTGATTTCAATTGTTTATAATACAAATTTGTACACTCATGGATGACAGTACTTTTCCAGTAGAAAGAGCTCATTAAGAGCTTTCATTTGATATCTCCATTTCACCAAAAATGTCACTTACGCCCTTCTGGTGCTCAACCCTCGATATGCAGCTGAAGCATGCAGTTGCCTATGTAATTGAATTTTGGCTTGCCAGACAAATGTTGTTTTTCTTGCATAGTTATTACTTCTGTTGTTTGTTTGCACTTTATTTTTCATTTTTAGATTCATGAAAATATTAGTATTTTCAAAAAACAGCTCTCAACCATGCTTAAACGGTGCATAAAACAGAACTTTTTGTTGTTGTTGTTTAATTTGACAAAATGATGACAATGCATTTTAATAACACTATTTGCAATAATAATAGAAATAGCAACACAATTAATTGGTTAACAAATGATTATATGTTTGTTTTTTGAATTTGTAGTTTTTTTTCATTTTTTAGTTGTTTTTTTTTTTTTTAAGTTTTAGTTACATGGTCATAATAACAACCTTGATGTGCATACTATTCATGATTGATTGGAATTATTCAGCATGCACACGTTTAACAATAAAACCGTTACACAAGAAGAGGTCAATTTTACAGGCAATTTATTCATACATTTACAAAAGTTTCATGAGGCCCATTCTTTGCAGTAGCAAACTGAACCTTTGGTCGAAATGTATAGTTATGTCTGGTAAAGCCCTCCTCTCATCTCCATTTCTTTAGTCTTATTTCTATAATCTGATGGTCAGGCTCTGTTCAAATGCTTAAACAGATGTTTTGCTTGTCCAATCAGCAACACGGCAACAATCAGTCAATCAGAGGAGGAACTCTCTCCAGGACCAATCCCCCAACACAGAAACCTCCCAGCCCACCCTTGACAGGACGAGGCACTCTTGGGTAAGACGTGATTTCATCATGTACTTCATTGTGAGAAGAATGAAGAGGTTTCTGACCAGTTTGATGAATCGGAGAATAGTCTGACATTGACTGCAGTTTTCAGTAGCAAAGCCACAAATCATGTATTATTTGACGTTTCTAATATTTTTGCCTGTTTGTTTTAAATGCATATACAGGCGTAACAATCCTTATAAAACACTTGAGCCAGTGAAACCTCCAACAGTGCCCAACGATTACATGACAAGTCCAGCTCGCTTGGCCAGCCAACAGAGCCCAGGACGCACTGCGTCTCTCAACCAGAGACCGAGAACCCACAGGTAACCTAATAATAAAATCTTGAGTTTTTGTGATTTTTTTTTTATTTTTTATTTTTTTTTCACAGACAGCTTTAGTGCAATTTTAATTCATATTGTTTATTATTTTTATTGCATGAAATGTGTTATTTCATATTTTATTTTTTTGTTACAAAAATTGTTTGTGTAATGTTTTTGTACATTTTGTACAGTTTATATTATGATGATTATTATTATGATAAACATTTATTAGTGTTATTCATAAAATATAAATACAATAAAATAAACAAAATAGTGTTTTAGTGTAGTAATAATAATAGTATTATTATTATTAGTGCTATTAATAATAATTAAATTTGTTTAATTTGAGTCATTTTCTATGCATTATTTGCCATTGTGTCCACATTCATGAAACACTGCGTATGTTAAATGTGCACTGGCTTTACTAATGAATCAAATATCCTATTTTCTCTCTTAATTTGGTCTTTTCCACTTCTTTTCTCCCACACTTTTCCATCAGCCTCCACAGTTTTGTTTTTGAATGTCACGGCATATTTGACATCCTCTGGGGGATCTAACAAGCTAACAATTTCGCTCATGTTCTTCACGGTGTCTAAATGACAGACCTGATCCGGGGGTTTCTAAATGTTCCCAGTGTGTGCAGTCTGTACTCTTCACACCCACACGTCTAACATCTGTAAATAATGTCATCACACCAACCCACACCTCAACCGCACTCCAGACCAGAGGGAATAACCCCTCATCCAGCCCTACTAAACACAATCAGGACTGCAGTGCTACATGTGGAAAATGACTGAATGAATTATGATGCCATAAATAATACACAACTTTTCATTTATGTAAATAGTGGCACCACATGCTAGCTCTTGTTAGAGTGGCCTGCTGAATCCATCAAACTGCTTGTCTTAAAGGGGAAATGAGAAACCTTCCTTTGTCAAACACGAGTAGAAATTTGGAAGAATTCTCAGGCCCCATTTACACAAAGCTTTTAAATAAATAAATACTTTTTTAAAAATGAGCAGCGGAATGGTGAAAGATGTTTTTTTTTTTTAAAGTTTAACTTGTTTACATATGTAAACAATATAAAAGTAGGGCAGTTGAATGGAAAAATGTGACTTTAAACTTCCTATCCATCAAAGAATCCTGAAAAAATGGATTATCACAAAAATATGAAATATTATTTATTGTCAATGCGTTCAACAGCAAACTAGCATATTAGAATGATTTCTGAAAGATCATGTGACACTGAAGCCTGAGTAAGTGATACTGATTTTAATATGTTAAAATAGAAGTTATTTTAAATGGTAATATTTCACAATATTTCAATTTTTTTGAACAAATAAACGCAGCCTAGTAAGCATCAAAATATTAAAAACATTATTAAACAAAATAATAATAAACAACAGTTTTGACAACCTCAGTTTGTAGTTTTATGAAAAAGAGTGATATAACAGAGATTCATTGATTTAACTTCTAATATATAATTTTGTTGGCACCTTATAAAAGCTGTTCTTGAGTACGGACATGTAGCTGACAGTCGTTATCAGCTGCATCAGTTCTAGCAGTGTCAGCGATTTGTGTATGCGCTTCGTATGTGTAATTAAGATGAAGTATGATTCCATGTCTCCACCTGAGCCATTATCTGCTTTCCAGAAGCATTCACTGCTGCTTATTCAGCTCTTTTTGTGCTGTCTTCATCTGAACCGACTTGAGCTCTTTGGGTGCCCGATGCATTATTTGTTACGATGGTGTCAATTAACCATTTTTGTTTCTCTAAGGTTAAATTTATAGATGGACCTAGTGATCTGGTTAGTTAGGTTGAGTAGTGATTACAGTAGATAATTTGTGTATATTGTGCATTTGTGTAGATTTTCACCAAATCAGCCCCTCCACATAAATTGGTCATGCTGCAAGGTTCAATTCCCTCCCTCTTTTGAAGCATTTGGTTCCCCATACAGCTCATAACTAAATGGAACAGGCTGTGTGACTATATGAGAAATTAATATCCTGATTACACTTAAAATTTGTGAGTGTCGTGTACGATCTCATAGCATTAGATAAATGTATTGCCCATTTTAAATTACCCCATTTTAATAACATCTCTGGTTTTGGCTTTTGGCCTAGTAGCGTGTCCAACTTTTTAGCCATGGATTCTCAGTGCATCAAAAAAAATATAATAAAATTATTCGGTTATCAGTCTTTCAGGCAACCCACAAAACTGCTAGCTTTGAAAAGATGTAGTTTTGCACATCTCTAGTTAAAATCGGATCATTCTTGCGATCCCAGAGTTGAGACAACGAACGAGAAAGACTCCGTGCTGTAATAATGAGATCTATTGCAGTGCAGCGTGGGACTCCCTGAGCTGCATGGACACACAGCAGACACAGAGGATCAGGGCTGATTTCTAAAGCTGTGCCCATGTGGGGGTGTAACACTGATGCAATGATGCTCATAGCACCATAGTTTTGAATAATCCATGAATTGATCTGTGTTGAACATACGCATAACCACATATGGATATTGTACCATGTGTCTAAAAGGCAAGTGTATATCTAGGTCACTACCATGTAAGCCTGTGGTATTCAGAACGGGAAAAAAATAGCTTAGTACTTACTGACTACTACACTAAATACTATGCACTGCTTGCTGTTTTGTGTAAAACGGTATACATAATGATAAATGTTTGCAACATGCAAAATGTGCAGTGTTGGGGAGGCTCCAGGAATGTGTTTGGGAACCCCTGGCTTAGTGCAATTGTCAAAACACAAAGGCTGTGATTTAATGAACTGAATATTTTTAGTATGTTTCAGAGTGAAGCACAGCACTGTGTTCATTTACACGCTGACAGCTCATGATCCAGTGATTGTTTTTTTTAGTGTCTCATAGCAGTTGAGTTAGTAAATGCTGCTCCGCATGAGCTGCATCAGCTCTGAGTTGGATCGCATATAACGTGCATTTTGGAAAGCAACATGCAGCAATCATATTACCACACTTGTAATGAAAAATGTGTGTCATTATATTCTGTTGTTCTTAAACAGTGAAACATTACAATAGTGATATTTCTTATTTTTATTTAGAAATAATAATATTGAACTTTTGAATTTATTAATTGGATTTATTTTGTAAGACAGACCCATACAAACTTTTTTTTTTTTTTTTAAAGTACATTTACAAATTATGTTGAGTTGTGTATATACAAAATCTACTTGTTTTTTTCCCCCTAGGTTGAATTTCCTAAAATATTTATATTTATTATATTGTTGAATATTAAATCTGTATCTGCAATGCAATAGCATGCAATAAGCTGATATGGCAATCAATTTAAATGCAACCAAATTATTATTATTTTATAGTCATATTGATATATATATAATCACAATTTTGGTGCGGCCAAATTGTGCAGCTTTACAAACAAGCAAATCAAACCTGGAGTTTTTAAGCGATTTATAACTTTATCAGAAAAACTGCACTTCGATTATTCTTCCCCTGCACTGTTAATATGGTTATTTTGCATTTTTATGTTGTGTATTAATGTGCTATCTTCTGGCAGTGCCGTCAAAAGAGCTGAGATTAAAAGGTCACTGTTAATATTGCCGTCACATTGGAAGCCAAATTTCATTGTGGGATACAGTATTCTCTGTTTTGAGTAAACGTAGTAGGTCAGATGGGTTTTCCATGTGTGGAAAATCTGCATAATTCATAAATAGTACTATGCTAAGAACTTCCTGTCTTTCTCTGTAGTGGCAGCAGCGGGGGCAGCGGCAGTCGAGAGAACAGTGGCGGCAGCAGCATCGGCATTCCCATTGCTGTACCGACTCCCTCCATTCCCAACTCAATCCCAGGTGAGCCGCAGCCCACATATACAGCTTCTGCAAAAACACACTATCTGAAGCACAATGTCCTACAGGTTAGGGCCAACTTGAGAATTAAACGTACTCTCCACATGTGGGTACTTAACACTGCAGTATATCCTGTTCTCCTGTGTGAGAAATGGAGCAGGATTAGCTGTTCACTGTATGCCTACAGCTTTCGTGGCCTGATTTTTCCAGCTAAAGGTTTGTTAAAGTAGGCCACTACACTGCACAAGGACAGATAGAAATAGAGAGGAAGTGGGAAACTCTAAAGGGTGGTCTGCCTGCAGAGAACAGGAAAAAAGAATGAAGTTTAGGAAGAAAAGAGGTTACTGTCCTGTTCTCCTCTGAGATACCTGCTGGAGCCAAGAGGAACAGAACCCCCCCTTCAGCTCTCCTGAATCTTTCAGTCGCCATAGCAACACTGCATCAGCACCACTGATTTCCTTTTCCTGGATTAATGTTATTTAGTGTTGACAGGAACTTAGAATGCAGCGTCTCTGTCCTTGTACCCTTTTTGTCTGTTTGTGTATTTGTATATAAAAAAATTAGATTTTTCTCTAGTTTGTTTTTTTTTCAGGCTCTGATGAGGGACAGTTTTGGCATTCAAAACCTAGTGTGCTACCTACCCAGGCTACATTTTAAGGCATCTTCAATGCCCTTACACTGCAAAAGTCTATTCCAAAAGTTTATAGATATGCTGAGATATCTCATTGACACACCAAGTCAAGGGTCAGATGTCGGGCCGTCGTTGAGTTTCTGTCAGCTCAGTTTTTGCGGCAGGTTGGACCCCGTTGGGGGCTTTTTGCCCAATTGAGCATGTTGAGAGTCAGCTGGTGAGAGAAATCACTTTGATTGGCTGTTTAGTTTAGCGAACCAGTGCACAAGAAGAAAAACAAAAGTGGTGAAAGCAAGCAAATAATGAAGTAAAGAGTGCACACAAAGGTGCTTCTGATTTGACATCTTCATCTTACCGGAGCATTCCAATATCCAGATATTTTTTATAAAAACATGGCCATCTGGAATGCAAAAAGTGATGTTATTTGCTAGTTCAGTTGTACCTTTTGTGGTGAAAATAATTGGATTGCAAGATCAAACAATTCATCCACGATGGCAGACAGAATTGAGGGAAATGTTGATTAGTAATGTACTCGTATGATTTAGAGAACTTGCATCATAATGCATTTAATGTTAAAGTTAATGGCCAAAGTTATCTTTATAAAAGATCACTCCACCATGTTTGTAGTTTTTACCTCTTTTTTGTTTGTTTGTAGTTCTGAACCAAATCCTCATCCGAAGTGCAGTGGGTTGTGGGCGTGATTAGCCGTTAGAATGTGCAAGGATCTACACTTTGAATTTCCAGCAGAAATAGTGGACTATCTGGGTACCAACATATTACATATCAACATACTATAATTTGGGATATGCTAATTTAAATTTTGAATACTATTTAGGATGAATAGTATGCAAAATGGGTTGCTGTAATTTTGTTGTTATCTTAGCAACAGGCTAAAGTCGAGCTATTAGAATTACTACTGGAAATGAGTTAGAACGTTTGTCCTTTCCATTTCAAAGACAATAGCTTCCCAAATCACGCACTATACACTATGCACTTATGTACTCAACCGTATATAGAGTATCAATTATAAAAGGTTATTTTGTCATTCATAATCGGAATATGATAGTCAACATTCCACACTCAGTTTTTTTTCTCTGTTCATCGGGGTATTTAAAGTGCATGTTTTTTTTTTTAATATATTTTCAGTGTGAACACTTGTAAATTCAATATATCCCACAATACTACCACATTATCATGGTGCAGTTAGTGTTAGTAAATCCTTGGTAAATTATAGTGATTTGTAGATTAAAAAGCCTGACTGTATCGTCAGTGTTTAGTGTATAGTGTTTCTTTGTCAGCGCTGTTTCATCTGGCTTTAAACTAGTTTAAATCACGAGTCATTTGTGTTCTTCCCTGTATTGAAGCGCTTCGCACTGGATTACAGCGCTGTTTAGAGGTCACAAGTAAATGCATATGCTCTAGTGAGCTTGCGCTGCTGTTTGAACTTTGAGCCGAGCGGATAAATGGTCTGTGTGGCGCGGCTCAAATGAGTAGCGCTGTTTTGTTCCACTTCTGGTGTATGAACATTATATTGAACATTTATCGAACTCTTGTTATCATTTTATCGAAATATATATATATATTACAAATACAACGCGTTATTGTTTTATCGTCCAGCCCTAAACGCTACTATACTATATATAAAAAGATGGCATAGAATAGTGCATAAGCACATAAATTGGGACGTCCATGTAGAATCTGATATTAGCATGTTGCTAAGCTAACAACACAATTTGGGGGTCTATCAGACTCTGATGTTGGATGACAAAGTAAGTATTTATATATCAGTCAATTGTCAGTTGAGTCTCCCATGTACTTCACTCACTGCTTCCCATGTAGAATGTTTACAATTAGTCGCCTACCAGGTTACATAATTGTTAGGATGTAGCCTTAGACATCAAGGAACCTCACTGGGCTTTGGAACAAGGCTTACATGTCTGTGTGATATTAAAGAATGAATCGTCCTCAAGATGTATTTTCTCTTATATGCCGATTCTGACCCCGCAGTCACACCCTCATGGGCTGCTCCCCCTGGAGCTCCTCCCCCAGCCCCTCCTCCTCCACCCCCCCTCCCTGGCCTGGGCCCACCAATGCCAGCTGCTGCTATAGGTTAGCCCCTCCCCCAATCCCGTCGGCACCTGTGCTAATCCGTCCCGGACAACACCAGCGTTCCCGTCCCACCGTCCACCTGTCTGTCTGTGGGGCTTCAGCATGGGTCACAGAATTAAGATGGTGATCGTTATTTTGGGTGGTGGGTTTGTGCTGCTTCAGTTTAAATTAATGCACTTTGGAGAAGTCTCTGAACTGCCTGAGAACTATTTCCCATAGTTCATAAAAAGAGTATAGGCAGATTATTAGTGGTGTTTGATAACAGCAAACATCCTGTAGATTTAAGAACTGCTCACACTAAGAACAATGTTATACCAACAAGTTTTAATAATCACTCTAATTCTATAAGAATAAAGATGTCCACCCCGTAACTATAATGACAATGACACAGTAAAACTGTCACTGGAATCACTTTCAGAATTTTCATCTTATGAACAATAAAAAGCCAATAAGAATCTGACTTTAAAGATCTTGAGCATTTAAAGCAGTAGAAGACAAAACTGCAGGAAACTAAATCTTATCATGAGCTGATTTGGATGCTAATAGTTAAAGTCATCTTTATAGTTATTTTTCTTTGTAAATGGCCCTTTAACTTGCAGTCACATTTCCTTTTGTACTTTTGTTGGTGAGATTCTGCAGGCAATGTATAGTCATCTCGATCAGGATCCAAGCAATTGGGAGTTTCGTTTGAGGATAAAAAGCTGCAATTACATTTCATTTGTCATTTTTTTTTCTTAAAATATTAAATATTTTTTTTTACTTTTATTCAGTGGTGGAAACAAGCTCCTATAGGTAAAACTTCTTATTTTGGAAATAGTGCGTTATGCATCGCTACACTATTGACAATAGACTTTGCATGCAAAATTTCACTGTATTTTTCGGTAATTTGACTATTCCTTGATATGGAGAAACTCAAACTGCATCTGGAATCCAACATATCATAGAAACTTGAGTTTGGGCTCTTTTGAATAATGCAGAATATCTTAGAAACTGCATAGCAACACCTTAGCAAGCACCTTTAAAAATCTAGCTTTGTGTTGGTGAGTCAGAGACTTCTTCACTACAGGTTCTTTTGAAAGAGCCACTGTTTTCCTTTTGCTTTGCATCTTCCCAATGTTATGTAACCCAGTGTACTGATGTGATGATATACAGTATTAATCAACATCCTGTCCCATAATTCTGTTCATTAGAACAGGAGGTTTCACTCCCTCCATCAGGACACCGCTGGAATGAGGTGTCTGTGCTGTGTTTATATCATATGTCACTGGTGAAGGCTTGCGATGCCACAGGGATGTTTGTCCAAAGTGTTTGTTTTTTGCTTGGTTCCGGCCATCATTATCAGTGTCTCTCTAGGGCTTCCCAGTTATCTGTTTCTGTCAACAGGAAATCTCCCTATAGAGGAAATCCCATCTGCCCTGGCAGTGTAAACATACACAGGACTATACTAACACTACAACTCGCATAAATCAAAAACCTGGTACTTTTTCTCAGGGGCTTTTCTAACTTGGTGCCTTTTATTGCAGGTCATGTTGTTTTCATCTGAGGTTGGGTTTCTCACACCCAGGTTATCTTTGTGAATCTGGTGAAACATGACCAGGTCATATTTATATCGAAGAAAAAAAAAACTTGTGACTTATCGCATAGTTCAGGCGTTTTTTCCCCCTCACCATTCTCTGTTTACATCTCACAATACCGACTTTTTTCTTCTTTTTTTTTCTTCAAAATTCAGAATCGCAGGATATGAGCTCACACCTCTGACAAACAAAGTCAGAGTTGTGTGATTAAAAAGTCGCAATTGCTGTCATTGTATTTATTTATTTATTTATTTATTTTATTTTATTTATTTATGCATGCTCCAAATCAACAGAGAAATTATATAATGTAATACATGAATATTAAAATATATACATTTAATTTAGCATTATTTAGCTTGAAGCCTGTTTTAGAACCACTACTTTTTGTTTTTTTTGTGTGTGTGTGTGTGTGTGTGTGACTGTGGTAATATTTTAAATTAAAAAATTAGAACAAATTAAAAAATTAGAACACATTTAAAGTAATAAAAATTAATTTAAAGTAGAAAATTAGAAACATTGCTTTTTTTTTTTTTTTTTTTTTTATGAAAAACAGCATAAATGTGTTTGTTTGGGGAAAAGAGTTTCACGGTATGTTTGTTTTTTCCCCTCCAAAAATGTATGAAATATGACCTGGAAATGTGCTTGACATGTTTCGTTAGATTCACTCTTAGTTGGCCTATTAGTAAAACTTTCCTTGAAGCTCTCCTTGCTTGTATGCATATTATTCACTGCCCTCTTCTGGATTTTCTCTTGTCTTTGTACCTTCTTCTCTGGTACTAACAGCTGTGGCTTCTGGGCCAGGTCTTGGGCCCATCCCCATGTCGCAGTTCGGCACGATATCTCGGCAGATCTCCCGACACAACGCCACCACCTCCTCCGTCTCCATGGTTTCTGCCACGGGTACATACCGCCGAGCGCCGTCCGTCTCTTCCCAGTTCTCCCTGCAGCAGCCGCACGTTAACGGGGGCACAAATGCAAGTAAGAGACGGAGAATGACGCACAAATATACAGACATGTACAAGCTCACAGCCAATTTAATGACATCTGGAGTTCCTTCCTGACAGTTTCATTCCTTTAAATTCAGCCCCAGCTTGGTGAAAGCCATATCTAAGCATCATAATAGCCAGGTATTTTTAGGCGCATCCTGTCTGCGATGAAGGGAACAGCCTGTCTCTTCCCACAGGTGTGCGGCCGTACACACTAATGTCATTAAGACCGCAAAAGCCTCAGATTTATGAGTAGTGAGAGCACTGGGTCGGTGGCCACCTGCTTATGAATGGAGATTTATTGTCATCTACGCATTAAAGCTGAGGTTTTAAATCGCGCCGTCAGATGCCCAGAAGCATTAGAGTGAATGAGCGTCATATCAGAGTATAACTGAAACATGGAAAAAGAGCAAACTTTCACACATCTAATTAAAATCTGTCACACCGTGGAATATAAAAAAAGAAATATTTTTATTGATGATGATGTTTAATCATTTGAGGTCAGTACAATCCTTTTTTTTCCTTAAGAAAATTATACTTTTTTTTTTTTCTGCAAAAGAAATCAAAAGTGACAGTATCATCAAAATAAAATATATCATTATAAATATTTACTATGACAAATTCAAGCGTACAGCTTCACCTAGGCCTAATTATTAATTTGTTTAGTTATATCATTTATAATTTGAATAGAACAACATCAATAAACTTTAACATTACATCATAGATCGGATATTTTTTCTCTTCAGGAAACGGCCAGAATAAATAGCAATACAGTATAGCGAACAATAAACAATATGGCAAGACAAAAATTAAATAATAAAACCAAAGTTTGACCATTTATGAGTAACGTTAGGCTAAAACATCTAAACATGACGTCTGGATCACTGTCAGATGAGCCGTATCACTGTAAAGGCCTTTCACATTTATTTATTTAAATTATTCAAATAAAAAAAATTCTCTCAACTGGACATTTTAGTTCAGTTGTGTTCAATTTCAGTTTAAATGTTTTAAATTGGAGGAGTCAAACCTGAAATCAACGTGGAAATTAATACAATCTTTAATGGGAATTTCTACAATAAATGTCTAGTTATGCAAAATTGAAAATATAATGCTTAACTACAATATTTCACCAGCCAGGGCTATTATAGTTAAATCTAAAACCATTAAAAACAAACAAAAAAAGTTATTGAAGTTAAATAATAATACAAAAAAAAACTCAATTCTATTTTATAACTCAATATTTTATTTCATTTGTTTTATTTCAGCAAGTTCCCAAGGCAACATTTTATGTACTAAAATAACTAAAACGAAAACTGAAATTAAAAATAGTAAAAACTATATATATATACTTATATATAAAAAAACTAAAACCAAAAAAAATTCCTAAAAATGTATCTAAAATTAATGTAAAATCAGAAAATAAAATATAAATATAAAAAAAAGCTATATAGTATCTCAGCGATACTAAAACACTGTCACTAGAAATTACTCGTTGTGGTGATTATTATAAATAATAATAAATTCCTTCCCATTCATCCTTAAAATCTTTTTCCAGTCCATTATGAAGAACTAGAGGTGTTGTTGAAATGAACTGGTCAGAAGTTATGGAAACGCTGCTATTTATTTATTTGAGATCAAATCCAGAGCGAACGTCATTTTCAGTCTTTCTATATCTGTAAGATTCCTGCGACTCTAAGATTACAATTCCCCACCTTTCTCGTGTGGGACTGATGTTTGTTTGTTTTTCTCTTCCTGCTTTTCTCTCTTTCCTCTCTGTGTTTGCGGTGTGCTTGTGTTCAGTGTCTGTGGCCCCCCCTCCTCCACCCATGCCTCAGCTCACCCCACAGATCCCGCTCACAGGTTTTGTGGCCAGAGTACAGGAAAACAGTAAGTCTGACGGCCACCTTTCCCCAGCGTTTCTCACCCAGCATGTGGATGTTAAGAGGTTTGCTGCATGCTGCCCTCGTCTGCATTTCCATCCGTCCGTTTGTGCTGTAGTAGACATCGTTCATTCAGCAGGTCATTGCCATTGTGATTCAAACAATACACTACAATAAAGCCTTTCCTAACGCCTAAAGCCTTCAAAAAAGTGTCACACATTTACATAAGGGTGTATTGCTTTATGTAACCTAAAAGAGGCTTAATAGACTGTTTGCAGAAAAATATCTTGAAAGGCACTCGTTTTTTTTTCTAATTTGCACTTGTTCTACATTCTGGATTACACTGGGATTTAATCTCAGATGCATTCAATGGCAATAAAGCGTCTCGTTAATAGACTTCCCCTTATGTCATATTATACACTCTTCTATTCATTCATTGGGATACATTTGTGTATGGCTTTGCGTTTGATTTATACCCAGCAAGCTTTAGGTAGGGCTACACCACACTGATGCATCATGGGAAGAATTGAAAGCTGTTAACGGGCCCAGTGTTAAAACCGCAACGGTTAACTCGCATTCTGCTGACACTCATGTATTTCATACAAAGTCGCATGAACAACTTATAAAGTGCACTCACATAGAACATTTTTGTTGCAACTTGACTTTTCAGAAAGATGGATCGGTTAAGTTGTCATAACAAAAGCACAAAGTGGTTTTTGCTGCCCTCTCGTGATGCATTCTGGTAGTTGTTCTTGAGGACCTTAGCCTGATCAACTTATTCAGGAAGTGATAATTCGATCAAGTACAGTTCATTTAGGTTTATGTGCTCCCAAATATTAAAGCGGCTGTATATTTTAAAATATAATTATACATTTATATTTTGTGAGAAAAGATTAGTTGTCATAATAATAATAATAATATTATTATTAAAAATAATGACATGTATACAAGGGGTGTAATAATTTAACAACTGTACATAATTGTTAATTATTTTAATATAGTAATAATAATGATTATGATTATTAATTAATTAAAATAATAATATCGGGAACATTTTAACCTACTGTTAATATTGTATAAACCTTAATAAAACAAAATAATAAAAAATATCAATCAGTGTTATTTTAGTATTATTAATATACTATTATAATATTTCATCTTTATTATTAGGTTTAATTTTTATACGTGCAGTTTTGATTTAAATTAAATTGAGTTTTTTTTGTAGTTTTATGTGCTTTTGTCATTTTTTTTTATTAGTTTCTTTGTAAGATTTGTTTTTATTTATAGCTGAGCTAGTTTAACTAGAATTTAACTATTGGATAAGTAAACATTTTTTATTAATTTAAGTGTTCAATTCTTTCTTTTTCCATCTAATTGTTCTATTTTATTTCAGCATTTTAGTTAACAAAAATGATTTTAATAGTTTTAACAATAACTCTGCTGTCAGTAGAACAAATGATTTCCCATCAGACTTTAGAAAGCAATATAAAATTGAAATATGAAAATTTAGAAACTTGAAATTAAGTTTTAATAAATTTAAAATATTGTCAAAAAACTATTATCAATAATTACTTTTTCTTCAAAATTTTCTGTGGACCTGCAAGCAGCCTTTTCTAGTTTGAGCGTGTACTGTGTAATATGTCGTTGCTGTCTGTTGATATTGAATTCAACTCTGTTCCATTTTACTCCGTAAGTATTGATATCTGTGAATACCTCCAGACATTTACAGTAATCTAGATCCATAGATGTGTGTGAGATGTATGTTCTCCAGCAGACACGAGTTCATGCATGTCTACTAACCAGTCTGCATGAGCATGTGTGCACGCTGAGCAGCTGGATGGCATGCCCAGCACAGCTCTCCATCATGGACCGGGTGGTTTTATTGTGTCTGAAGCTGACTGTGTTGTTTGCTGGATGTTAGTTGCAGATACCCCGACTCCTCCCCCTCCTCCTCCCCCTGATGACATGCCCATGTTTGACGAGGCTCCGCCTCCACCACCGCCTCCGCCTCCGCTAGTCGACTATGAAGATGAAGAGGCAGCTGTAGTGCAGTACAGTGACCCCTATGCAGATGGAGACCCAAACTGGGCCCCCAAGTCCTACATCGAGAAAGGTGAGTTTTTTTCAACACTGAATACTATTTAGTTTTATTTCTCTACTGAAATTGTATTTAATTTTATTTAATTTTATTGACATTATTTTGTTATTTGTTTATTTTTTATTGGTGGTGTTGTCGCTATATTTAACATTGTTTATATATTTATTTTATTAACATTTATTCTTAAGTTACATTTATATGCACACATACACATTTGTATACACAAATAATGAAAATGTTATTATTAACATGTAACTTTGTTTTTATTATTACCATTATTTATATTTATTTGATTACCTTTTACACACATGTATACATAACATTTTATTTATTAGCATAACTAATTATATTTTAGTTTTATTGATGATGTTATATGTATTAACACTTTTATTAACATATTTGACATTTTAATTATCATTAATGTAACTATATTTTTAAAGATATTATTTTGTATCTATTAACAATTATTTAAATAATGATAATTATTATTATATTAAGGACATTTAGTTTACGAACATTTATTTCTAAACATCTATGTATATTTATTGAAATAACTACCATTTAATTTATATAATATAAAATGTATCTTATTATTATTATTATTATTTGTTGTTATTTATGTATCAGCATCATTTTAATTTGATTTATATATTTTATGATCATTATTTACATTTTAATGATTAGTTTTTAACATATGTAACTTCTTATATTTAATGAAATTATTAATAGTGATATGTATACCAATAATAATTATTATTACTATTATTATTAATGACATTAATTTTAACATTTATGTATAAACATCTATACATTTATTGAAATAATTACCATTTAATTTATATAATATAAAATATTTTAATTGTTCTTATTATTATATGTAATAGCATAATTTTAAATGATTTATGATTTATATATTTTAGTAGTAGTTATAACATTTGATTTAGTTATTAACAATAACTTATAGAGTATTTAATGAATTTATGATATCAATGAAAACATAAGTTACATGCTACTAAATAAAATGGCACAATAATCATAATAATAAAGCTCTTTATTGAACATTAGTGTCTTTTATCATATTGTTGTTGCCTAAGAACACTCTTAATATAGTGCAGAGTCTGAAGTGGCTTACTGTTTAAAAACGGATATTTCCCATGACTTATCTTTGCAGTGGTTGCCATCTACGACTACATCAAGGATAAGGATGATGAACTGAGCTTCATGGAAGGAGCCATTATCTACATCATCAAGAAGAATGACGACGGCTGGTTTGAAGGCGTTTCCAGCGGTGTCACTGGTCTGTTTCCCGGAAACTACGTGGAGTCCATCATGCATTACCCCGAATGAAGGGAGCGGACCTCAGATCAAGCCCAAACAATCAGATCTTGACCACAGTATAGACCGTGCACAATCACACGGCTCAATGTTTGTTCCTCACGAATGGCGAATCATGAAAATCGATGAACTTTACTTTGTGGTGATGGGTGGATGTGGGCAAATGGGATGACCAACTATTCGGAGGAAGGCAGTGTACATAAATGAAAGTTAGCCAGTGGGTGTCTAGTGAATGTCAATCACAGTATCTTCAGAAGTCAATACGACATGTGAACATGTAAAGTAGATGATTGTTTCCGCTTTTATGACATTTTCAACTAAAAGTAGACCGTTTATTTGATTTCCTTCTCTTCTCTCCATTCGCTTTTGTTTGGACATTTTGGATGAGAAAAAAAAAATCACTCATCTTATGAACTAATTTGTGTTTTATCTTAAAGCACCACATCATTACGTTAAGATGTTGATACACTTTGGGGCAAAGCATGCATACAAAATTGAAATATGTATTGTAACCTAAACGTTAAATTCCATTCTGCTTTCATCTTTGTATTATTTACAGTACACACGTTTCTTTAATATAGGCATTTGTAGACTACTTGTATTTATGCTCTAATTTTTAGTTGAATATTGATTTTTAATTTTTTTTTGTGGTTAATAAATGCAAAGCACAGAATTTTCTTTTTTCCTGAAGACTCAAATCCTCAAAATCCTCTCCCTCTATTTTTAAATTAGTTGTTAATGCCACAACGACTAAAGTATTTTATACAATGAACAAACATGAATTCTGTGTAGATAGCTTTAATATTTAGTCTGTAAAGTATCTAAAGGCCTCTATACAAATGACAATTCTTACAATGCTGGACTTTTTTTTTTTTGCCGCATTATTTTACAGTACCATTACTGTGGTTGGTGCATTGAACAATGAACTTAGGAGTATCAGAACCGCGATCTTGAGATCTGAAC
The DNA here is from genome assembly GCF_936440315.1 of Barbus barbus. NCBI lineage: Eukaryota > Metazoa > Chordata > Actinopteri > Cypriniformes > Cyprinidae > Barbus > Barbus barbus. The sequence continues at coordinate 5,392,892 of NC_136724.1, forward strand.
TAGTTACTCGACTCAGGTCTGGCATTAATTCCTCCTTTTTTAATTTTTCATCTATTTCCATTCTTTGAGCTGTTTTAAGAGTCATACTGTCTGACAGATTTAATCTATATCTGACCATTGGCAGTCATTTCAGGTGTTCAAAGCTAATGCCTTCAGACGTTTTGTCATACTGAAACATTTGAAGTGTTCCAACTGAATTCCATCTGTGCTGAAGCTCGTCTCAGCCCAGAATTTGTATTAATATGTTAATTGAAATTTAATTGTACAGTCTTTTATAATAAATCATTCTATGTAAAATTTGTATCTGTTCATTTACATTTCCAGCCATGTTACCTTTTTTTAATTAATGTAGAGCCAGATTCACAATTTACAACTACCATACATCAACCAAATTTAATAAAAATTTGTAATAATAATCAGTGACCAAAAAAATTGATTTATCCCTAAGTTTTATGAAATTTAAGGTCTTAGAGTCTTAAATTGTACAACAAACATCCTAATTAAATAATACCAATCATAAAACAGCCTAATGTTATTAAACTTTAAAAAGCTATAATTTCATTAAACGATATACGAAACAGCAAATCTATAACCTAGACATTTTAAAATAAGAGTCCTGGTGCTTGTTTATAATTAAAAGTCCCACAAAACACTTTTTTCCTGGTTAATAATGCTATTTTGGTTACAGAGTAAATTTGATCCAGCATTTAATTAAACTCAACTTTTGTCTAGGCTGCCTGTCGGGAAGGTACGTATTCAGAATATAGAAGAGTATCAGCACAATAATCTGTTTATTACACAAGTAAAACCAAAGGCATATTATGGAAATATAAGGAAATATGAGCCTTTGTGTTTCCTTTGAGACATTTTTACCAAAATCTGTTTTTGAATGTAAGAAATTGTAAAATGGCATTGATCAAACTTCAATTTTATTTTACTTTCTAGAAGTGATCTCTTCTTATTATAAACATTCTAAATAGAATTGCGAGGTTAAAATAAATGATTTTTTTTCCCCAAAAATGAAACGTTACATTTCAGTGTCAATTGTATGTAATGTTCCTTTTCCCCCAATAGGGACAAGATGGGAAAATAAGAGTCAAAGAGGGTGTTTACTTTAAAAAATACCTTTTTTAATTTGAGTAAATAGCCAGTGAGGTTTAAGGCCTTGGCTGTTATTAAGCACTTGATGTAAAAGTACATTAACAAGAACGTCAAAGACGTTTAGCCTTTCATAGTGTGGACGGATGTTTAAGCGATCATCTGTAACGGATCAACATAGACACACACACAGGTGACGGTAGCACCTCCATCTGTGCTACAACTGGAATTACAATGATTTCACAGAGTTTGCCCTTCTGTACCAGGAGAACACCTCACGCAGAGGTTAACGGAGGTCAGGGCTCTGCGATTACAGTACGGTAAAGCTTACAGTGACTATGTAAATTGATTCTTTGATCTCTGAAGCCCTCGTGTCTCGCAGCAGGGCCCTGCAGAGGTGTAGCTGCCTGAGTGTGGAGCTCTGCCTCCAGGCTCACTTGTCCCTGCGCAGCACCAGCTCGGTCAGTCGGATGAGCGCGTCTCGCTCTGTCGACGGCCGCAGACGGCTGATCTGCCGAATGGCCTCTTGGCAGTAGTGTTGGGCGAGGTAGTTCGTCTGTTCCACACCGTCACTCTGTGTGTGTGAACGTGGAAACAAGATGAGTGAGGCTGTTCACAGCTACTTATAGAAACTTCGGTAACACTTTATTTTAGGGTCACTAAACCAGTTGCTTATATTAGCATGCAATTACTAGAATATTAGCCATTTATTAGTAATAATTAAGCACACATTAAACTTTTCTCCTAATTGTGAATGGATTATGTAGAGAAACCGAGCAAAGGGCGCTCCACTTACAGCACAGTACACTTGACCGGAAATGACTGAGCTGGCTTATCTACAACCAGGAAGTAACCGTGCATAAGGACAATTGGCATGCTGACTGCAGGAATGTCCACCAGAGCTGTTGCCCTTGAATTGAATGTTCATTTCTCTACCATAAGCCGTCTCCAAAGGCGTTTCAGAGAATTTGGCAGTACATCCAACCGGCCTTGCAACCGCAGACCACGTGTAACCACACCAGCCCAGGACCTCCACATCCAGCATCTTCACCTCCAAGATCGTCTGAGACCAGTGTTCCCTATTCTAAAGCGTTACCGAAACTTCTGCAATGATTCTTTAACTATTCTAATGGGATGAATCATAAGAATCATATCAAAAACTTGTCCAGGTCATATTCCTGAGGACTAGGAGTAACACTTGCATATAAAATGAAAGAATATGCTCTATTTATTTATTCAAACATAAAAATGTAAACTATTTTTAGAATAATTAAGATGACCTATTTAAAATAATTTAATTTGTTTTAAAATGCAGTATTAAATCAAATAATGTCTTAAATTGAATAATTATACAAATGTAAGTTCATTTGTTTTATGTAGTTAAATGAAACAAAATATTGTTTTGTCAAAGGCTTTACTTTTGCAATATTTCACAAAAAAAAAAAAAATTATATATATATATATATCTAATTTTTTTTTGCTTAAAACAAAGCCTTTTTAAAATCATACTTAAAAAAAAATCTCATTCTTATTAATATCACAAAAAAAAAATCTCATTATGGTTATGCAATAAATATGTATACCAAAATACCCAAAAATAATATTTATAAATGTATAAAGGTTCTAGATCATGTAATTTTCACAGCTCACAACTTCCAAAACTTTGTTTTAAATGGAGCTTTGTCTCCTGAAAGACATTTCCTCACAGTATTTTCATTTCTGTCATACATTAAAGGGATAGTTCACACAAAAAATTAAATTGTGCATTAATTACTCACTCTCATGTTGTTCCAAACCCGTAAGACCTTCGTTCATCCTCGGAACACAAATTAAGCTATATTTGAGGAAATCTAAGAGATGTCAGACCCTCCATAGACAGCAAGGGCACTACCATGATCAAGGTCCAGAAAGATAGCAAGGACATCATTAAAATAGTTCATGTGACATCAGTGGTTCAACCATAATTTTTCGAAGCTACGAAAATACTTTTTGTGCACAAAGAAAACAAAAATGAATAACGACTTTGAGAATTGTTGAATAAAGTTGTTTAGAGTTGTTACAAAAAAAAAAAAAAGTTACAAAAGTGCCATTTTGTAGAGTATCGCAACACATGCACGTGCTTTCCTGTGAATATAAACAAGCGCAGGGCATGTGTTTGGAGAGTAATTAATGACAGAATTTTTATGTTTGGGCAAACTATCCCTTTAAATATGAAGTCTCCCTGACTAAGGTCTATAATGTTAAATGCTTGATTTACTTAGAGTGAATCTTATGAAGATGTGCAGATTTCATTTCACCACTATGTAAAAATATAGCACTAATACAACACAAATCCTTCTCACCTTCAGGACATATTGCCAGGCTCGATCCACATCTCCATCAGAGCTGAAGCGTCTCATTATCATTGCGTGCAGCTCAGGAAACTAAAGAGTGAAATCAGTGCGAGTATGGTTGAGAAGCCTTTAGAAAAACAAAACTTCAGACTGTGTTACAGTTACGTTTATAGGCGTAATAAACCAAGTCAAACATTAGACCCGATTCACCTGAATCTGTACTTGAGGAAGTGACATTATATTGAGAGCACAGATGTGTTCAGCAGTCATACCTGTTGACAAGCGAACAGAACGGGACCGGTGGCAAGACCTAGTTTGAGATCGGCAGCTGACGGCTTCCCCAGGCGGTTTGCACTGGAAGTGAAGTCCAGAATGTCATCCACAAGCTGAAAAACACAACTAACGTTTTACTTGACTTGTACATGACACAGTTCTTAAAACATCACAATTTAAGATGAAACAATGTGAACACAGCGGCACAGATTCTTGTAAATGTGCAGCCACAACCTAAAAGTTAGTCTTTTTTTTATGCTTAAAGTTGCAGTGTATAATTACTACACAGTTATGGTTGTGTACAGAACTGCAATCTACCTGTTTGTCTGAGCAACTCCAGGCTGAAGTGTATGAAACTTATTTACATAAGTCTATTCAGTGTTGCTTGTGAAGAAACGACACACTGATGCTTTACCTACAAGAACCAGATGTCTCCACGGCTGAAGATTGTAATAGTTCATTAATAATTAACTATATTCATTTCCTACATTTGTAAATTCCAACAAAACAGCCAATATTAGCTTTGTGATAAGAGACCACAGGAACAGCCACAACTATGATTTTCAAAGTAATAGCAAACTCTCAGAAGAAGAAGTGAAGTGAAATACTGCCAAGTATGGTGACCCATACTCGGAATTCGTGCTCTGCATTTAACCCATCCAACGTGCTCACACACAGCAGTGAACACACACACACCGTGAACACACACCCAGAGCACATCTGTGCTCCGTTATTGTGCGTAAACGGTCAAATACATACAGAGTATTCACAGTCTTAGAAAACATGGTTATGTCTTAAGTGAAAGCAAACAGTTGAGAAAGAAAATGCATTTTGGACCCTCGACCACAAAATCAGTCATAAGGGTCAATTTTTTCGAAATTGAGATTTATACATCATCTGAAATCTGAATAAATAAGCTTTCCATTGATGCATGGTATGTTAGGATCGGACAATATTTGGCCAAGATACAGCTATTTGAACATCTGGAATCTGAGGGTGCAGAAAAATCTAAATATTGAGAAAATCACCTTTAAAATTGTCCAAATGAAGTTCTTAGCCATGCATATTACTAACCAAAATTTAAGTTTTGATATATTTACAGTAAAAAACTCACTAAATATCTTCATGGAACATGATCTTTACTTAATATCCTAATGATTTTTGGCATAAAAGAAAAATTTATCATTTTGACCCATACAATATATTTTTGGCTACTGCTACAAATATACCCCAGCGACTTAAGACTGGTTTTGTGCTCCAGGGTCACATATCGGATCTGTGCATTAGGTCTTAAAATGACAGCAGTCTAATGCGTGTCTGTATCCTTAATGTTAATCAGAAACCAAAATAAAAAATATCTGCTCTTCAGTAAATAACTTTCGTTGAATACTACTGTTAAATCTACCTGAATAAACACTATTCAGATTTTTGGTTTTAATCTTTATTCTATTTATTTGTGCTAGTAAGTGCTTATAATTTATTTCTTATTTTATTGCTGACTGTTTACTCACCATTTTTAGTTTAAAAAAGCTGTTTCTGTGTATTGTTCAGTAAAGAAAGTTGATAAATAAATTGCAATTCATAAGTGCTTCATAAATATGAATGAAAAAAATTAAGTAATAGTGATGATATTTAAATAATACTCTTATAATACACGCATGTAAATGACAGGGCTAAAATAAATATAAAACCCAAGAGAAATTATTCACACATACGACCTGGAAAATTACCTGGAATGCAATGCCAACATTTCGTCCATATTGATAGGCGATCTCATGCACCTCGGGATCAGAATTCACCAAAATCGACACCTACAATTCAAATGAAATAACACTGGTGTTTAACTTTATTTTCAGCTCTGAACTTCATATTATTAAGACAGAACGTACATACTGCTTTACAACTGTTCGCAATGAGACTTGCAGTCTTCTTAAAGGTTTTCTCAAGGTAGTGCTTGAATCTCTCGTTTTCGTTCTCTTTAGACCCCAGCTGCATGAATTCACCTGGAATTTAGCAACGAAAAAAAATATATATATTTATTCACTTTATAAAACATGTATCATAAATCAAATCCAGACTGACTTACCTCGCACGAGGTCTTCTATGACTTGTGACAGCACAGACACTACTGTAGTGTTCCCAATCCGTGCCAATGCCATGGATGCTGCTGACAGAATGAAATCTCCAGCCAGGATAGCCTAACAGTTCCAGATACACACACACACATACACACACACACACTGTTGCTTATTTTCCAATCACTAACAACAGTTCATCAGATTTTCACACTGAACAGCAATAGGGTTTTATGAGAACTCACTCGCTCTTATTGACCATTTTCTGTGAGCCCACAGATCGCGATAAAAAGCATGACAGCTTTTAAAGATTATTACGGGAGTTTGCAAATGTGATGTTTATTGAACTGTTGTATTAAATCAATAAGAAGTTAATATTAAGTGACTTACGTTGTCTGAAAATAACACTACTGCCTGATTTTGTGCCATTTCATCAAGGAAAATATATTCTTGTTCATGACTAAAACAAGAACAGATATCTGCAAAAGGGCTCATAAAAAATAAACACTACATATTTCAAAGATAAGTTTTCATACCCCAGATATTTGTTCTTGTTTTAAATAAACTCACTTGATGTTGTTCAATTCCTCAGAAAACTATACTTCGTATGTTTAATTTGTATGCATCTTTTGCTAATTATCTAGCAAAATATATATCTTGTAGATAAAATATGTATCTTGACTTAAGGATATTTAGATATATGTATTGGGGAAAAAAAAATTTGTTACACATGCTCACTTCACAAAATTTAATGGCATAACTTTAGGAATTTAATACTTTCTGCTTTGATTTAAGACCTTAATTTTTTGAAAAGGCAAATTAAGATTTTTTTTTAAGACCTGGAAGAACCCTAAAATCTACTTTATGGTTAGATGGGTTACTCACTTTTCTCTCCCCCCAGACTTGATTAATGGTGTTTTTGCCACGTCTTGTGTCCGAATCATCAATGACGTCGTCATGCACCAGGCTGGCAGTGTGGATCATCTCAGAGATCATAGCAATGGAGCGCTGCGCCGGCAGCAGAACCCTGAGGACATCAGATCTGCCTTATTAACACTGACTGATGCGTCACAGTATGAATACACACACAGCGCTCAAGTGCTCTCTCACCCCTCTTTATTGCTGTGGACGTTACAAGCTCGAGCCATCAGGATTACAATCATTGGTCGAAAGGATTTTCCCTTTCCATCAAAGTAATAATCACACAGCGCTTTCAGCTCCTCTTTAGAGACGAGCAGCTGCTGAAACGGGAAGTTCAAAAGATCAGTTTCAGTACTTTGTGTTAGAAAAGGTATAAAATGGTATAAAACTTTACACTGGGTAAGTGCTCTTGATGTACCTTTTTTATGTCTTCATATAAATTTTGCAAGTCTTTTTGTGCTAGTGAGAAAGGATCTTTTAGCTTTGCATCAGTGCGTATACTGCAACAGACTCGTGGTGTTGTGTACAGACATCTATTCCTGTGCCTGAAACACAAACAGGCAAGTACTTAAACTGATTAAACATTTGGGTAACACTTTAAGGTGTCCTTGTTACACGTTGCATGTACTTACTATAATAATTACAATTAATTATGCATAAAGTGCATTAAGCAAAAATGCATTAAGTAACCCTAAACCAAACCCTAATCCTAACCATATAGTATGAACATGTAGTTAATTAATATTACGTAGTAAACGTATAATTACACTGTAACAAGGACACTTTAAAATAATGTGCAAATTAAGTTTCTTATTAAAAGAAAATTACTTCAAAAAAGTATGAATGTACACATAAGAGAGATCAGGGCTTGTTGACACTTGGTTTATTTTATTATTTTTGAAAGTCAATTTCAAAAAATTTTCTTTTTTCAAGTACAGTCATATAATATTGACATAACATTGTGAAATCATTCTAATGCCGATTTGCTGTTCAAAAAACAGTTGCGCTTAATATTTGTGGATACTGTGAATCAGTTTTATTTATGATTCTTTGATAAATAAATAGTTGTAATATTGTATGCATTTTGTAACAATCTTGTAACATTTTAAATGTCTCTACTGTCGCTTTTGATAAGCTGACTGCAACCATACTGAAAAAAGTATTAATTCCGGTTACACTTTATTTTAAGGAGTCCTTGTTACAGTGTAATATTAATTTAACTACATGTACTTACTACACGGTTAGGGTTAAGGTCCAAAATTTTTGCATGCGTTTTGCCTTTTTTTCCCATCCTTTCCTATCAAAATGCATGCTACGGATGCAAAAATCTTTTGACAGACGAAAGTTTCGGAGACAGTGTGTAAACGTGATTGACACAACGTGAGGTCGTATTTATTTTTTAACATGTGAAAATTTCAGACTGTGTGCAATGACCTTTAGGATTAGGGTTACTTGCATGTAATTATACTAATACATATAATACATATATATATAAATACACACATACAGTATATATTTTGAAAATATTTACATGTACATTTATATTAAATATAATATATAAACATAACACTTATTAAATATATACATGCATGTGTTTGTATTTACAGTTGTGGTCAGAATTATTGAAACCCTTGGTAAATATGATCAAAGAAGACTGTGAAAATTAACCTGCTTTGTTAATCCTTTTGATCTTTAATTTAAAAAATTCACAAAAAGCTAACCTTTCATTGGATAATAAGAATTTAAAATGGGGGGAAATATCATTATGAAATAAATGTTTTTCTCAAACACACGTTGGACACAATTATTGCACCCCTAGAAATTCTTAAGAGTAAAATATCTCTGAAGTATATTCCCATTCATATTCCAAATTTTGAGCACTCTAGGGTGATTATGAACATGAAATTATCCAGCCATGGCTTCCTGTTTCACAGAAATATAAATAGGAGGGAAAACAAAGCCCAAATTCCCTTAATCATCCATCACAATGAGAAAAAACAAAGAATATATTTCTGATGTGCAGCAAAAGATAATTGAGCTTCACAAATTAGTGAAGTGGCTTTAAGAAAAGAGCTAGAGCAGTGAAAATCCCCATTTCCACCATCAGGGCAATAATTAAGAATTTCCAATCAATATAAAATGTAATGAAACTGCCTGGAAGAGGACGTGTGTCTATATCGTCCTAATGCACGGTGAGAAGGAGAGTTTGAGTGGCTAAAGACTCTTCAAGGACCACAGCTGGAGAATTACAGAAAATAGTTGAGTCTCGGGGTCAGAAAACCTTAAAAAAAATTGTCAAACAGCCCCTACATCACCACATGTTGTTTGGAAGAGTTTCAAGAAAAATTCTGCTAGCTCATCCAAAAACAATCTCCAGCATATTCAGTTATCAGACAGGACTGGCACTTCAAATGGGACTGGCTTCTATGGTCAGATGAAACTAAAAAATGAGCTTTTTAGCAGCAAACACTCAAGATGGGTTTGGTGAACATGGGGATAAAAAGTACCCCATGTGTACAATGAAATATACTGCTGTATTTGTGATGTTGTGGGCCTATATTTCTGCTGGAGGTCCTGGACATCTTGTTTAGACACATGGCATCATGGATTCTATCAAATACCAACAGATAAAAAAATCAATAAGTGACTGATTCTATTAGAAATCTTATAATGGGCCATGTTTGGATCTTCCAACCGTACAATAATCCAAACACAAACCTCAAAAACAACACAAAAATGGGTCACTGAGCACACAACCAAGCTTCTGCTGGCCATTCCAGTCCTCTGACCTGAACCCTGTAGAAAATGAGTGAGGTGAACTGAAGAGAAGAAGCACCAACATGGAGCTGTGAATCTAAAGGATCTGGAGTGATTCTGGATGAAGGAATGGCTCTGATCTCTTGTCAGGTGTTCTCTAACCTCATCAGGCATTATAGCAGAAGATTTAGAGCTGTTAAACTGACAAATGGAGGTTTCAAAAAGTATTGAATAAAAAGGTGTCGTTAATTGTGACCAATGTGTATCAGAGCAAAACATTTATTTCATAATGATATTTCCCCCCATTTTAAATTCTTATTATCCAATGAAAGGTTAGCTTTTTGTGAATTTTTTAAATAAAAGATCAAAAGGATTAACAAAGCAGGTTAATTTTCACAGTCTTCTTTGATCATATTTACCAAGGGTTTCAATAATTCTGACCACAACTGTATATATATACATAATAATAGGAGCGTGTACTGTGCATATTTATGTAAACAAAAACTTTTATTTTGGATGTGATTAATCGCGAGTAATCATTTGACAGCACTAAATTATACACAATGCATTGTTATTATAACAGTACGTACATGTAACGTGTAACAAGGACACCTTAAAATAGTGTTACATTAATTTCTTTCCAAAAAAAAAAAAGAAAACCTCTTACTAACCTCAGACTTTTAAACTAGTGTATAAAACTCAAATGTTTTGTAATTAAAATCAATAACTTTCAAGTAAAAACACCAAGCAGCTAATTTGGCCTGTTAGAAATACACTGTAGACATAACTGACATGTTGGCCCTCGTAGTTATTTTGATATAGTCCTTGTGGTGTCCTCATGCATACTAATGAATGTATTAGTATTGTAATAATTAGTACACAGATGTGACATTGACATACCTTGCAATAGTCATTGGTTTATTAATATTATATACAGGGCCCTGCCGGAATAAAACCTGAAAAACATAAATACCAGATCACATAAAGCTAAAAGTAGAGTAGTACCCATCACAACGATAATACAAGCTGTCCCAGCACATCTTAAGACATTGACTTCCTGTCAAACATCAGCAGTGCAGTGGGAGTGTCTCAACTCTTGACCTTTAACAGAGTTCAGACAAGACTACTTTCGTTCCTTACAAAAACGACTCCATATATATATATATATTACATGATATAAGAAATGTAACACTATTACACTCCTAATGTAAGCCTAGTGTTGTACTATACGGCATTGGCTCACACGGGTGACCTTCATCTCTCTACCTGTGTCGCAGCGGTGGAGCTCTCTGTTCTTCTGCTGAGCCCGCAACACCAGTCCAGCAGTCCAGCCGCTCCAGAGCTGCTCCTCCAGCATCGGCTCCACGGCACCGCCATACTCACGCTACCCCAACCACGAGCAGCACATGCCCCGTTACCGAACACAAACGCATGAACCGGAAGAGACTGTCACCGGATGTGCTGCTGTTGGAGAAGAGTCATTTTAGCATGTAAGGGCATATGTGTAAGGGTTATAAAATAGGCGTGGTATAGTGACCCATAACTTGTCTCGTAAATACTAAATAATAATTATAAATTATTATTATTATTTATTTTTATTACAATTGTTTCAATTTAAATTATAAATCGTTACATGTTAATAAAAAATATTATAAAATAAAAAACGTGTAAGGGTTATAAAATAGGCGTGACATAGTGACCCATAACTTGTCTCTAATTGGTCAGATTCGTAAATTCGAAATAATAATTATAAATCATTGTAATTGCTATTATTATTATTATTTTTAATCATCATCAATTATTTCAATTTAAATTATGAATAGGTACATGTTAAGTTATGTTAAGTTATATTTTAAAATAAAATAAAATAAAAATGCGTAAATAAAATAAGTAAATAGATGCATACATAAACATTATATATATATAATGTGTATTATATGTGTATAATACATATATACGTGTGTGTGTGTGTGTGTGTGTGTGTGTGTGTGTGTGTGTGTGTGTAAAATCAAATTATTACAAATTATTAGTTGAATGGTTATTTTAATCGATAAATATAAATAGATACATGATAAAATAGATAAAATAAATTATTGCAAAAATAACGGTAACACTTTATTTTACGGTCTCTTAACTTGCTCATTAGCATGAATATTCCAGAATATTGGGCATTTATTAGTAGTAATGAAGCACATATTAATGCTTTGTTCTGCATGACCTTATTCTTCTTCTCTAATCCTACTCAACACCTAACCGAACAACTAACTTACTAACTATTAATTAGGAATTTATTGAGGGGAAAGTTGTAGTTAATAGTGAATAAATGTTCCCTATTCTAAAGTGTTACAAAAATAACTATTAAAATAATTAGAATAGTAGTAGTAACAGTAGTATAAATATAAAAGTGAATGAAATAGTTGTTATAAGATTTAATAGCCGGGGAGGTGGTTTAAAACGAAAATAAAATGTTCCGAATCTATAAAAGTCAAAGTTCAGAATCCATATAATTAATATATTTAATCAGTTGTTTTTGTAGGTACTTAAAATAAATAATAATTAATAGAGCAGAGTTCCGTGGCTTCTTGAGCCGCCGAGCGCCCCCTGCTGGAACTGAAGTATTGTTTCTGTAACACATGAAATATTACTGATTTCTCCTCTAGTTCCGTGATCAGATTAAATACGGATGCAGATAACTTCATGTTTGTGAGACCGATGCGATGACAAAACATGGTTTCACATTATTGTTCTTATTCTCGGCCTTTGCTAGCACTACATGTAGAGATGAACGAGATGTCTGTGAGAGTGAGATCTGCAATGAACAGAATCACCTCTATACCAATGGAAACACATATGGAGAAATATCACTGACATTATCACACACACTTTTAGGTAAGATTTGCATTATGCGTGTAAACATGCTGTTGACTGTTTGAATCACTGTCTGGGTGTTTTACAGATGCTCTTCCTCTTGAGGAGGTGGATGGGGATGTGAAGGGATGTGTGTTTTCAGGCTGTCAGCCCACCCCTCTGAAAGAGCCCCTGACACTGGCTGCTGTCTCACAGGTAATACATACCCTTCACCTGGGGATATTATTGTAGTAACTGTGTTTTTCTAATAAAAGAAACCATTTAAGCTGCCAGTCAAATTTTAGTCACATCCAACCATTCTTTATTACTATTCAAGTTCACATTAAATAAAGAAAATATATATATATATAATTTATTCATGCCCTTAAATAATACACACCAGCATACTTTTAACAAATATATTATTACTGACATATAGATTAAATAAATATACTTAAGTGTGAACTGAATGTAATCTTTTCAGACACTTAATTGCAATAAAGTTTAAATTCATATTAAAGACCTATTTCAGTAGAACTTATGTGCATCTTTATCATTTTAAGTGCATCACTTCTATTGTGTTTAACAAATGTACTGACAAATTTACATTGGCAAACTAAAATATACTTTGTTTATATTGAATAAATTACATATTAAATGTCATTTCTATTTAAACTTGTATATCATTATTAAATATATGTGTTATTATTACACATCTGTAATAATGAATTTGCAATTGAGTGCATTTGAAATATATATATTTAATATGTAAAATCAAGTAGCCTAGCACACTACTTAAAATGATATGAACGTGTGCTTTTTTAAAAATATATGCTTAAGTGGCCTTTTAATTAATATTATATTATCTACAAGTACATGTTGTTTTCCATTAAAATGTGTTAAAATTATAAGTGCACATTCAATACAATTAAGTTCACTTCTTTTTCACAACTAAACTAAACTAAATTATGGACCACCAACTCTTTAAATCAGTTGCTACTATCACATAGTGTACAAATTATCCATAGCATTTATACTGTGTTTGTGACAAGCCGTTAACTAATTGCAATGAGTTCATTAATTAATGTGTCAGTCAAACAGGTCTATGTTTTCAGCTTATCAACTCATAATCAACTTGCTTCATTTGTCTTTGTTTTGACTAAACTGCTTTAAAACTGATTTCATGAGAAACATGAATTCAATCAGGCTTGTCTAAATGCTTACGAGAGTACGATGGAATTATCAAATACATCACTGTACCACCACAATATTTTTTTGTAAATGTTGTCTCCAGATATTTGATTCTCTTGTTGTGTATTCCAGGATGTGTTGAGGAATATTCTGGATCTGAATGAGTCTGTGATTCAGAATGAAGAATTTGTTCTTTGTGTCAGTGGTGGAAAGCTGTTTCCTGGCTCTATTCCACTGGCACACAGATACGGGGGCCATCAGGTAAAACTGAAGGTTTAAACCTGACAGCAATGGCATAGGACAGCCAAAACAAACTTATCAACTATGCTGTTTTATTATTATTATTATAGTTCGGCTATTGGGCAGGGCAGCTAGGGGATGGAAGAGCACATTTCCTGGGTGAATACACAAACAGGTAAATGTTTTAAACAGGTGTCTCTGAACTCTCATCATCTTACGCAATATTTAAGGAATTGTTCACCAAAAAATAGAAATGTTCTGTTAATTTACTCATGCTCAGGCCATCCAAGATATAGGTGACTTTCTTCAGTAGAACAGTTCAGATGATTTTTAGCTGAACCCATGGTCCTTGTTTATTCATGATCTGCAAGGCAATGGGTGCCGTCACATTGAAAGTCAAGAAAGCAGTTACAGGAAACACAAAAGTACACAAAATACCTGTGGCTTCTGGTGATATATTGAGGTCTGCACATGTGTCCCCCCTCTCAACAATGGCATCAGTTCACACATGACTTTGCTACCACGCATGCATAATCATGCAACAGAAACCATGAGCTCCGATGCTGTTTGCCTGAGGCTATGGATTACAGGTAAATAATGTTGTAAAAGTTTCTTGCACTTTGCTTCATAAGACCTCAATATATCATCAGAAGCCATAAGTATTAATCTTGTCTTTCCTGTAACAGCTTTTTAGACTCTTAATGTGACGGCACCCATTGACTGGCATGTTATGAATCACTAGTCAGCTAAAAATCATCTTCAGTGTTCTACTGAAGAAAGTAAGTCACCTACATCTTGGATGGCCTGAGAGTGAAAATTTATGGCAAATTGTAAACTATTCCTTTAAGCATGCCGCTGAACAATGAGTGACAAGTGTCCTGAATAAGAGTAGGCCATACATTTCGAACAGTCTACAGTCTCTTTTTTTATCCAGAAAAGGTGAACGATGGGAACTCCAGCTGAAAGGCTCAGGAAAGACACCGTACTCAAGGTGAATTTTGCTTCTGTGGTTTCACAGTATTTGTTTTATATTGTGTGTTATCTGAAGTAATACATTATTATTTTTCTTATGATGTTGTGTGTGTAGGTCTGGTGATGGACGGGCTGTGATTCGCTCCTCTGTGAGGGAGTTCCTGTGCAGTGAAGCCATGCATTTTCTGGGTGTTCCCACAAGCAGAGCCCTCAGGTGCATAACATACACATTATACACTAATTTGTAGGAAGATGCCTTATGCTAATTAGTGAGGTTTGAGAGAATGAATGGACTAGGGGTGTCCCGTCGAATCGGAATTGTTCATAGTCGAATTGGAATCTATAGGGGTGGTTGGATTTATTCACACACGTTAAAATATTTATTTGAAGCTTCTTTCTTTTCAGATTCTTATTTACAGCATTATTTTAATGAGCTGTATATTAACTTATTGGGAGAAAACTGGTAGTTTTATGTGAAATCAAAGATTAGAGCACCCCCATTTAGCCAAAATGGCATGATCATAACACCCCGCGAATATTTGACTCTGAGATTGGGATTCGAATCGGGCTCCTATCGAAGCATGGAATCGTCAACTATTCGGGGTCACCCCTAGAATAATATATGTATTTACCATGTTCAAATTTCGTTGTTTCACTTTACTATTATTATTGTTTTTCAGTCTGGTTGTAAGTGAGGAGCCTGTATGGAGGGATCAGTTTTATAATGGCAATGTCATAAAAGAAAGAGGTAAAACTACAATCAAAACACATTGTTCTTTATCTTTATAAATCACGGCATGGGATTGTTCTCTGTGTCTATCAGGAGCGGTTGTTTTGCGCCTGGCCAGGTCCTGGTTTCGTATTGGTTCGCTGGAGATATTAACTAGAACCGGAGAGTTAGATGTCCTGCGGTAAATTAACTTTAACTCAGGAGGGTAATATTTATTCTCAGACTCACTCTCATTTGCTTTTTAATGTTGTATTTCATTTTTAGGACATTAGTGGACTTTATAATTAAAGAGCATTTTAAATCTATTGCGATGGATGACCCTGACAAGTACGTGGTATGTATCTCTGTCTCTCTTAGTTGTAATACAAAGTTATTTTAGACTTTCTGACCAGCTTGACTATACTTCACTGGGTTTCAGGTGTTTTTCTCTAGAGTGGTGAATGAAACCGCACATTTAATCGCTCACTGGATGTCAGTTGGATTTGCGCATGGTTAGTTGACTCTTCTTTACTAGTTTAATATCACAATCTGTTATATTATAGATTGAACTGAATACCCAAAATGTTCAACCATATGATCTGCATCTTCACACAGGAGTCTGCAACACAGATAACTTCAGTCTGTTTTCTATCACTATTGACTATGGCCCATTTGGATTTATGGAATCATATGACCCAAGTAACGTTTTTTTCCCATACTTCCAAATATTAGTGACCATTTCCTGCATGTTTGCTGTATGACATAACATATAATGTGTGTAAATATATACGTATCATATATATAATTAATATAATTTCCTTTTAAGGATAGTTGAGTACATTCATTGCAGTACGTTAATTAACTGCATTAATTGTTTTATTATATTCTATTAAGTGAACATGAAACTGACCTATCAAAAATATCAATCATTTTTTTTTCTGAATAGATTTTGTCCCCAACACATCTGATGATGAGGGCCGGTACAGTATAGGAGCTCAGGCTAACGTGGGCCTGTTCAATCTACAGAAACTTCTAGAAGCTCTGAAACCACTGCTGACCTCAGATCAGCTGTCACAGTAAGAGCTCTTTTTTCATGTTTATTGTATTGATCTGGAATGAAACAGGTGATGCATGTGTCATTCCATTTGTTAATTTCAGGTGTCAGCAAATACTGAGAGAATATTCACAAATCTACCATCAAAGGTGAGCATAAACTGTACACTGTATTAAACGTGCACTAAATGATTTTTGAAAAACACTTTTGACCACATGCAGCATCGGACCGAGTCCCAAAACACACTTGTAGCCAATCAGTAGTAAGGGGCATGTCTATTAATGATAGAGAGAAGAGAGCGCTCAATTTGAGTGCACAGGACGGATATTAGCAGATTGACTATAGATAGAGAGATGGCAGATAAAAAAGAGGACAATATCAGAGAAACAAAACATTAAAAAGGAGGGTTACGATCAGGCAAGAGGTAGGCCATGGTTGCGCATGCATGCACGTGTGGGGTGGAGATTTCAAAATAGGGGCGAGGTCCTGTTGGGGTGTGGGTGTGTTTGTTTCAGTGCTTTCAAATATCAACATCGTTTGGCAAAAATCGCTTAGTGCACCTTTAATCTCTGAGTCATTTCTAATCTAATTTATCTATTTTTGTTTCAGATTCCATGAACTGTTCAAAGCAAAGTTAGGCTTTCTGGGAAATCAAGAAAAGGATTCATATGTGATTGCATTTCTTTTAAAGGTAAACATTAGCTCTCTCTCTCTCTCTCTGTGTGTGTGTGTGTGTGTGGGTGAAATATATATTAATTTATTTATAAACATTTTTACTTTTACTTTTTCCTGACATTTTTTTATTCCATACAGTATTAAATGGCCAAATCTATCAAATAAAGTTCAGAGTCCTCGTATAATAACGGCAGTAAATACAAAAAGAGTAGAATTACATGTATAACGTTGTAGAATTAAATGTATAATGTATGGTGTGTGATGTGTTGATTTGAGCTTATGGAGGACACTGGAGCAGACTTCACCATGACTTTCAGACAGCTGAGTGAAGTCACTCTGTCCGATCTTCAGACGGGATCCATTCCTCCGGTACATTTCCACTCCATTCACACCCACAGCAGCTGCAATATCCATAATCATGATTTCAGTCCATTAACTGTGACTGTGTCTCTCTTAACAGTCAATGTGGGCTCTGTCAGACCTCTCATCACACGAGTATTTCAGAGACTGGGTTCAGCTGTATTTAAAGCGTCTGTCAAGGTAACATTGCTGCAGTCTACACTAGCAAACGTTATAGCATTGACATGAACATCTCTTGATGTTTTAATTGTCTCTCAAAGGCTGAAAAGTGACTCAGATGCAGCACGTCAGCACAGAATGCAAGGTATTTTTGGGTCTATATTGTATATATTGTTACGTTAAAGGATGCCATGGCAAACTACCATTCAAACTTTTGGAGTCCGTAAGATTTTTTTTTTTTTTTTAATGCTATTGATAAAAGTCTTATATGCTCACCAAGGCTGCATTTGTTTGACCAAAAGTGAAAACTATAATATAGGGAAATATTAGATTTTTTTTTCTCTGTTTCCTATTTTGATAGTTTTATTTTTAAGTTTATTGATTCCTGTGATGGCGGAGGTGAATTGTCAGCACCATTACTGTCAGCATCGTTGCAATTATTGACGCTAAACTTTTGAATGGTAATGCTGTTATGTTGTTATGTGTGCTGACTGCTTTGCTTTTATTGTTCAGGAGTCAACCCACGATATGTATTGAGGAACTGGATGGCGGAATCTGCTATCAGAAAAGCAGAGAAAAATGACTTTTCAGAGGTATGACTACATGTGATGCACTTTTGCTTTAATATGTTAACATAAAACATATTATACAAACAATCTAATATTTTCAGGCAGACTATTATTTTTTATATGTGAATTCCTTATGATGCATTTCTAGGTGGCGCTGTTGCAGAAGACTCTAACAGAGCCGTTTGTGGAGCAGGAGGAGGCTGAGAGAGCCGGATACTCTAGTAAACCTCCATCCTGGGCTCAGCAGCTGAGGGTCAGCTGTTCTTCCTAATCGATTTTGTCAATGTAAGCGTAACTTAAACATTAATTTGTATAAAAACATGCTGCAGTTCTACACAAGCACATTTAATAAAAACATTTAAAAAAAACTTTGCATCATGCATCTCAATAAGAAGTCAATAAGGCCTGCCAGAATCTGTTTAACAGTTAACTTTGCAAGATCATATTTATTGACATTTCATTAGCAATGATGATATAGCATATTTGTAAAACATACAGTATATTAGGGTTGGACCGATAGACAATGCATCGTCCATCGCCGATGGCTGACAGACATCACGATGTTGAGCCAGCATCGTGATTCCTCCCCACCACCCCCTCTTCCGCAATCCGCTGCATCCCAATTCCATGTTCAGAAAGGAAATGAACTATACTACGGAACCCCTAAGGGGAATAAATAGCCTACGAGATGGGAGGATTAAAAAAAAAAAAAAAAAAAAAAAAACACAACGTTCTCTCGCGATTATATCATTGAGTAATTACAATTAAATTGTGGACATCAGGGAACTGCTACTAAAACGCAGGCAGGGTACTGAAACTGCTTTCGAATGCGCGCTCTCATTTCACTTTCGAGATTCGTGATCACACAGACTCTATTCTACGGAGCAGCAGTACCATACATTTTACAAGATTAGATGTTTGTCAGTGGTGCGCAGTATCTGCAAATCATTCGCCATTGTTCACAATGTTTGACAATGTGGTCATCACAATGTTTCACTGTAGACATTGTCCGATTCCAATTTGGTAGACATCACCCAACCCTACAGTATATAATCTAAGTAGTTGCATAAGAACAATTTACACATGTTTAGTTTTGTGGAGTAATAAAAACACTTCAAACAACAACAAAAAAATAAATTCAAAGATCCAAAGTGTCCTAATGTCACACCAAAAACGAGTTGGGGTCAGTTCCTCAGTCCAACTATAAAAACATGTCAATTAGCTCGGTCTTCTTATCTGTCTTCAAGTTCATTGTTGATTGCGCTTTTTCTGCATTGCTGTCATCAGTTCTGATATTAAGTCACCACCTGGTGGCGTTGTTAGTTGAGGTGTAGTTCTCTTTGGTGGAGGTGGAAACAGTTTTCTGACGGAGTTAGTGGGTTTTTTGGCAGCCGGTGCAGGAGCTGGGGGGTGGAGGTGGTGGCGGTGCTCCACCTGCAGATGCAAAGTTTTGGGGAGCAGGAGCAGGTGGTAGAAGAGAGACGAGGGGTTCTGTAGGTGGTGATGGGAGTGCTTCTCCCCCGTAAGAAGTCAAACTAGGTGGTGGTGGTGGAGGCAGGAAGTCAGGGGGCAGCTCGGCATCTTCTGGAGGAGGTGGTGGAGGAGGCAGGTCATCCATGGGTGGAGGTGGGAAGGAGGATTGTGGCATTTGAGATGGAGGAGGAAACTTGTTGACTTTGGTTGTGCTGGAAGGAGCAGGGGGAGTAGGAGGAAACATGGGGCTAGGTGGTGGAGGAGGCAGGTTTTCCATTGAAGGCGGAGGTGGTGGAAAAGATGTTTGGTTGCCAGGACCCTACAAAAACAAACCAAAAATAGCATTTAGGAGAACTCCAAATAAATCATGACATTACAAGAAGATTAAAACAGCTCTCAAGGAACCAGATATAGCCTTGTGAAAAAGAAGTGTGCTTAATTGTATTGAATGTGCACTTGTAGTGTACTTCAAGTCTTAAAAATTATATTTTATCTGTACATGCAGAAAATATATTAATGAAATAGAAAGTCACTTTAAGTCTTTAAAAAGTACTTTCATTTTCATGACTGTTTCTTAACACACTTAAATATACTTAAAAAGTGCACTTTATGAAAATGTCAAATTAAGCGTTTTACTTTAAAGTACATTTTAATCCTTATATTTTAATACTTTGAAGTTGTTAAAAGAAGTACACATTTATTTTGTTGATTAACATAATAAAGCACATGTAAAGTGCTTATTCAAAATTTAACTGTAGTGCGTTTGTAACGTGGAGAGTGTTGGGCATTGGGGATCCAAGGCTTTATTCACAAACGTGGTCAAAACAGGCAGAGTAATCCAATATACGGACAATGGTCAGGGCAGCAATCAATCAAAAAAACAACGAAACAGTCCAAGAATCAAAGACACAGGTAAACTAGGGAACACGGAAAGGGTAAACACAGAAACTAGGAACAAGGAAATGGCTATTCAATAATCAGCGCTCTAGAGTACCTCCGTGAAGTTGGCCCACCACCCAAAGCAAAACGTTGCAAAAATAGTCTCATTCGTTTGTGCTCCGTTTGCGCTGGTTTGTGCTGTAAAATTTTTTGTTTGTGCTGCTTTGGTTTGTTAGATATAAAACATTTATTTAAAAGGTCATTCTGAGGTCACTCAGCCCCCCACATGCTCCAAATTCACCCCAAATAGTCTCGTTTGTTTGTGCTGGTTTGTGCCGTAACAATTTGTTTGTGCTGCTTCAGTTTTTAAAATATTAGATACTGAATTTTTGGGTCGATGACGTCACCAGCCCCCCAACACGCTCCAAATTCACCCAAAATACTCGTGTTTGTTTGTGCTCCGTTTTTGCTGGTTTGTGCCGTAAAAAAAATTGTTTGTGCTGCTTCGGTTTTTTAGATATTAAAATAATATTTAATGGTCATTCCGAGGTCACTCAGCCCCCCACATGCGCCAAATTCACCTCAAATAGCCTTGTTTGTTTGTGCTTCGTTTGTGCTGGTTTGTGCCGCTGAAAAGATTTGTTTGTGCTGCTTTGGTTTTTTAAATATTAGACATTATATTATAGGCGATGACGTCACCAGCCCCCATACAGGCTCCAAACTCACCTAATATAGGCTCAAACATTAGTGCTTCGTTTGGGCTGATAGAAGTTTTGTTTGTGCTGCTTTGGTTGAAGTAAGACACTAACTTACCGATAGACTGTGTTTCCAACGGATCACCAGATGTGTGGAATGTAACACCAACTCCAAGGTAAATGTTTTTACTTGTTACTGTATGTCTTTATGTGAATAACAATAGTATGTCATAAAAATTTCTGATATGAGGGGGACTCCCGAGCTGTCATTGCCCTCTGCTTCACTGAGAGCCACAATAGTAATTCTCCGTAGTATCTCTTTAGCATCGTCCATGGATTGTGACTTAAGAAGCTGTGCCATTGCCCTCACAAAGAAATCTTTAATGCGATATGTTTTTTTCTTCAAGCAGTCCCACTGGCAGATCATCTTGATGCAGTGTGCAACATCAACCCGGACAAAACAAGGTGGCACTTTTGTAGACTGTTTACCAAGTAAGACGCCACAACACGCATTGATGTAGGTCTTCAAATCAGGATGCGGAGTAAAAGCCTTGACCAAAGCTCCGAGCAAAGCCAGTTAAAAGTCACTTACAACCTCTTTTGGAGTTGGTGCACCTGCACGTATCCATTCTTTCAGCCAATGTGTTATTGCATTAAGATCATGTCTCTCTGACAGCATTTGCACGACTGGAACACTTGAGCTCTCATCACCTGCCAGAACACCCTGATATAAGAAGACATGACCAGACATGCCGTTTGGTCTCTCTAGTTTCCTCACTACTGAGCCAGTTGCATCAAAACTCACAGTGGGGTTAGTAGATGTCTTTAAAAATGACTTGTACATATACATTTTTGTTTGACTCCAGTAGTGACAGAAAAACTTGTCCAGTCCAATGTCTGTAATGCTACCACTGTGAGGTACACTGTATTTTAACATCTGCAGTGACAAAATAGGATCCTTGTCGCCTAGTTCTAAGGCATTTCTCTCTTGCTTTGCTTTGCGCAGGGTGGCCAAATTAGGCAGATGGCTTGGCTCAGGATCTCCAAAATCCATCAGCTTTGTTGCCTCCGATGCCCTCCATACATGGGATTCCATTCTACCCTCACACAGTTCTTTGGATATCTGCACACGCAAGTTACCAGACATTGGACGCTTGGAACAGCCAGTGTGCAGGGAGTCATCTGTGTTTTTAATGAAACACTTTTTGCACCATTGGGCTGTTCATTTCAGGCTCTCTGTCACATTTTATGTGAATGTGGCCATGACACTCCTTAGACGTCCCTCTGATTTCTATGTATTTCTCTGTGGCTGATGGATAGACCTTGGCTCTTTTAAAGGCAAATGTGCAGGGACTCTTCACCTCTTGCCAGATATGATGATTTATCACATTCGTCCAGATGCCAGGCTTCAAAATTGTGTATTCCCTTTTTTGTGTTTTAGAGATCTTGTTTTTGTATTGAACTGTTTCAGGCATAAATTCAATCCATTTCTGAAATGGAACTTCAAGATCAAAAGTCCAGCAATCTTTTGGTCTGGGGGAAAGGGACCCTGGCTCAAAGTCAGTGTCATCACTGCTGCCACTTGTTTCATTAACACTTTCATGAGTAAACCCTAAAGCAGTCCAGATGTTGTGTCTGTTTAATTTAACAAAAGTGTATAGAGCCTTTGCGGTGATCTTGTTCTCTAGCTGCTTACTAAGCTCTGTCCAGATCCTCTGATTAGGAGTAGCTATGTTGCCATTTTTGACTATGTCCTCTTTTGATGAACACAGGACTGTGAAAATGGAATCCCTGTCGACTGCTGGTTTCTTGGGCATCTGGCATAAGCAAAATATAATAACCCACTTAAATAATCCTGACTCCAAAAATGTTATGTATAGTATAAACCTGTATTACTGTATTGTCCTGAATATAAGGATAATATAGTAATGATATATAAGGATGTTATATCTTATTACAATTTTACTACAAATACCAGGGTTAAACTATGGTTAGCAAAAATCTTGGTTAATTTATGGTTACTATGATGTAACTAAAGTAGCCATGGTTTTATTTGTACTAACACCATGGTTAATTTTTGTAAGGGTAACTAATAACATTGTGAACTGACATTTAAACATTACATTGGCCAGAAATTTGAGTTTGTAACTGTATCAACTTTTCCTCCACTAACTCTACTAACTCATTTTCCATAAGAGCATCTTGGACAGAAGTGTGACCTCGTGGTGGGAGTGAAGTGTATCAGATGATACTCCTTGTAAATAAGGTCAAAAATGTGAGAACAAAAGCGCTGAAGTTACATAAAGCTACGACTTGATGGTGCTCGTGTGACGGAAAAAGAGTCCAACAGCAGATGAACATTGAGCTGCTTTTAAGAAGCACAACGACTACAAAAAAAAAAAAAAAAATACCTTGATAAAGAGTTGCTGTTGTATTAAAACATAACTAGAATATAATAATTTGGCAAGAAAGTGAATAAGTGAGGAACCCAAAATAAAATGCTAAATCAAAGCAAAAAACCAAAACAGCACAAACAAAACTTCTATCAGCACAAACGAAGCACTAATGTTTGAGCCTATTTTAGGTGAGTTTGGAGCCTGTAGGGGGGCTGGTGACGTCATCGCCTATAATATAATGTCTAATATTTAAAAAACCAAAGCGGAGGTACTCTAGAGTGAGCACTGTCAGTGTTGCCAGATCGGGTTGACGATTTCCAGCCCAAAAGCTCACCAAAACCCGCCCACTTCAACAAAAACCAGCCCAAAATTTTAACTGCCAAAATAATGTGATAGAATTTTATCTTATGTTTTAATTTTACGTCAATAAAGGTTGATAAGGACCATTTTTATCTCCTTAAAATAAAATAATGACTAAATAAAATAAAGATAGGTTAAATCAATTTCACAGGAATATGGATAGAAACAGGGCAAATGCGTTAAAGGGAGACAGAAAATTTAAATGTCCAAAAATCTTTTCAAAGTGGCAATCAAGAAATTAACCGATGACTTTAACCCTCGAAAAAACACATGAATTATTTTCAATGTCCACAGTAAGAATAATCTATTTTTTTTTAGCAAAAAGTGCACAATAAAGTGATCAGAACGCAATAAATTAGCTGGCATTACTCTCGTTCATGCACACACCCATGACAGCCAAAAATGTGTTATTCATTGATACATACCGTTTGATAATCTGACAGCAAAAATAAATAATAATAACAATCAACAACAATAATGTGCTTACCTTTGTCTTGTGCTTCAACCACAGCACGCATTTCACGAAGTACACATTTTAGAACATAATGCAGAACTTTGCAGTCAAAACTGTTCAAATCCAGCAGCTGTCAATGCATACCAGAGTAGAGTCTGGTTTAAAAGATGTTCTGAAGCAGAACAGCATCGTATAGTCCCATATTCAGTTTTGATTTTTATTAAATCATTCAACTGTTCTCTTATTTCAGTTACAATTACATTTAGAAGTCTTCTATTCATTCAGATTTGAGTCACTCTTAGACTCTTTATCGTGTATATTTAGGCCACTTTGCCATCGCAATCACTTAAAATAAAATGAATGAATGAATATAGCTGCACATTTAAATCTTGCCCTTTATAGCGCCAAAACCCCGTCACTCAAGATTCATCACATCTCACCAACATAAAAGATGGTAAATTGATTGACAAGTCTCTGTTAAACTGAACCAATTAGGGCTGCGTTAGGCTATGGAAAAATGAGTTGATGACTGCGCTACACATTATTTTACTGTGATACTTTGAGTTTGAACATATTAAAATAATATGATTAAAGATAAAAGCGAAGAAAAAAGCAGCTTGGGTGGGTTTTAATTTTTTAAAAGCAGCCCAAATTTTGTCAACCCGCCCAATGCGTTATTCTCCGGTCCAAGCCGATCAAAACAAGCCCAATTGGGCGGCAACACTGAGCACTGTGTGTGTGAACATATTTTATACTAGACAAGGTGAACACATGACAAAAACTACCAATCAGAACATGACACATTCAACCAAGGAACCAGTCAGAACATAATGCACATACAAGTAGTGGTGGGCAGAGCGAGGCTTCGTGAAACGATGGCTGTGTCCAAATTCAGGGTCTGCATCCTTCGGAGTACTCATTTGAAGGATGTTACGTCACAGCGCCGCGACGAAGGCTGTCCAAATTCATAGGATCCTTCAAATGCGGCCCACAAATACGTCCTCCTTTTCCCCGAATTGGAAGGATGGGTGTGGTGGATCCTTTCCCGTCCTACCTATCCCATAATTCTTTTCGGCAGAGCGTAATGGCAGACGAAGTGAGCGGTAGCGGAGTGGGAGAGGAGTTTCTCTGACAAAACAAGCTAAAGTTTATGCTTCGGCTCAATGAATTTGTAGGAGAAATTAGTAGAATACTTAAAAACAAATAAAAATAGGCTATAATGGCTTACCTGGATGTGACTGTCTTGTAGTCTGATATAAAAAACTCTCCGACAACGAGCAAAGAAAGTATTTAATTTATTTAATTGCTTTATTTCTTCCAAAAGAATTAAAATGAGGAGAATAACTCTTTGTTTGTCCATTTTCCCGCTTCTTGCTTGGCGCTGTCACGGTTGCTAGGCGACAGGATATGAGCAACGGGTAAGGGAGGGAACTGAAAGAAGGGTAGGCTGTCCAAATTCACAAACACCGAATTCCGGGTTTTGCGGACGTCGGAGGATCCCTCCTCCTTCAACCGGGTAGGAATGATCCTAAGGAGGATGCAGACCCTGAATTTGGACACAGCCACTGAAGCAGTTGAAGCAAATGTGTCGAGGCTTCGAAACGTTTCGATACCTGTCTCTACAGTGACACCTAGTGGGCATTTTCAAGTATTGCTCTGAAACAGCGTCAACAAAGAAACAATTGAGCGAATTGACGAATTGTAATGTATGTTCTGTCAGTGAAGCCACCAGGTGATATGGGGGAGTGGTTAGTGTGCTCGATTGCAATTATATTATACAATTAAGATCATGTTGGATGCGTTGTCAGTCACCATACACTGAACTTTGGAGGTAATTCCCCACTCAGACATGAGCAAGGTTTTAGCCTCCATGAGATGCTGGGCTGTTTGGGTTTGGTAAAACCTCCTTACACCCAATACAACAGTTACCATCTTTGCTTCTGGTGTAATGTAGTGACAAGTTACACCAAGATATCCGTCCATATTGATGGATGACCACATATCAGCCGTAAGACTTACAAATTCTGCCTTTGGTAGGTCCCTCATTGTCTTCTCCTTGGTGCTGTTATACCTTTCAGTGACTATCGTTTTAAGTGCCTTCCGGGATGGGAGGACATAGCTTCGATCAAGCTTGTTCACAAAGGCCCTGAAACCCATATCCTCCACAATAGTGAAGGACTGCAAATCCTTCACCACCATGTCTACAAGAGCCTCATCCAATTCCTTTTGTCTGCCTTATAAAAGAGAAGAGTAAAACTTATTTTCAGTCAAATACATTTAAATTATTTAGATTGAAATAGTCCACAGCTATAAAGACTAATCTGTTGGTTCATTAGTTTGAAACCATCCTGAACAAAGAAGTGTGTATATACACACACACACACACACACACACATACACACATAGATCCATACATATATGTATGAATATAGAACTATATTGAATACATTGGCTAAGTTTGTGAGGTGCTATTTTTAAATATTCTCATTGAAACTATTTTTAACACGATTGTTAATTGTAATTGGGATGTTAAGTTGTAGGGCTTAGGTTGACATAGGCCTAAGTCTTTTTAAAAATATGGATTTTCTAAACAGTGTCTCAATACTTTGTGATCTGACTTAGATTTCATACAATGCATACCTTGCTTAGATGGCCCAGCGGTGCCAATAGGCGGCCTAGGTGCAGGAGCAATGTTACCATCCTCTGCACCCCCCCAAAAGGGCAGGATGAGTGCTCCTCAAATGGCGCATCATGGATGACGTATTATTACAGTAGGCTAGCTGCCTATCACAATACATACATCTCACTTTATTTTGTGTTTCCAAATGGAAATGCTCCCACACCACAGAGGGCCGGCATCTCTTGTGTGGAGCTTCCATTATTATGTAATTTCAATATGAAATAATCTATCAACTAGCCTATGATATCCTATCTGTAACTTGATGTGTTTGTCTCTATCTAACTTATATGAATGTATATGTATGCCTATATGAATGTATCAGTATATCTATCCTAATTATCTGTCAATGTCTATAGCCTATCTATCAATATCTTAATAATTACTTTTAATAGACTAAATATAATTAACCAAATTACACTATAAATATCACTATATCGCAAAATCTCTCTCCTCTCACAAAAACCCACGAAGTGAAGATGCGTTAACTCTACTTTTATACTTTGTGGGAGTTAGGTTGAGACAGATGCAATTGTGTGATTTGTTCCCAACCCTGTCAATCAAACGCCAAATCGGCAGGTATGACACGTCTCGAAACAGTTGTGACACGCGCCGGAGCTTCGAATCACCATAGTCACATGACATGGGTGTTTCGAATCATGCTTCGGAGCAGTGTTTTGAAACATCTGCGCTTCGGGATCAAGACACCGTGTTGAAACGTCAGTCATCCCTACATACAAGGGTATCACATGACAAGATCACATAAGGGGCAAGGAACACATGGGAAATGGAGTCCAGAGTACAGGGGCAAGAGTCTGAGGTGATGGAATTCATGGGCATTCCAGCTGGTGATTGTAACAGTGTTATTCGGTATTACATTTAAAGTAAATATATTTTAAATGTAATAAATTGCAACTTCATCATTGCATGTGTAATTACAAATATATTTAAATACATGACATACAAGTTTCAATAGAATACTGTATTTTAAAGTATATTTACCATAAATGCTATTAAATAAATTCAAGAGTACACTTTAATCATATTTTTAAAGACAATATAAATAACAATGAAATGGCATATGAAAGATGTACTGAAGTGCTGCTTTAAGTGGGTTAAAAAAACACTAAAACCAATTTAATGTCATTCCAATTAACATGCAATTAAGTGTCCAAAAACATTACATTCAGTTCGCCCTTAAGTATATTTCTTTGAATATTATATTTGAATATTAATATTAAATTAACTTTGAATATTATCATTTGATAGTCTTAATTTTATAATAGGTGCAAGTTGATGAGGCTACCATAAACAGAAATCTGCATATAAAAAGTAAAATGTGGACTTCCTCCTCTTCTTGTCTAGTTGATTAGTCATGTC
The DNA here is from genome assembly GCF_936440315.1 of Barbus barbus. Lineage (NCBI taxonomy): Eukaryota > Metazoa > Chordata > Actinopteri > Cypriniformes > Cyprinidae > Barbus > Barbus barbus. The sequence continues at coordinate 5,421,439 of NC_136724.1, forward strand.
TCTCTGTTGTGATGTCTGTAGCTCAATCAGATTACGTTAGGAGTCATATCTTCATTGTGATTGGTTGATCAGGGACCATTCAGTGACCAGGCATTGCTCATATTATGAAAACATAGCATTTTATAGCTTTAAACTAAAAATCATGTGATGTCCATTTCAATGGACGCAGGGTCCGAAGGGTTTAAAGCTTGTTATTTTTGAAATAGTTACTCATGTTAAATGTTGTTTTACTTCTTAGGGTTTGGGCTTTGTTCAAATACCTGACCTCAAGTATGTATGAACAATGGTAATAGTGATTCTTGCTTTAAAACACTACTATTAAAATTACTTTTTACCCATGATCTCCATTACTAAGACAGCTGATAGATTGAGAGGTACTGTACCTTAGTCTCCACTGCAGGGTGAGGAGCATGTCCATTTGCAGCTTTGGCTGAAAGATAAACAGAAACTTTTCTGAATGTCATCAAAATCATTTAACGTGTTAATTTAGCAAGATCCACGATACATTTTATGATGATCTATTGAGCTCCATTATCTCTACCTTTAGGTGTAGGGGAGGGTGTCAATGTGCTGGAGGAGGCCTGGATAGTGTCGTTTAGCCCAGTTTGCAGTGCCTGCAGCTTTTCCCACAACAGTCTTGTTGTCATATACAGTTGGGCAAAAAAGTATTTAGTCAGCCACCAATTGTGCAAGTTCTCCCACTTAAAAAGATGAGAGAGGCCTGTAATTTTCATCATAGGTACACGTCAACTATGAGAGACAGAATGGGGGGGAAAGAATCCAGGAAGTCACATTGTAGGATTTTTAAAGAATTTATTTGCAAATTATGGTGGAAAAATAAGTATTTGGTCAATAACAGAAGTTCATCTCAATACTTTGTTATATACCCTTTGTTGGCAATGACAGAGGTCAAACGTTTTCTGTAAGTCTTCACAAGGTTTTTACACACTGTTGCTGGTATTTTGGCCCATTCCTCCATGCAGATCTCCTGTAGAGCAATGATGTTTTGGGGCTGTCGCTGGGCAACACGGACTTTCAACTCCCTCCAAAGATTTTCTATGGGGTTGAGATCTGGAGACTGGCTAGGCCACTCCAGGACCTTGAAATGCTTCTTACGAAGCCACTCCTTCATTGCCTGGGCGGTGTGTTTGGGATCATTGTCATGCTGAAAGACCCAGCCACATTTAATCTTCAATGCCCTTGAGGTTTTCACTCAAAATCTCACGATACATGGCCCCATTCATTCTTTCCTTTACACGGATCAGTCGTCCTGGTCCCTTTGCAGAAAAACAGCCCCAAAGCATGATGTTTCCACCCCCATGCTTCACAGTAGGTATGGTGTTCTTTGGATGCAACTCAGCATTCTTTCTCCTCCAAACACGACAAGTTGAGTTTTTACCAAAAAGTTCTATTATGGTTTCATCTGACCATATGACATTCTCCCAATCCTCTTCTGGATCATCCAAATGCTCTCTAGCAAACTTCAGACGGGCCCGGACATGTACTGGCTTAAGCTGGGGGACACGTCTGGCACTGCAGGATTTGAGTCCCTGGCAGCGTAGTGTGTTACTGATGGTAGCCTTTGTTACTTTGGTCCCAGCTCTCTGCAGGTCATTCTGGGATTTTTGCTCACCGTTCTTGTGATCATTTTGACCCCACGGGGTGAGATCTTGCGTGGAGCCCCAGATCGAGGGAGATTATCAGTGGTCTTGTTATGTCTTCCATTTTCTAATAATTGCTCCCACAGTTGATTTCTTCACACCAAGCTGCTTGCCTGTTGCAGATTCAGTCTTCCCAGCCTGGTGCAGGTCTACAATTTTGTTTCTGGTGTCCTTCGACAGCTCTTTGGTCTTGGCCATAGTGGAGTTTGGAGTGTGACTGTTTGAGGTTGTGGACAGGTGTCTTTTATACTGATAACGAGTTCAAACAGGTGCCATTAATACAGGTAACGAGTGGAGGACAGAGGAGCCTCTTAAAGAAGAAGTTACAGGTCTGTGAGAGCCAGAAATCTTGCTTGTTTGTAGGTGACCAAATACTTATTTTACCGAGGAATTTACCAATTAATTCATTAAAAATCCTACAATGTGATTTCCTGGATTCTTTCCCCCCATTATGTCTCTCATCGTTGAAGTGTACCTATGATGAAAATTACAGGCCTCTCTCATCTTTTTAAGTGGGAGAACTTGCACAATTGGTGGCTGACTAAGTACGTTTTTGCCCAACTGTAACTGCTTACCATACTACGAAAGACATTATGACAAAACAATGAAAAAGATTCAATGGACCAGCATCGTCTATCATCATGTTGCTGGTTAGCCTCTGGCCTGCCTGAGCGTGTTCATGTGATTTAGAGGAGGGGTGGTTTTGCAGAGTGATTGTGCAGGGAATGTGGGATCTTTCTTTAAAAGCTTGCTTGCTATTGCTAGCCTTTCCAAAATCACCTACCCTACATTTAAAGGGATGGTTTGCCCAAACATGAAAATTCTGCATCATTTACTCACCCTCAAGTTGTACCAAACCTGTATGAGTTTCTTCTCTTGAACACAAAAGAAGATATTTAGAAGAATGTGAGTTACCAAACAGTTTTTGTTCTCCACTAACGTCCATTGAATCTTTTTCATATTATGGAATCAGTGGCCATCAGCAACTATTTGGTTAACAACATTCTTCAAACTATCTTCTTTTGTGTTCATCATAAGACGGACACTCATGCAGGTTTGGAACTACTTTAGGGTGAGTAAATAATAACAAAATTAGGTTGACCTATCATTTTAATACCAAAGGCGAAGTAGACAGCTCACAATAGGATCCAAAAACGTACTCGGTTACTAATGTAATCTCGGTTCCCTGACATACGGGAACGAGTTCTGCGTTGCTTAAGACACTATGGGGAAAACTCGTTTTTCTCCAATAACTGAAGCCTTTTTCAATAACACAGTGTAAGCAGAGCTGCACGAGCCTATGGCAATGTGACAAAGTGACCTGTCCCTGTCGGTTAGCGCAGCACATATACACTGCATCTTACCTTACTCCTCCTCTGTAGTTTCCTGCTGAGGCGATGTGGGTGCACACGCACGCCATTAGCATACAGGTTTCACATACACTCAAACACATCCACTCCATCTCCATCCCCAACAGTGATCCACGCTGTGCCTAACCCCACACACACACACACACACGCACGCATCTGGATATTGTGAAGTTGTTTGTCGTTTTGTTCAGTGTTTGTTTGCGTCTGTGTAGTCGGTCTTTCGCGTTGCTCTCCTTCCATCGGCCGGCCAAGCGGAGCGCCACCCAGTGGCCTGGCTATATAGTGCCGGAGTTACGTGGCGCTGGCGCTAAGCAACCGGAAGCCGACTCGTCCATTGTTTGTCTTAAAGGGGAAGTAGGAAATGTTGTGTTGTTGTAATCTGTTTATTTTTGTATATAATATACTTTGTAGGGAAATGAATCCTACATATATTTATTATTATTATTTAGCTTTTAGGGAATCACTCTTAAGAGTTGATCTTCATATGATTAATTGTTATCAATCATAATGTACAACTTATGCCTTGTTAACGACTTGTCCAGCAAGCATTAATAACAGCAAGTTATCTTTTAACACGTTGTTTATTTCATTCGTGGCCAACGATTAAAATAAATCAAATAGTTAAATTGAGTTAGCTTAGTTAGCTCAAGAGCGTATAGGTAAACGCGATCTATTGGCAAATAGTTACGACATGTTAAATCACATAACACAGACAAAAGATTTCTTAATAAAGTCAAGGTTTTATTCACTGTTCTAACACAACATTAACTGACTAGACAACACAAACAGACATAAACACAAATACGTTGCAATGAATTGTTCGGATCTTAAGAGAGTCTTAGGTTCTAACTTAATGCTCGTTTTTCAACCTGAGGGAACTTATGGACAGAACCATGCTATATTTAAACAGCAACAGAGAGGAATCCCGGTTTCAGTCAGTAAAGAGATTTTGCCTTACTTTTGTCTTTGGCGTTCGGGAAGAGTTCAGGCTTTCTCCAAAGGTGAAGTCCGTCCCTTTTGTTCAGGTTGAGACGGATCGCGTGCGGATTGGTCGTGTGACGCGGTTGCTCTTCAGTGGTTGGCGGGCTTCGTTCTGACGTGAAGAAGTTTCAGATTAAAGTTCTTTGAAGGTGTAACTGAGTCTTTGTGTTAGTTGCTTTGCTTCGCCGTGATGTTATGGCCTGAAGCGCTTTGCAGCGTGAGCAGAACGAGAGACTCGCTGGCGTGCGTGTCCTCCTGTTGTTTTCAAACTCCAACACGCGCAAACTTCATGGGCGTGCATCCGTTTTAAGCGAGCTGATTTGGGTCCGCCCTTTTTGGCGCGTGGCCCAATCGAAAAAGTCTCTGTGGGCGGAGCCCCGCCCCTGCAGAGTTTCGTGTTGCATACATTATCTGCGCAAGTATTTTATCACATAAAAACTTATAACAGCAGACTTCCATTCATCTTGTAAATAGGCGTTAATGAAAAACAGATAAGATTTAATTCATACCACAATATTATTATTCATTAAATCAGCTTTCATCCGAGACCAAACAGTAGCCGTTTAACAGGCACCAACATACAAATATCCTTTATATTCGATTTCGTAGTTAAGGCATTGATTAAACGATCTTAAATTCTAAATACACTAGTGAAAATGAACAACTAGTGATCAGGTATATAAAACGATTACATGAAAAAGATTACATAAGTTCACACAACCAGCTTATAAATGTCACAAACCAAAAACATCCTTTAATATATATATATATATATATATATATATAGGTTGTTAATATGGTATATAGTGTTTTTGTTTGAGTATGATTTGTTTCCGTAGCAGAAACGAATATAACTTTTGTTCCCCTTTTTAAGACTCATTTCTAATTCAAAGGTGTGGTTCCCTTTGTTAGCTAGCACCACAGAAACGGCGCGTTTTCCTGGAATGTGCGTGATATGCAGGGTCGTAAAAGTCTTTGGTTTGGAAAGTCTGGAAATTGTCTATTTCGAGTCGACCGTAAAAACGTCATCCTTTGCGATATCGTCCTTGGATTTATTGCATGAAGTCAGGGGGGCTTTCTATGTGGGGTTCCTCCAAGTGACAAGGGCTCTTAAAAATCCAAAATATATGTTTTCCTGGTCCCTGGAGATTTAAGCGAGTGCATCCCAGCAGACGCCAAGCTGTCTGTGGTTACATGTGTGCGTAAGCCGAAGAGTTGTTCCTACATATCCCCCTTTGCTCGGTGAGGTCCCCGTTTGTGGACGTCGGCAGGCACTGGAACAAGAATCAGGGAGAACAGGCACACACAAGGCACAAACAACATCTCCATCACTGACTGAATCCTGGTGCAGGGTAATTTTGGAATGTACAGGTTAGAAACTTGAGAAGACAACTGGGTTACTGGAAGTGGGGTTATTTTGATTGGTTTAGTTGTCCGGGGTTCGACGAGGCGGTACAGGCGTGATCTCAATCAGGTTAAGTGAGTTCTCCGGTTCGGGTTCTTGGTCAGTTTTATCACGTCGGAAAATGCGCGGGACGCCTGACGTGCATTTGTTGCAAGACTCTTGAACGGCGTTCACTCGTTTGTGTAGGAGGAAGGCCAGGGTCAAAGTCACAACATATCCTACAATAGTAGAGATGCAAAGCGCTGTGTCAGCGGCAGACCAAGACCGAATAATTGCCAACGGGCGGAAGGCGAGCAATAGCTTCTAAAGCTGTATCAACGGGAGTTAAATCAATCAGTTGTGTTCCTTCCTCCCTGATCCTTTCTTCCAATTCTGGATCAAGGGTGAAGGAATGCTGTTTGAAGAAAGGTGAGATTTCGATTTCAGCCTGATACTCGTCGTCGGTAAGGTGGTACAACGCCCAATCGTTAATATGGAGGATCGAGCCCTTAGGGACCGTGATCCATAGAGTTTGGTTAGGTAGGATAATGCGTGTGGCGGTGTCGTGTTGATCGTATGTGAGGGTAGCCGTTCGCGCTGGGGTGTTGACCAGCCATCGGTTTCCGATAATTTCGGCTTGCGTTACCTCAACTTGAGAACGTGGTGTCGCTTCGGCGGGGCAGCTAGTGTCGGGCCTTATGGATTCTAGGCCGCAGATGCCCTCAGTATTATCGCGGATAAAAGGCTTACTCGGGCAAAGGAAGTGAATGTCCTTCGTGAGCGTACACATCTTTAGGTTTGGGGCCAGATACAACTGTTCGTTGTTATCGTGATACGCAACGACTTCAGAAGCGTGGATTTTGACATAGGTGTTCCCTTGCCAAAATCCCACATTCACTACATCTTTGAGCCGGTAAATGTTATTAGCGTCGATAATGGTTAAACTGAGGAGAATGGCCCGGTCACCTGGATCGGTTGACCACGGTTCTCGCAACGAGTTCCAACGACTTATTAAAGGGAGTCAATCTCAATTTCGGGACCTGGACTTAAGGAATTTGTAAAGGGAGTTTCCTGATGAGGGGACTAGAGGAGAAGAGAGATTGGATTGAGAAAAGGAAAACGGGAAAAACATAAAAGAGACACGACAAACAAAAGAGATACACAAAGAGACACAAGGACACCGAATGAGGCGAGGCCGCAAACGAGTGTCACATGTGTAGAGTAACTCCTCTCTACTAGAGGTTGGCCCTAGTAGTGCAGCTGAGGAGAGAGTGTATGTGTTATGTTTAAGCGAGGTCGCTATATGTTTCCTAGACAACAGAAATTATGTTAGTGTGATGTAGAGCGTATGGGTGTCGGTCTGTGTCAGTGGGCTTGATCTTCCCCCTTTGCCAGTCGGCTGGAGCTCTGGTGCCTCTTTATCTGGTTTCGATGGACCCATCGAAGTATTGGCTCGCTGCGCCCTTGGCTGATTTTGATTCGGTAGGCGACAGGTGAGAGCTTGTCTACTATCTCATGGGGTCCCGTCCAGCGAGGTAAGAACTTCTTTGCCAGGCGATGGGAAGTGTTCTGCTTTGGTTGGGCAAAGCGGTAGTACCACACTTTGTCTCCGACACTGAGCTCATGGTGAGAGGCCTTTTGGTCGTAGTAGGCTTTACGACCTTCTGCGCTTCGCTGCAGTTGCTGTTGCGCGAAGGCGAAAGTCGCTCTCAGGTGTTGATGCAACTCTTCCAGGTACTGGTGAGTGGTGTAGGCAGTGACAAGGTTCAGGTCACCGGGTTGGTACAGCAGATGCAGTGGTAGCGTCATGTTTCTCCCTGTCATCAATGTGAACGGGGGTACTCCGGTGGACCGGTGAGGGGTGGCTCGAGCGGCCATCAATACCAGTGGAAGTTTGATATCCCAATCCTTTTGATTAGCGGACACATACTTCTTTAACATGCTGACCACTGTTCGGTTACCACGTTCGACTTGCCCTGAGGACATGGGTTGGAAACTTATGTGGAGCTTGGCCTGTATGCCCAGGAGTTTCCACACTTCCTGCATGATTGCAGCGGTGAAGTGGGTTCCACGGTCAGAGTTGACCCTTAAAGGCAGTCCAAATCTTGAGAAGATGTGGTTCATTAACAGGCAGGCTGTTGTTTCTGCTGTATCGTTGGGAGCTGGGAGACATTCTATCCACTTTGTGAATTCGCAGACCACGGTGAGGAAGTATTTGTTACCCCGTGTTGACCGTGGCAGGGGTCCTACCCAGTCTATTTGGAGGTCCGACCATGGGAAAGTCATTCCCTTTCTTTGCAGTGGGGCTCGGTGGTTTGGGTTTGCCGGTTGGAACTGGCAACACACCAGGCATCCTTTTACGTATTCCGCTACGTCCTGCTGCATGCCGGGCCAGTATGCTACTTGCTTGAGGGTTTCGTATGTGGCCTTGGCACCGTGGTGTCCAGCGCATGGTGCATCGTGTGCGTGTGTCAGCAAAATCCCCCTTTGGCCGTGAGGCACTACGAGCTTTGGCGCAGTGAGAGGCTCAGGGACATATGTGAGAACACCGTCTCTCAGATGCAGCATGTGCTTGATTGAGTGGAGCGTGCGGAGCTCAGAGGAAGCAGTTAGGTCGGAAGTGGAAATAGGATGAGATAATGGATCGGCTATGTGAGCCGCAATGGTTCGCAGAGTTGGATCCGCTGTTTGGAGGGTGAGCAGATCGTCAGTAGCGAACTGAGGTGATAGGGTAACGAGGGAGGAGGCGGGGGTACGAACGCCAGTGGCGTGCTGGCGGCGGGTTATGGCTGCCACCGTTGGGTTGGGTGGGTGGGATTGAAATGTCCAGGACTCTCCATGTAATGCTCCTGCTTTGGCGAGGGCATCGGCTTGGTCATTGAAGTCTTTGTCTTGTCCTGGTTGACGTGAATGACCTCGAACCTTTTTCCAATAAACGATAATGTCGTGTTCAGTGACAATGGCATCGCTTGCTTGGAAGAGCTCCTGGTGCTTGACAGATTTGTTGTTAGCTGTCTTGAATCCATTCTGTTTCCATCCAGCTAAATGGCAGGTGAAGCTGAGACGGGCGTAGTTTGAATCGGTACAGATGAGGAATTCTTTGATGTTGTGGGATGCGGCCATTTGCAGTGTAATGAGGATGGCTGCTATTTCAGCATATTGTGATGAGTGAGGGCCTAAGTTGAATTGTTGCGGTGGGCAAGGGTCGTTTTTGAGCCAGACCACTCCCGCTCCAGCTTGTAAGTTGCCCTTGTGGTTGTAGGAGCAGCCATCGACATATGCTGTGGGCATTCCTTCACACACATTCTCCTCGAAGTACCTGTGATTCGTCATTTGAGGTTGTGGTGGTTCTTTGGGTTCCGCTGGTGTGTGCAGCGTGTCCGTTGAACAGTTCTGGCAGGCTGCTAGCCCGTTGCCCAATGATGATTTGTAGTTTTGGGCGTATCGTGCCTCCACATCCCGTCCTTGGAGTGTGATTAGCCAGGTAGCTATGCGTGCGTTGGTCACCACGCCATCTCTGATGCGTTGACTGTTGAGGAAGGTGACAGGTTGGTGACAAGTCTCGATGATGACTTTCTGTGCACCAATGTAATTCGAGAAACGCTGGATAGCCCACACAGTGCAAAGTAAAGCTTTTTCGCAGTCTGAGTACTTGCATTCTGGGGAAAGCAGCGTTTTGCTGGCATAAGCGACCACTCGCTTGTCTTTGTCATGGAGCTGGTATAGGCCTGCGCTGAGGCAATGATTGGAGAATCCAGCATCCAAGTAAAATTCTTTTCCGGGGTCTGGATAAGCTAGACACGGGGCAGAGCACAGGCGCTGTTTGAGCTGGCTCATCGCGGTGTCCTGGGCTTCCGTCCAGACGAAGGTTTCATCCTTTTTCAGGAGGGAGGTTAGTGGTCGGGCAATGTCAGCGTAGTCTTCGATGAACTGTCGCGAGTAATTGCACACTCCCAGAAAGCTCCGCAGTTCAGAGATGTTAGTCGGCGCTTTTATGCTTTGGATGGCTTGAGTGCGGTTAGACTGTGGCTCAATGCCGTTTCTTCCGACAAGCAGTCCGACATAGTTCACCTTGGTTTTGCACCACTGTCCTTTGTGAAGAGCGATTTTGGCTCCTGCCGTTGTCAGCTGGTTTAGGACGTGATCAATTTCCTTGAGGTGATCTTGAACATTTGAATTTTTCATCAAAATATCATCGACATAGACAAGGTTGCCTCTAGCTCTGGCGTCAGGGCATGCTTTGTTTAGAAAGATGTTGAATTCAGCTGGTGAGTTGGCATAGCCGAAGGGGCACCGTGTGAAGGTGTACTGTCGATTGCCAAAGGTGAATGCTAACTTGTGTTGGTCATCGGGGTGGACAGGGATCGTCCAGAACCCGGAGGCGACGTCCAGTGTTGACAGGATTGTCGAGCCTTTGATCTTTGGGATTTCTTGATCCAACTGGGTCATAGGCCATCGTGACAGTGGTACTTGTTGATTCAACTTGCGATAGTCGATGGTGGGCCGCCATTTGCCGTTAGGTTTTAGGACTGGCCATATCGGGGCAGAGTATGTGCTGTTGCAGGGCCGGATGACCCCCTTTTCCAGCATGGAGTCAACAATTTCTTGCACTGGCTCATATGACGCTATTGGAATCTTGTATTGTCGCACAAATGTGGGTGGCGCATTTGGGTTTGTCGGGATGCGCACCGTGTGGATGTTGGTCAGTCCACAATCCAGAGAATCCTTTGCGAAAGAGTCTCGGTATTTGTGCAGAATGTCTTTGAGTCCTTGGCGATCCACTTCGTTGTGAAGGGCATCCGCCTCACTCAGGATCTGCTGAATTTGTGCGTTGAACCCGGTGTAGGGTTCTTCTGCAGTTAAGTCATTTGAGGGGCGTTGGACCCCGATGTTCACCTGTGGAGGTGATTCCGTTGCAGGCTGTGTTGAGACAGCATAGACAGCGAGATGAGTGTCATCTGTTAGTTCTGATCGACAGACGCTTTCTCTGGACACCGGCAGAATGGAAGTGATGGCAATGATTCCATGAGGTTTTGTGAACATTACGGTGTCGTCGTATTCGTGTTCGTCTGGCATTAGATGTGCTGGTATAGGGCCTATGACAGGTACCATCAGTTCAAAGTCGTGGAATGTCTGGCTGATGAGCCATCCCAGGTGATTGGCTTTGGGAACGTGGATGTCTTGGGCCGTACAGTTGTTGAATAACACATACACAGCACGAGATGACACTTCGATGAGAGGTGTGGCTTCCAGGGTCAGTCCTAGTTTCAGGCAGGTCCTGGAAGGTTGGAAGAAGCTTAGCTTACTGTTGAGAGTTTGGCCAGGTCGCATGTTGAGGCGGACGCTGACACTCTTGCTGTAGGCAGGTATTATGGCTTCTTGCTCCGTGATCATAGCGCATGCATCGGGCATGGTTTGACCAGATTGGAGGTTCTTGAGGTTGACTGCAGTTGTCAGTTGGTGTGACAGAGGAGCCCATATGACGTCGTTCACAGTGTCAATGTAAGCATTGAGCCGGACCATGATATCCGCTCCAATATAGATGTCGTGCGGTAGATCTGGAATGACGAGGAAGTAGTGACTCAGCTGTCTGTTGTTCCATCGTATGTCCAGAGCGCAGATGATCTTGGAGGTGGCCATGGTTGTTGCCCAGGGACTGAGAGGGAAGCGGCTGTGCTTAGCGACATGTGGTAGGCTCTGATGTCTTTGCTTCACTGTGCTGAATAGCTTCAGGCTGATGGCTGAGTTCTCTGCCCACAGGGCTAGTGCTGCGTCGGACACTGATGTGCCTTGAACGTCTATTGCAGTCATGACTCGATGGGGGCCTGTGTTTGATTCAGGCTCTTGCAGTGAGCATAGGAGTGGGTCCTGGTCTTTGTTGCTTGTGCTTGGTCCAGGTACAGGCTTTGCTACTGCATCATCAGTCGCTGGATTGAGGGTGGTGTCTTTGACTTGACACTGCGACTCGTTGGAGTCTAATGACTGGCAGGGCAGAGGCTCGCGGACTTGTGTCCACATCTTTAGGTGCTTGAAGTCTATCAGCGGTTCGAGGCGATTAAGCAGATCTTTCCCAATGAGAAGTGGATACGTCTTGAGTGGTGAGACGTATACTGGATGGACGAGATCCATTGATCCAACCGTTAGGTGGATTGGGGCCACATGTTTCAGTTGGAGGCCTGTGTGGGAATATGCTTGGAGGTCCAGCTCACATCTGTGGAGTCTGAGAGTTCTGTTAGTCTCCTTTGTTCTTTCTTGGACCTTTTCGAGGAGCTCGGTGGACATTAGAGTGATGTCGGCTCCCGTGTCAAGAAGGGCTTCGACTCTGATGTGTCGTTCAATGATGATGGAGAGGTAAAACTTTTTCGCTATACCTTTCTCAATGAGATCGCCTAGGAGTTGAGGGACTGGATTTTGGGAGGAAACGGTTAGGATATCAGGGCTGATGTGGTGTTCTTCGGAGGAGTGGCAGACGACCAAGACAGCACTTTCAGGAACTTGAGTGGTTTCATCAGCAGGTGTTTGCTGGACGCTGCTGTGATCTAGAGGTTTGAGTGTTGAGTTAATGTCTAACTCTGTTGCTGGGTTTTCAGATGGGGTTTTGTGTCCATCTGAAGTTATTGTGATTGCAGTTCTCTGAGAGTGAGATGAAGGAGTGCTGTTCTCCATGGCTGGTTGGGCCAGCTGGTCGCTGCCTTCTCGTCCGGCCGCTAGTCAGGCTGAATCTGGTTTCTCTTTCTTTTCCCATCTCCGATCTTCCTCTTTCCGTTGGAAGAATTCTTTCATCATCATTTCCATCAATTTTTGTGAGTCGAAACACGGTGGTGACTTTTGTTCTTGCGTGGATTCAGTTTGAGCTCGGTCAGCTTGGAATCGTTGTGAATTCTTTCGTCGATTCCTTGGGCTAGTCGCTCCAGGGTGACTTTGTCGTTTTCCCTTGGCGTTTCCGTTGGATTCCCATGAGTTTTTTTCTCTTGAGTTTCCAAACGAGCTTGGCTGGTTCCACGATCTTTCCCATTGACTCTCATGAGGCCTTGGCTGGTCCCATGTCTTTTCCCAATGCCGTCCAGGTGAGCGTTGACGTCCACGCGGTCCATCCCAGCGTTCATACCTCTGTTTAGATCTGGTACTGGCGTGGGAGTCTCGTTCTTTGTTGGACGAGGGTGCATTCCACTCTCTGGGTGGCGGCTTGGCACTGTCTTGGCGTTGGGCGCCCTCTAGAGCCAGGCCTTGACTGTTAGTGTTGAAGTCAAGAACTGCTGGGCTTTTGCCGCTCTTTTCCGAGGCCATTTTCTGTTTGCCGTAGGCTTTCTGCGCCAAGTCTCGCAACTGTTGAACAGTCATTGTTCGTGGACATGCGAGAACGCCAAGATGGTGGCTTACGCCGGGGTGAAGGTTCCTTAGGAAGAGAGTTTTGAAGTTTAGTTCATCTTCCATGTCAGGTTCGTTACGAGTTCCAAAGTATGCTCGTCTGAGTCGGCTGTAGTAGGCTTGAGGAGGTTCGTGACGTCCTTGTCTTGTCTCCAGGGCAGCCACTAGGCCTTGATCGGATTCAGGGTCGGAGAACTCTTTAATGAGGGCTTCTCGGAGCAGTTGGTAATCAGTCTTTGTGTAAGCAGGCTGCCTGTCCAGGAAGCTGCGAACTTCAGAGCTGGATGTTGTTCGGAGCAAATAGAGTCTATCTTTGTCCGTAACGTTAGGTCGCATTTCCAGATGGAAATCGATGTCTTGGAGATACGCTTGGACATTTTGGCTGTTTGGCACACTTGGAGTGAATTTGCCAATATTCCTGGCGAGCTTGTCGAGGTCTTTTAGGTCCAAGCCGTGCGATGATCTGTGGCTGGCTGCCGCAGATGCTTTTGGCTGAGGTAGAGTGAGGTAAAGTTCTCTAGAGGCGGGTGGTGAAGGTTTCCGTTCCACGCCCTCCATCCTTTTCTCACGTGTCAGTCCAGGAGCAGGTGACCCAGTCCTGCTTGGCAGGGGTGAGGTCGGTGCGTCTCGTGTCCTTGATGGCTCACCGCGCAGTTCATAAGCATGCTTGAGTTCCTCTTGGAAACTATCAGCTTCTTCTTTGACATAGTCTAGCTGATATGTTAGACGGCTAACCTCGTTTCTTGACTCATCCAGGTGAGCTTCAAGGGCTTTGATTCTGCCGTTCTTGTCCCTGAAGTCGGCCTTTGCTTTCGTCAGCAGCTGTTCCGCGTACTGTAGCTTTTCGGACCGATCAGCGTAGTCTGCCTTGACTTGTTGCATTTCTTTGTTAGTAGCTGCTAGGGTTTCTTTTAGCCTTTTGATTTCCTCCTCAGCGCCTTGGTTCACCTCATCGGGTTTTTCCCGTCGTTCCTGAGCTTCCAGTTGTAGCTGCTCGATGCGCCGTTGTGCGCGTGTCAACTCCTGCTGGAGCTGTGCAGCGTTCTTGTCGCTCAACTTGAGGGTCGCGATGAGTGTGTGACTTAAGGAGCCGGTAATCTTGGCTAATTCTTTGTGACTGTAGCTTTGACTTGGGTCTTGTGCCATGACACTTGTGATGTTTTCATCTAGCTGGTCTTGTGTCTGGTGTTTCAGTGTTTCAGCGGCTTTAGGCAGGAGGCTGTCGGTTGAAGCACTTAGCCATGTTTCCAGATCCTCCCAGTGACCGACATGTTCCGTTGCGCGAGACATGTTCTGACGGGTGAGGGAAGTTTTCCAACCGCAACTGACACAGACCTTGAAGAGAAAAACAAACCAAAACAAAAGAAACAAAACAAATCACAAACAAAGGAGTGTAGATATGCACTGTTGAGTGTATACTAGTGTTGAGTGTGTACTAGTGTGGTTCTCTGTGACTGTGATCCTCTGGGGGGGTGTATGTGCTTCTAAATCGTTGCCTCTGTGGGAGAAATTGAACACACACACACACACACAGGGAGAACAGCTAGAGAACAGATAAAGAAAATGAAGAATCCCAAAAGGAGCAAGGAACAGGGTGATAATCGGATGCTTCACCGTTTTCTGTAAAAGAAGGCCCTTCTCTCTTTTTTTTTTTTTCAAGGGCGAAGGTTAAGCTAAGCCAAAATGAGGGAGAGGGACTCAAACAAAATATATCTTTCTGATATTAGATTTCCCTTTTTTTTTTTTTTTAAGTCAAGTCTGATATCAGAAGGTTGCTTCTTAGTCAGAGGATCGTGAAAGGAAAATGTTTTTTTTTTTTGTAAGTCTGTGATTGCTAATATTTTTCTCCGGGGTGAAGGAAAAATAATAATAATTACAGCCCTGGTCCCGTAATGGCAAGATTGACACCGCAACGCCTGTTAGCGTGTTCCTCGTGTGTGTTGGAAATCTCGCTGACGCCTACCTTTTCGTTGACCTGCTTCAGCCTAGTGGGGTAGGATTTCACAAAGAGGAAGGTAAAAATGAAAACAATTTGAAATGCCGTTCTCAAGTTTCCAAATACCTGCTTGATAGCTTTATAGTTCTGTCTATGATTTCCCTCAGGCAAAATCCCAGCAACTAGTAGCAGTAGTCAAATCAGAAGATAGTGACAGAGAGAAAAGAGAAAAATGAGCTTTAGAATTTACTCCCAATATCAAGATTAATAACAAGTATGGCCACACGGTGGTGCTGTTGAGTCGATACACCTAAGGGTTTGGCTAATTAGAAGTCTAAGTTCTTATTTGATCTAAGCAAAAGTATATTTAAATTAACTCCCGTGTTAATTAAGTAACTAAAGGATTGAGAATAAGGTAGACAGAACAAACTTAATTGCCATTTGAATTTAGAATTTCAAATTATAAATAGGGATTCCTAATTAAATTTTTCATGATGTCATCATTAAAATTGATAGGATCGATTCAGATTAATTTTTCAGAGGGATACATATTTGATTATAATATTAAAATATTATAATAGTCTTCCTAGTTGCAGTTAAGTATCAAGATCTTAATGAGGTTTGTCATTAAAATTACAAGCACATTTGCAACTGAAACCAATATGAAACAGGAACTGTAATCAATTATTAAATTAAATTAGAATTTTCAAATTCGTAATTAATTATGAAATTAATTTACAACTTCCACATCCCTAAATCTGACAGGTTACTAATTCCTTGTGCTATCAGAACCTTCAGAACAAATTAATCTCAATTTATAAAAGGAAATTTTAAAATTTTCAGGGCCTGAAAATCAAACACATTGATAGTTAATAACTACGATCTTAATGTTATTTGTTAAATTATCAGAGCACACATAATTATCTCAATCAGTCTATATGGAATCCGGAGCTGAAATTATTTTCAAATGAGTTTAATTTCAAATCTGGGATGAAATCAAATTATCAGTTTCAAATATTTCATAGCGATTCACCCACTGATATCCTAAAATCATGAGCGCACTTACAATTGAATTAATTATCCTTTTATCAAGGTGAATGAAGTTAAGGTCTGATATTAACTGTGTCTAACTCCAAAGGAGAAGAACAATCCTAGCCAAATGCCTCTATTCCTATAGAATTAACTGCTTTGGAATATAACTATTCCTATAGAATTAACAATAGTTTATCGACATCTGTATTTGTTAAAATCTTTTCAAAAGGGAGGAGAGAAAGCATTAATAATGCACAAGAGAGAGAGGAATGACGTGAACATTTAGAAGTGAGTTAGAGTTCAGCAGTGAAGGAGTTAACCGTTTACACACACACACACTGCATAGCACACTGCATTCAAACCCACAAAATGCTAGGTGCTAATCGCTAGCCTTCAATGCTACCAGCTCGGCTAAGCTTTAATGCTACCTACTAGCTTCAAATGCTATGCTATTTGTTTACAATAGCTTCAAAATGGCGCTCGCGGCTGCGCGTGCGCACTAGAACATTTCCGGGCAAGTCTTCTGACTACCTCCGGTTCAGGCCGTTACCATGACACGCCTAGGCTGTGTTCAGGTTTCAACAGCCACACAGCACTGTTTTAGATTAGTTTCTTTCTAGCACTGCAATCTCAATTTATTTAGACCGAATCAAATTAACCCACAGATTAATTATCAATCTAATAGTTTGACCACGGCGGGCCGATTCTCTGTGTCACTTCACGTGACTTCACAGGAAAAACACAGTGGATTATTTTATCACACTATAAAATCAGATCCAATAAAATGCTCCCTCACAGACGCGATCTGGCCCCTCCTTCTGAGTGGCGCGCGCTGACTTCACTTCCTTAGTGAATTTACAAGTGGCAGAAAATATTAAGTAGCTACGTTAATGTTTAATGCCATGGGAGATTTATCTTAACCATAGGTGGGATAGAAAGTGGGTAACGCACTTTAACTATGACAACACTATGAAGGCCTTATGAGGGAGAATAAAAGGAACACGCTTAGATTCTCTCCTTTCCTTTTCTGCGCTATGAGCGACTTACATGTCTCACGGACATCTTTTAATCTTACTGCAGTTTTAAGCTATATCTTTAAACAACACAAATACACATTGCACTTTCATTCCACAAACACATTGCCACAAGTAACTACAGAATAGTGAAACCAACTTTGACTCTCTGTGTCTCTATTTCTTTCCGGTTAAAAATAGAAAAACACAACTTTTTTAATATGTTATGAATTTTTCAAATCAAACTAATGCCAGCTGAAAATCCTCCACCATTAATACTGTAGGGAAATGAATCCTACATATATTTATTATTATTATTTAGCTTTTAGGGAATCACTCTTAAGAGTTGATCTTCATATGATTAATTGTTATCAATCATAATGTACAACTTATGCCTTGTTAACGACTTGTCCAGCAAGCATTAATAACAGCAAGTTATCTTTTAACACGTTGTTTATTTCATTCGTGGCCAACGATTAAAATAAATCAAATAGTTAAATTGAGTTAGCTTAGTTAGCTCAAGAGCGTATAGGTAAACGCGATCTATTGGCAAATAGTTACGACATGTTAAATCACATAACACAGACAAAAGATTTCTTAATAAAGTCAAGGTTTTATTCACTGTTCTAACACAACATTAACTGACTAGACAACACAAACAGACATAAACACAAATACGTTGCAATGAATTGTTCGGATCTTAAGAGAGTCTTAGGTTCTAACTTAATGCTCGTTTTTCAACCTGAGGGAACTTATGGACAGAACCATGCTATATTTAAACAGCAACAGAGAGGAATCCCGGTTTCAGTCAGTAAAGAGATTTTGCCTTACTTTTGTCTTTGGCGTTCGGGAAGAGTTCAGGCTTTCTCCAAAGGTGAAGTCCGTCCCTTTTGTTCAGGTTGAGACGGATCGCGTGCGGATTGGTCGTGTGACGCGGTTGCTCTTCAGTGGTTGGCGGGCTTCGTTCTGACGTGAAGAAGTTTCAGATTAAAGTTCTTTGAAGGTGTAACTGAGTCTTTGTGTTAGTTGCTTTGCTTCGCCGTGATGTTATGGCCTGAAGCGCTTTGCAGCGTGAGCAGAACGAGAGACTCGCTGGCGTGCGTGTCCTCCTGTTGTTTTCAAACTCCAACACGCGCAAACTTCATGGGCGTGCATCCGTTTTAAGCGAGCTGATTTGGGTCCGCCCTTTTTGGCGCGTGGCCCAATCGAAAAAGTCTCTGTGGGCGGAGCCCCGCCCCTGCAGAGTTTCGTGTTGCATACATTATCTGCGCAAGTATTTTATCACATAAAAACTTATAACAGCAGACTTCCATTCATCTTGTAAATAGGCGTTAATGAAAAACAGATAAGATTTAATTCATACCACAATATTATTATTCATTAAATCAGCTTTCATCCGAGACCAAACAGTAGCCGTTTAACAGGCACCAACATACAAATATCCTTTATATTCGATTTCGTAGTTAAGGCATTGATTAAACGATCTTAAATTCTAAATACACATATTAATCAAGTGAAAATGAACAACTAGTGATCAGGTATATAAAACGATTACATGAAAAAGATTACATAAGTTCACACAACCAGCTTATAAATGTCACAAACCAAAAACATCCTTTAATATATATATATATATATATATATAGGTTGTTAATATGGTATATAGTGTTTTTGTTTGAGTATGATTTGTTTCCGTAGCAGAAACGAATATAACTTTTGTTCCCCTTTTTAAGACTCATTTCTAATTCAAAGGTGTGGTTCCCTTTGTTAGCTAGCACCACAGAAACGGCGCGTTTTCCTGGAATGTGCGTGATATGCAGGGTCGTAAAAGTCTTTGGTTTGGAAAGTCTGGAAATTGTCTATTTCGAGTCGACCGTAAAAACGTCATCCTTTGCGATATCGTCCTTGGATTTATTGCATGAAGTCAGGGGGGCTTTCTATGTGGGGTTCCTCCAAGTGACAAGGGCTCTTAAAAATCCAAAATATATGTTTTCCTGGTCCCTGGAGATTTAAGCGAGTGCATCCCAGCAGACGCCAAGCTGTCTGTGGTTACATGTGTGCGTAAGCCGAAGAGTTGTTCCTACAACTTTATTTTAAAGTATGAAACATGTAAACATGTAGTGGATGTTATAGTTATATGTATCTTTATGTGTTATTGTAAATGTGTACCTTTTTACACTTACGCCTCTATTTGGTCGACCTGGTTTAATCCAAGGGGGCGGGGCTTGGGCTTTAAAGGAGAGCCCAGACCAGTGTGAGGGCGTCAGTTTACCTGGCGAGCGAGCGTGCAACTGTGGTGCCGTGAGCAATTTTCCAGTATCAAAATTTGCGTGTATATATATTTCCGTTTGTTTTGTTTTGGTTCAGTGTCTCTTTGTTACTTTGTGCATAACGTTGTTTTTGGGGTTTTTTTTTTTTTTTTTCCCTCTACTGGGACTGTTTCACCTCTCGAGTACTGTAAATAAATCATCACATTTCACTTAACACCTCTGTGAGTATTGCCATCATTTGGATTTTTATATTTTTTGTCAACTTTTTGGGTTGGGTGAACCCTTTCGCCTGACGACGGGCCTGCGAAGACCCGTTGTCTCACATTTGGTGTCAGAAGTGGGATGGCTACTCGCAAGACTGTGATGAGAGGCAGGAAGCCTAGGGTGGGGCTTCGCTCCCAGTCCAAAGCTGTGGCTGAGAAGGATGTGGCCTGGGACTCTGTTGACTCTACAGAGGAGGAGAGAGAGGGGGATCTTCCACCCGTTCGTCCCAAGTCCACGTCACCGCAAGTCAGACCCGTCTCTCCTGCTGCATCAGGCGGGATGTATGCTGTGATGCATGATTTCCTGTGCGCTCAAGAGCAGAGAGAGCAGCGTTATCTTCTGGAGCTACAGAGTCTACGAGAGTCGATTCTGCAAGCTGCCCGGCCAGCGAGTGATGTTGAGAGCCCGCGGATGGAGCTCCCAACGCCAGCTCAGCGCAGAGGCACAGCTTACCAGAGAGACCGAGACTCACCAACCTATATGGGGTCCAGCAGCCAGCCGACGCTACGAACAGAGCCGAAGTTGCCAGTCTTCCAGCAGGGGGAGGACATCGAGAACTTCTTGCGTCGCTTCGAACGTCTGGCTAAAACCTGGAGGTGGCCAGAAGGCGAGTGGAGTTATCGTCTTGTTCCACTGTTAACCGGGCAGGCGCTGGAGGCATACCTAGCTATGGATGAGGACAGAGCAGAGATCTACGCTGACCTGAAGGAGGCGCTCTTGGAAAAGTTCAACATCTCTCCAGAGACCTACCGTCAGCGGTTCCGGGCTGTTGCTACTCCAGCTGGGGAGTCACCAACTGAAACTTATCATCGGCTGCGGAACTTGTACCGTCGTTGGGTGAGGCCTGAGCGGTATACAAAGGAGGAGATCGGTGAGACAATAGTCCTGGAACAGTTACTCCGTGTTCTTCCCTACGAGATCAGAGTGTGGGTGAAGAAACATGAGCCAACAACTGGACTTGATGCGGCTAAACTGGCTCAGCAGTACATCAACGCTCACCGTGGTAGTCAGCGCTCTCAACCTACGAAAGGTAACTTTAAAAACTTTCCCAGTGGCTCTGATGAGCCTCATGTTGACTCAAAAGTTGCTCATGCACAGCAAGTAGCTCCAGAGAAAAGACTTGTTTGCTATTACTGCCAACAACCGGGTCACAAGGCAACAGTGTGTCCGGTTCGTAAATCTAAACTGACTGGTTTTTGCTATGTCCCAAGAGAGGAGGACAATGATGTGAACAATACACGCAAGACACAATATGTTCAAGTGACAGTAAATGGACAATGTTTGAATGCTTTGTTGGACACTGGTAGCACTTTATCATTGCTCAAAAGAAGTCACATGTCACATGTTTCATTTGCTAATCTGGTCAATGTACAATGTGTTCATGGGGATGTGAGGCAGTACCCTCAAATTGAAATTAATGTGGGTGTACAAGACCAAACATATTTGTTGAATGTGGCTGTGGTTGATGACTTACCTGCTGACATGATTTTGGGAAGAGACTTACCGGTACTTACTGAACTGTTGCATTCTACCAGAAACTTTGTAACCACATCTGGCCATGCTGATGTTGCTTGTCCTGTTGTAACACGAGCCCAGGTTAAAGCAGGTCTGCAGCCATTGCCAGACTTACACCATAGTCTGTTGCAAGGCGGGACTAAGGGCCCCAGAAAGACACGTCGTCAACGACGACTAGACAAAGGTCTTGGTACCCCAGCCCCTGAGATCCAAACTGAGGGTCTTGAAGTTCATGGCTGGAAGGTCCCAGAAAACATTGCAGAACTGCAAAAAGCTGACGAGTCATTGAAACCACTGTTTGCTAAAGTGTTTGAGGGAAAACAAGCTGACTTGTGTGGGGAAAAATATATTATCATTAATGATGTATTGCACATGCAAACCCCTGAATTCACCCGTTTGGTTGTCCCTACATGTTGTCGTCCCATTGTTTTACACTTAGCACATAGTATTCCATGGGCAGGACATATGGCACTCCAGAAAACATATGCTCGCATAAGCTCACGATTTGTTTGGCCCTCCATGTACACTGATGTACGGACATACTGCACCACATGCCCCACATGCCAAAAAACCAGTGCTGTGCGTCGACAGGATAGGGTACCTTTACTACCTCTGCCTGTGATATCTGTCCCTTTCCAGCGTATCGCCATGGACATTGTGGGACCTCTGGAAAAGAGCAGTGCAGGGCACCAATACATCCTGGTCATCAGTGATTATGCGACAAGGTATCCTGAGGCTTTCCCTCTTCGTTCCATCACTACGCCCAAGATCATCAATGCCCTCATCCAGCTGTTCTCCAGAGTGGGGATACCAGATGAAATCCTCACAGACCAAGGGACCAATTTCACGTCACGGCTGATGAAGCTACTGCATCGCCAGCTAGGCATCACCGCGATTAAGACCAGCCCATACCATCCTCAGACTGATGGACTGGTGGAGCGTTTTAACCAGACACTCAAAAACATGCTCCGCAAGTTCGTCTCTGACACTGGAAGGGACTGGGACAAGTGGCTACCATTCTTGCTGTTCGCCTACAGGGAGGTACCACAAGCATCAACAGGCTTTTCTCCATTTGAGCTCCTGTATGGATGGCGGGTCCAAGGGCCACTGGATCTCCTGCGGAAGAGCTGGGAGGCCGGTTCAACTGATGAGATGGCGAAGTCTGAGAAGGGCATTGTCCAGTACGTCCTTGAAATGAGAGACCGCCTGGAGCACTACAGGGAGATGGCCCAAGAGAACCTCCGACAGGCCCAACAAGCTCAAAAGAAATGGTATGACCAGCACGCCAGAACCCGAGAGCTGCAGCCTGGAAAAAAGGTACTGTTACTGCTCCCTACCTCAACGAACAAACTGTTGATGAAGTGGCAAGGACCCTACACTGTTGTTCGCAAGATGGGACCAGTGACATATGAAATTCATCACCCTGACAAAGGCAAGGTAACACAGACTTACCACATCAATCTGCTGAAGGAGTGGAAAGAGCCACACAGCAAACTTGAAGCATCGCTGCTAGTTCGGGAAGTGGAAGAGGATCAGGAGGGCGAACAACCAGAGCTGATGGTGAGAGAGACCGCACAGCCAGCAGGTGTTGATCTGCTCCATCTGGAAGAGTCCAAACAAGCTGAGCTGCACCATCTTCTGGACCAGTACCCTTCGTTGTTTCGTCAGAGGCCTGGGCGGACCAACCTGGTACAACATCAAATCCACCTTCTTGATCCAACACCTTCCCGACAGCGGCCCTACAGAGTACCTGAAAGGCTGGTGGCTCCCCTGAAGGCAGAGATTGAGACGATGCTGGAGTTGGGAGTTATTGAACCCTCCAAGAGTGAGTGGAGTAGCCTAATTGTTATTGTCCCGAAGAAAGACAACACCTTGCGCATCTGCATTGACTTTCGAAAATTGAATGCCCAGTCAAGATTTGATGCTTACCCTATGCCACGCATTGACGATCTTCTGGAACAGATCGGTCAGGCCAAGTACATCACCACCTTGGATCTTTGCAAAGGGTATTGGCAAGTTCCCCTGGAGGAGGCGTCCAGACCCTACACGGCGTTCCGGACCCCGCTAGGGCTGTATCAGTTCACCGTCTTACCGTTCGGGTTGCATGGGGCACCCGCAACGTTTCAACGGCTGATGGACCAAGTCCTCAGGAGCTGTGAAGGATGGTCAGCCGCTTATCTGGATGATGTCGTCATATACAGTACGACTTGGGAAGACCATCTGCTGCACCTTGAAAAGACCCTGAGCAAGATCCGAGAGGCTGGCCTGATCTTAAACGTGGCTAAATGTGAGTGGGCAAAGTCAGAGACTAACTACCTTGGATACCACCTGGGAAATGGAGAGCTGAGACCTCAAGTGGACAAGGTAGAAGCTGTTCGACGCAGTCCGAGACCTAGAACTAAGAAAGAGGTCCGGTCTTTCCTGGGGCTGGTGGGATGGTATCGACGCTTCGTTCCCAACTTCTCCACTACTGCTGTCCCACTAACCAACCTGCTCTGCAAAAGAGTGAAGAACCCCATTACCTGGACTGAGGAGTGTGATTCAGCCTTTAACATCTTAAAGACACAGATGTGTTCATGCCCAGTTCTCAAGAGTCCAGACTTCACGAAGGAGTTTGTGGTGCAGGTGGATGCTTCTGCTGTGGGGATTGGAGCAGTCCTGGCCCAGGGAGATGCGGGTGAAGAAAGGCCCATTGCTTACCTGAGCAGGAAGTTGCTGCCAAGAGAAACTCGATACTCCACAGTGGAGAAGGAAGGCCTGGCAATTAAGTGGGCATTGGAGAGCCTCAGGTACTACCTGCTGGGAAGGGAGTTTGTCCTTGAGACAGATCACAGAGCCCTGACATGGATTCACACAATGAAGGATCACAACTCTCGTATTACCAGATGGTATCTTTCCCTACAACCTTACCAATTCAAAGTTCGACATCTACCTGGGGCCCAGAACAAGATAGCCGACTACTTGTCTCGGTACCCGGCCAGTTCGCGGCCTGGAGAGGGGGGAGGTGATGTGACAAAGTGACCTGTCCCTGTCGGTTAGCGCAGCACATATACACTGCATCTTACCTTACTCCTCCTCTGTAGTTTCCTGCTGAGGCGATGTGGGTGCACACGCACGCCATTAGCATACAGGTTTCACATACACTCAAACACATCCACTCCATCTCCATCCCCAACAGTGATCCACGCTGTGCCTAACCCCACACACACACACACACACGCACGCATCTGGATATTGTGAAGTTGTTTGTCGTTTTGTTCAGTGTTTGTTTGCGTCTGTGTAGTCGGTCTTTCGCGTTGCTCTCCTTCCATCGGCCGGCCAAGCGGAGCGCCACCCAGTGGCCTGGCTATATAGTGCCGGAGTTACGTGGCGCTGGCGCTAAGCAACCGGAAGCCGACTCGTCCATTGTTTGTCTTAAAGGGGAAGTAGGAAATGTTGTGTTGTTGTAATCTGTTTATTTTTGTATATAATATACTTTATTTTAAAGTATGAAACATGTAAACATGTAGTGGATGTTATAGTTATATGTATCTTTATGTGTTATTGTAAATGTGTACCTTTTTACACTTACGCCTCTATTTGGTCGACCTGGTTTAATCCAAGGGGGCGGGGCTTGGGCTTTAAAGGAGAGCCCAGACCAGTGTGAGGGCGTCAGTTTACCTGGCGAGCGAGCGTGCAACTGTGGTGCCGTGAGCAATTTTCCAGTATCAAAATTTGCGTGTATATATATTTCCGTTTGTTTTGTTTTGGTTCAGTGTTTCTTTGTTACTTTGTGCATAACGTTGTTTTTGGGGTTTTTTTTTTTTTTTTTTCCTCTACTGGGACTGTTTCACCTCTCGAGTACTGTAAATAAATCATCACATTTCACTTAACACCTCTGTGAGTATTGCCATCATTTGGATTTTTATATTTTTTGTCAACTTTTTGGGTTGGGTGAACCCTTTCGCCTGACGACGGGCCTGCGAAGACCCGTTGTCTCACAGGCAATGAAGCCCACCAGAACGGACGGGGCCATCTGGCTATAAGCGGGCATTCGCCATAGGATCCTCAGGTTACTTTGACTGAAGCGACGACACTAAGTAGTGTCGTGCTACATAGCACGGCTAGGTAAGCAGTACTTGTTCCTGCTTACGTATTTTATTTTTGTAATAAAATATCCAAAACCTACTTGCACAGTGTGATATATTTCATGAAGTTGTGTATTTATGTTATCCAAAAAGTTCCAATTTAAAATAATGACTCGTCCTCATTGTTGCCTATTAATGACATAATTTCCGCACTATCCTCAGTTTCTCTTGTAGAAACTATGGCAACACACGGACAAAAATGCTGCTGTACAGTTAAACTAAATCCATTATGGCTGTTGCAAATAAAATTAAAATGCAATGAAAAGTGTTGACCGCAGTATTAAATTTAGATCTGCTCAATGTTGCGCCATTATTTTTTTACACATTTTTACAGTGTTGCGCATTATAACCAATCACACATGAGTCTGCTAAGCTTATGAATGAATGGCTGTTCAGATGAGGTTTGATGTTCACTGCACACACTCTCTGACTGAATTCAGCTCTCACGCAAATTCTGTCATCATAAACAACAACGTGCAGATGTACATATGATGCAAGAGATTATTCATAAAACCATGTATGGACAGCTTTACTGATTATAAGGGGAATTTCTGAGTCTTTCTTCTACTGAGTACAAAAGAAGATATTTTGAAGAATGTTGGTAATCAAACAGTTGCTGATGGCCACTTCCATAGTATGAAAAAGATAGGCCAATTTCACACTTCAGCGTTTTTTGCTTCCGGTTATGGCGCCGCTGGGTAAACTGACTTTCGGCAATAACATCGGCTGCAGAGACGAGAAGCAAGTCGTTCTGTAGTGTGCCTCAATGCAATGATTCGACACAAAAACAACCTTAATTTAAGTTTTCACGACTTCCCATCAAATGAAAATCAAAGAAAGAAGTGGGTATGTGCAATAAGAAGAGATGAATGGCTGATGTTCATGATTCGCAGAGGCAGCATGTTAGTCTGTAGTCAACATTTCATCACTGTTGACTACATTTAGGGAAGTTGTCATCTGAAGGTTGGTGCAGTACCTAATCATTTTCAATGGAACAATTTTTATGTACCACCTCAAAAGCAATCGGTGTTTGAGAGATCAAGCACTCAACAAGTAATAGATGTGCGTGCCCCGAAGACAATGCATGTCTCGACTAGTTTGGAAACTAGCGTCAAGGACCATGATTATGCGGCACGGTAAGTACCTACATGCATGATATTTCTACGTTTTTAATATTGTGTATTATGTGTTTTTGCAAATGTACACTTAATATTTGGCAGCATTATTTGACTGCAAAGATACTATTGGTTGAGAACTGAACTGGATACAGATATCACTGTTTTTTACAAAGCTGCTTTATGGATGAATTAAACACTCTTGTCTTTTTTTTAGAGCTGATTTACAGAAGAATGGAATTTTATTTGCATCATTGAATGAATTTCCTGTTTATCCCTGTAAAGCTGCTTTGAAACAATCAGCATTGTATAAAGTACTACATAAATAAAAGTGACTTGAGTATTTTAATGATTTTCTTTTTTTTTTTTTTTTTATTGGTATTTTAACAAGACCATACAATGTATTCAGTGAAAAATAAGAAATTACAGATTGTCTCAATACAAACCCACTTAGAACCCTCCCACCCAAAAGACATTAGAATATAAAGCCAAGAAAAAGAAATCAAAAACAAACTAAAAATAAATAAATAAAAAAAAATTAAATAAATTAATAAAAAAAAAACTAAATAATATATTGCACAAATAAAGATAAACAAATACATAAAAATAAATGAAAATTTCTCTCTCAAGAATCAATCTTCCCTCTTTCCAATAGAATTACTTAATGTGTATTAGTGCTGGTATCAGGAGAACAGAGTAAGCCTTTGATGTGATCTAAAAAAGGTTTCCAGGTCTTATGAAAAGATTTGAGAGATCCTGAAAGCGAGAATCTTAACTTCTCAAGTTTTATACAGCAAAAGATTTCTCGGATCCACATATCATGCGATGGGGGGATGACATGTTTCCATTTAAGGAGAATAGCTCGTCTAGCTAAAACAGTAGTAAAGGCGATGACCTGGCGGGATGAGACGGTTAAATCGGGTCTCGAGGAAATGCCAAAAAGAACTGTCAAGGGGTTAGGGTCTAAGTCTATGTTAAGAGCATTATTAAGTGTATCAAAAACATTGGACCAAAAGTCTGTCAGCCGAGGGCAACTCCAGAACATATGGAGATGGTTGGCAGGAGATTGCTTGCAGCGATGACAAGCATCACTCCTATCTGGAAAAATTTTTGCTAGTTTGGCATTTGTTAAATGAGCTCTGTAGAGCACTTTACACTGCAATAGGCCATGTCTAGCACATATAGAAGAGGAGTGAACCAGATTTAAAATTTCTCCCCATTGATCGTCAGTAATAGAGATACCTAGGTCATGCTCCCAAGATTCTCTAAGAGACACTTTACACTTATCAAATTATAAATAACTGAAATTAGATGCTTCTGGCTTGCACTTAAAGTGAGAAAGTGATCAAGAGGGCATTCAGGGGGACGGTTGGGAAAGTGGGGAAACAATTTCTTAACAAAGTGCCTAACCTGAAAGAAACGAAACAAATGGCTACTGGGCAGACTGTATTTAGTGGATAAAAATGAAAAGGATGCGAACACCCCATCTTCATACAAGTCGTTGAGCTCAACCAGTCCGTTGATTGGCCAAGTGCGAAAAGCCGGATCAGAGTAAGATGGGGAGAAAAAATGATTATTTAAGATGGGTGTGTGGATAGAAGCTCTATGTAGACCAAAGTGTTTCCTGAATTGGACCCAAATTTTGATAGTGCTAGTGACAACTAAATTAGATTAAATCCTACTGATAGCTAAAGGAAGTTGGAAACAGATAGCAGAATACAAAGTGCCTTTTGTTGATGCAATCTCTGAATGAACCCAAGGGGGGCAATCATCAGCCTGGGCAGAACTGTTCCAATAGAGAATCTTATTAATATTACAAGCCCAGTAATATTGTTGGAAGTTGGGAAGTGCAAGTCCTCCCTTAGACTTAGGGAGCTGGAGAACTGATTTCTTAAGGCGTGCGGGCTTGTTTGCCCAAATGAATGAACGCAAAATACCATCCAAATTAGTAAAAAAAGACTTCTTAATGCAAATTGGAATATGTTGAAAAAGATAAAGGAATTTGGGTAAAATAACCATTTTCACTAGATTAATGCGGCCCAAAAGGGACAAAGGAAGCGAAGACCACCTAGACATGTCTAACTTGGTTTTATCAACAAGCGGTTGAAAGTTTTTGACAAATAAGTTATTAAACGAATTGGTGAAAAAAACACCCAAGTATTTAAATCCAGCTGAAGCTGTTTTAAAGGGAAACAGAGCATATGAGATCTTACTAGCCTCGGGGTTGACAAAAAATAGTTCACTTTTTTGCAGATTTATCTTGTAACCAGAGAGATGACCAAATTTATCTAGAATGTCCATAATCACAGGCAAGGAGGAGACGGGGTTAGAAATGTACAATAAAAGATCGTCAGCATAAAGAGAAAGTTTATGAACTGAACCATAACGAGATATTCCCTCAAAACGGGTATGGCTACGAAGCCAAATCGCTAGAGGCTCTATAGCAAGATTAAAAAGTAAAGGAGAGAGGGGACAGCCGTGACGCGTCCCACGCTGAAGAGAAAAAAGAGGTGAATGCAAGCCATTAGTATTTACTGAAGCAACCGGTGAAGAGTAAAGAAGCTGAATCCAAGAAATAAAGTTAGAGTCAAACCCAAACTTCTCTAAAATAAATTACCGGTCTGTAATTACCACAAGAGGTGGGGTCCTTATCTTTCTTAAGAAGCAGGGAGATTGAAGCCTCACATAAAGTCGGGGGGAGGCAGCCTTCCTTAAAAGAATCATTGTATAACCTGGTCAAGGCAGGGGTTAGTGAGGAGGAGAACAATTTATAGAACTCGGCTGTAAAGCCGTCTGGGCCAGGGGATTTACCAGATTGCATAGATTTAATTGCTTCTTGTATCTCTACCTCAGTGATTGGACCACCTAGGTTGTTGGCAAGGGTTTCATCGATTTTCGGAAAAGTTAATGAATTAAAGAAGTCTAAGTTTTTCGTACAATTTGAAGAGCTCTCAGATTTATATAATGTGGCATAGTAATCTAAAAATATAGAATTAATCCCTGCTTGATCTGATATCAGTTCACCTGTTGTTGATTTGACTTTTGAAATCCACCTAGAGGCACTGGCCATGCGAGCTTGATGAGCCAAAAGCTTGCCCGCTTTGTCACCGTGTTCGAAAAATCGTTGCCTGCATTGTCTAAGTTGCCTTGCTATTATATTTGTCATCAGAAGATCATATTCTGCCTGTAACTGTACACGTTTAGTATAAAGGGAAGGGGAGGGGGAAGAGGCATATAAAGCATCTAATTTGTAGAGATCATCTGCAATCGAAGACAGTCTAACTGTTTCTGTCTTTTTTAAATAAGAAACATAAGAAATAACTTGTCCACGAATAAAAGCCTTAAAAGCTTCCCAAAGAGTAAGACTATTAATATCTGGAGTATGATTAAACTCAAAATACAAATTAATCTGCGAAGCAACAAAATCTTTAAATTTATCATCTGATAATCTAGATGAGTCAAATCTCCAAGTAGGAGGTGTGAATCTGCCAGGGAACAAAACTACATCAATAGACACAGGGGCATGATCAGAAATTACTACTGTGTGATATGTACATGCATTAACACAGTTTAACAATTTGTTGTCCAGGAAGAAGAAATCAATCCTTGAGAATGTATGATGTACATGTGAAAAGAATGAGAAAACTTTATCTTGAGGATACTTGACTCTCGAAAAGTCCCAATCGAAAAGCATAATCTAATACTACTTTGGCCGACTTGGATAGGAAAGATTGCTTAGAAGAAGACCTATCAAGCGAAACATCCTGGACCAAATTGAAATCTCCCCCAATAATTATATGATGATCATCCACATTTGGAAGGCTTGAAAAGAACTTGACAAAGAACTCGTCATTATCCCAGTTGGGAGCATAAACTGAAACTAGAATGACTGGCAAGTTATGAAGTTTACCTGAAACTACCACAAAACGACCATTCGGGTCTGAAATTGTGTGGGTCTCTTCAAACATGACCTTTCTGTGTATAATAATAGCAGCACCACGAGCTCTCTGAGAAAATTTGGAATGATACAAGTGACCCATCCAGGCTCTCTTGATACGGAGTAAATCTGCAGTTCGCAAGTGTGTTTCTTGCAGAAACATAATATCAGCCTTTAGGTGTTGTAAATGCAATAGTACCTTGCCAGTCTTAACACTGTTATTCATTCCTTTGACATTCCAAGAGACTAGACGTAGTCTATGGCCTGTCATTGTAGTAACACTTGCCATTTTATAGATTTAAATTTTTGACAGAATTCTGATACGGTCCACACTGAGAGAGAGGAAGATGAGAAGAATGAAGAGAATGACCCAAAAGTCCAAAGAGAGAGAGAGAGAGAGAAAAAAAGAAAAAGGAAACAGTGAAAAAAACCCCACCCCACAGAGAAACTTGACTTAACTGAGCACTCAGGCTCGGCATCTTATACCACTCTTACCTCTCTAGGTCGAGCTCCCCAAGTTACAAAATATTAAAGCCCACACACTCCCATTAAAAAAAAAAACAGCACAAGAACAAAACAAGAAGTCATGAGTCAGGAACATGACTTAACAATACCCTAATGCAAGAAAGAATCAGTAAACAAAGAAGAAAATAAAAATGTAAGAACCAAACAAATAAATACTGAACCCTATATGACCTATTAATTCAGTGTAAATGAGCCAATGGCAATCTCTTAAATACAGATCAATGATTAAATGAGGCTTTTAGATGCACCAAAAAACAAAATGAACTTCTCCTCAAAGAGGCATACAATGAACGTAATATGAAATTTCAGCTAACACGGCTGCATTACCAGTGGTCCACACTGGATCAATTACAAAATACAATACAAATACACAGGGACAGTTTCATAATATATGCACATTATATTATTAATGTAAATGCAGTAAATCTGCCACTGCAAAACTTAAAAGTCAATGTCCCAAATACACACAAAAAAAGGATATCGGTACAGTAAACAGCCGCTGTACATCAGCTATTTTGATTGAGTGATGCAATTACTGCGTTACTAAGGAGAGTCAGTCTGGGCTGATGCCACGTACTCTTCAGCCTCAGACACCGACGAGAATGATCTCCTACTCCCGTCCTTGGTCCTGATGGACAGCCTAGCAGGAAAGAGCAGGGTTGGTCTAAATCCCAAATTGTACAGTTCCGTCATCACCCGTCTATATTTAGATCGTTGTAACATCACTTCAGGTGCATAGTCCTCATATATGGCGATCGGGCTGCCTTGGAACATCAGCTTGCCTCTTTTAGCTCGAGCCTCGCGGATGATCAGCTCTTTTTGCTGATAACGGTGCAACCGGATGATGACAACGCGCGGCTTTTCTCCGGCCGCAGGTTTTCCGATGAGAGCCCTGTGGGCCCGGTCAATCTCCGGTGGAGAAGGCAACACATCCTTCCCAAGGACGTCAGATAGAAGCTGTGAAAAGAACGCAGAAGGACGGGGTCCCTCAATCGATTCCGGCAGCCCAATTATACGAACATTGTTACGGCGGCTGCGCGATTCGAGATCCGTAACTTTAGCTAACAGCTTCGCGTTGCTGTCAGACAGAGCGGAGCAAGTCGCTTCCAGTGCAAGCATGCGTTCGTCAAGAGCATTAGCATTGGACTCAAGAGAAGCAATCTTGGAGGAATGATCCGATACTGCCGTTTGAACACAGTCTATCTTGGTCTCGAGTGAGGATATAGTCGACTTAAATTCGGCTGATAAAGCCTGGCGATGTTCATCCAGCAGTTTAGCAATCCCTGCCATATTGAGCTCGCTGGAGTCGCTGTCAGTGGTGTCCGTTTTGATTTCTTTTCTACTTTGTTTACTCGCCTTTGAGGCCATGTTAACGAAAGAGTATAAATTTCGTCCTTATGATCCGTTTAAAGGTGAAATTAACTTATGGAGTGGCTCAAAATAAACAGTTAGAACGGGAGATACACGCCAACACGTCTACTCCATCTGCCGTCCGGAAGTCGACCCCAATGTTTTTCTTTTTAAACTTACCCTTTGACAATTTGATTGTCATTTTTGTAGATGCACTAGATGAAGCCTTGGAATACATTGTGGAACTGGAAGCTAGGCTAAAGAAATTTTGCTGGAGTCACCAAATACATTTAGTAGGTTTTGTGTGTCTGATCACACCATCCGCTACTACACCAGGGGCCTCGAAATGTTATTTCCACCAGTGCGGCAATTTTTTCATCAATAATTTATGGATGTCTAAAATATAAAGATAAGGAGAAGCCTAAAACAGGCCCTGCGTCTGAACTATGACGTGAATATTGGCCCGAAGCCCGGCCCTAGGGATGCAAAAAAGTTGGATCGACTTTAAATTTAAATTTAAAAAATAAATACATTTTGGGCTAAAAGTGTGTTGTAACGCAAGCGTTACTGAACATGTACCAAGTAAAATATTACTGATAATTGAGTTGTAATGCCTTACACTACTGCGTTACATCAAAAAGTAATACGTTACTGTAATACATTACTTTTGTAACGCGTTACTCCCAACACTGGTGACCACCAGAAATAGCCAGAAAAAAAAAAAATTGACCATTCTGTCCACAACCAAGATTCAAGATTTTATTTGTCACATACACAATTATACAGAGTATAACCAGCAGTGAAATGTAAGTAAACCTAGAAGAAAAAAATGCAAATATGAAAACATTAAGAAAACTTTATTTGCCTAACTCACTTTGTTACAGTGATTCATGTTACTTTGCATAATCCCTTTTGTCTTGTCTTTGCAGGAAAGGGGGTTCCCCGAAGTGGCTGATTGGTTGAGAGTTCAGTAATCGTTGAAGTGACGTCTTGGGAAGCCAATGGAGTTGTGGCTGTGTAAGGGATGGGTTGGTTTTTGGTACGCTCAACGGATGAACATTTAGAAAATTCTAGAGGGGGATACATTCAAGGTTGCAACTGGTGCAAAACAACATCACTATCTCCTGAGAAAGAACAACGAGTTTAGGACTTAGTTACATCTCGACGTTGATAAGTACTGGGTGCAGAATTCTGGCACAATACACTTATTGCGAAACCTCAGAGATGTTGCTGAGTAAGGATTCATCTTTTAGTAACTGAAACAAGTGCACCCAACTGGGAGGAGGAGCGAGTCTGGCCAACTTGCTTTCTCTCTCACTTGGAGGGTTGTTCTTAACTCGCACCTAATTTTGAAGGATACAAAAAGGGGTTTCTTTCAGAAACAGTGGAAGCTCAGCCGTGGGATAAGCGTGCGTCGCCTGGCATTTCTCGGACAGGTGTTGGTCTTCTACTGTGACTGAAACGGGCTCCCCAGTCTTTTGAAGAGTGAAGATGATGGCACAGTTCTGAGGTTGTATATTGGTTATAATACTTTGCTTGGGGTTTTAGTTTTAGTGTATGCTCGAGTTAGTGTATTATTCATTCACGAATATTATCTTTTATCCATTTACTCATGATCATTCTTGTATTATGCACTGATTTATGTTTATCTTTCTTGAATGTGTTTATTTTTTGATTATCATCATTTTATGCATTTACTTATGATCAGTATCAGTATTATTGATATCAGCTGTGTACCAACAATAAACAGTTGTAATTGCTTGATTAGTATGGTGTACGGACCTTTTATTGATACCTTCTCTCGCCAAATTAGCACCTCACTGGTCTCACATCAGTTTTGAAAACCAAAACAGAAACCATACTAAAACATTATTGGTGTCACGAACAGGATTTGTGAGACATTTAAAGTGATTTTGGTGCGAGGCAGAAAAGGTCTCAAGGGTGTTTTGTAGATATATTGATGCAATGTTTCGTAAGAAAGGGAAGGAGCCCGAGCCTGATGTGCTTCCCGAGTGGGATGACACTTTGTATGAGTCAGTCGCGAGAGAACTCAGAAAGGGCGGAGGGTTACCTCAGTTCTGGTCTGGTGCGCTGAGGTACGCAGAGCCGCATCAAGTAGAATCATGCTTGAAAGAGGTTGTCTCGGAAAAGGATCCATTGAAGGGCTTACAGAGTCACTTGTGGATCGTGTTAACTGCTTACATAAAGCAGCATGAGCGTGCAGATCAGAAAGGTAGAGAGATTGAAAAATTGATGAAAGTAATGTCAGAAGCCTTAGGGCGCGCCTCATTAGCGCAAGGTCAAGCTGACATTTTGCGCCAGTGTCTTAATCAGATGACTGCTGTGGCAGAAAAAGCTGCTCTTCAGGTAGCCAAAGTTAATGCTAAAAAGAAGCAAAAACCAAATGTACGTAAGGTACGGGCGTTTGTAGCTACCGCAAATGCAGACGGGTGGGATCCATCCACTTGGGATGGGAATATTTGGGATTCTGATGATTATGATACTGGACCGGATGAAGATGTCGGTCTAGATGAGGGATCTGAAATAGATCCCCCTTCTGTTCAGGTAAAACCGATTCAGAGAAAGATATTAGTGCAGGGAGCATTGGGTAATAACAGACTAGATGTAATGGAAGATTATACTCATCATGAAATTTCAGACATCAGAGAGCAAATGAAACAAAAATTTGGAGAGCCTCTTGATCGTTGGTTAGTGCGTCTGTATGATCAGGGAGCGAGTCAGATCAGAGTGGATGCTGTTGATAGTATGCACTTCTTAGATCTGTGTAATGATCCGGTTGTTCAAGCCGGAATAAAAACTGAGGCAGAAACGCTTGATGGAAATGACAGTAGCTTGTTGGCCCTTATTGCTAATGAAGTGTATCGACGCTTTCCAGATGAGGGTAGTTGGCCCTCTAAGGAGGGGCAATGGCACACTTTGAATGAGGCTGTTTCGCGTTTAAGAGAATTAGCTATGAGGGTAGCTGCAGTCACAGGGCATACAGAAGAGTTAGATGACACCCCACTGACTTTAACCATGAGAAATGCTATTATCAAGAGTGCCCCTTCTCAGTACAAAGGACCAGTGATGGCTGTCCTTTTGGGGGCAGAGGATTGGACGATAGGGGGTACAGTTACCAAATTAGGGGAGTTAGGTGATTTGGGGGAATGGGACAAAATTGAGAAACCATGATTCACTCCAAATAATGGTAATACATTTGGGGAATTTGAGGCAATCAGGAGGGGGTTTCCAGAAAGCAGTTATGGGCTCTGTTGCGACAGGCAGAGGTTAGGAGAGAAGATATGGATGGGAAACCTACTAGTGAGTTAATCAAAATGGCTAGGAAAAAAGGAGTGGTTAAGGGAGATCTGCCGCAACCAAACAGATAAGCATGGTGCAGTGTTGTGAGCGTATGTCCTTCAATGAATCAACTTGCAAATGTAATCACTCTGTGTACAAGTCAAAGAATAAAAAGAAAGATGTGTCTTCTTCCTCGGAGTCATCTTCCTC
Source organism: Barbus barbus (assembly GCF_936440315.1). Lineage (NCBI taxonomy): Eukaryota > Metazoa > Chordata > Actinopteri > Cypriniformes > Cyprinidae > Barbus > Barbus barbus. Next base: position 5,456,797 of record NC_136724.1, read on the forward strand.
TGAGGATGAGTCAGAGGAAGAACTAGAAGAAAAGGCAAAGGTCTTTGAAAACAAATCGGGGACTAAAGGGAAAAAGAAATGTAAGAAGGGGAAGAATAAGAAAAAGAGTCTTTACCCACGTAAAGAATTGGATGAAATGGCCCAATAATATCACTACAAGGAATCAGGTCGAGCCCCCACAATTTGTGCAGCTTCTTGGTCGCACGAGGATATTAGACCCTATGTACCGCTGGAAATTCATTGGAAAACTAAAAATGTTCAAAATGTCAGGGCCTTGATTGATAGTCTTATATTTAGTGGTGTATATAGTATATTTTAGTTAACATTAATTGCTTGTTAGTACATTAGTAGTACACTTTAACTATATTTTAAAGACACTAGAAACAATTAAAAAAGTACATATAAAGATGTACTAAAAAGTACCATTGAAGTGGTTTAAAAAAAAAAAATCACTCAAAAGTTCAACTTATTGCATTTAATATCACTTTAAAATGTGATACATTTGAAGTTAATTAATATAACAATGTAATTAAGCGTCGAAAATAACATTTAATTTGCAATTATGTGTGTTATTTTGAAGTATTTATTTCTGCAATTTATTTTATAAATGTACACTTAAGTGCACTTCTTTTTCACAAGGGTGGGGTGTTTTTTCAAACCTGCAATAAAACTTGTTAAGGTCGTCTGCTAGTTGTTGATTCTCCAAAGTGCTGGGGGATGGTGTCTTGTAACTGGTGATATCTTTCATATCTTCCCACACTGAAGCAGAATCACTGGAAGAGAATTTCTTCCTTAGCTTGTCAGAATAATTCCTCTTTGCCACTCTGATCTCCTTTCCAGTGTGTATTTGGCCTGTTTATACAAGACTTTATCCCCTTTTCTGTAAGCATCTTCTTTGGCCTGACGGAGCTGTCTGAGTTTTGTAGTGAACCATGGTTTGTCATTAAGCCTTTTCACACATACAGACTTTTCCGGAAAATTACCGGTAAATTGCCGTAAATAGATCATGTGTGAACAGGACCTTTTCAAAAAATACCGGTAAATTCGTTCCGGCAATTTACCGGTATGAGACGTTGTAACATTACAAGTAAATTGCCTGAATTCTGCTGTGTGTGAACGCAGAAGGAAAATTACCGGTATGAGCACGTACGAGTTCAGAACGCGCTGACGTAAGACTCTACTCCAGGCCAATCATAACCTTCTGACACAGATGACGCATTCACTCCACACTTTCCCATGTATCCGCCCATGTCCATCGCACAGACCTCTGCATTTGTGTAACATAACTGTTTTTTTTTCAACTGTTCACATTTACTTAAGAAAAAACCTGGATACTCGCCAGGACAGCCATTTTTGTGTAATTTTGTGTGTATTTGGCCACTTAAGTACAACAAATAAACTATGTAAAATAACTCTAGCGGCTTTGGAGGTGACTGTGAGCGCTCAGCCTTGAAACAGCCTCTGGAGTGCGCGAGTACCTATTGGCTTAAAAAGACGTGCAAATTCTAAATTTTTGTGACGATGCAACAATGACCTGATTAAGCAAGTTACAATTTTGTCAACTGTCCCGAAATGCGGGCGAAAGTCTTGGATCGGTGTGCAGCAGCTCGTTGCAGACGAGATGCGCTGATGTGAAGCCGCTTTGATAGAGTGAAAGAGAGAAGACACGTTCCAGCTGAATCACTCACACTGAATCTCTCATGACTGATTTAATCTGCTAGTTTGTGTGGATTTATTTACTCATATAACCTACTTGCTATCTTGAATAAATGTTTGCAGGAATTTCCCTCATTATAAACTTGAAAGCTGCATGGATGAGTAAAACTATGTAATATAATTAATCATGTCCAAAATTTTCGTGGGTGATTGTATGTATAACTAAAATTAGAAATAAAATTTCAGTATTTTTTTGTATTTTTTCCCCCCAGGCCTGGGAATAGCGGTTTTCAATTTTCAAATTTAATAAAAGCAACTGATGCACGCTGTTAATCACTTAAGCTGCCCACCAATGTAATCGGCTGAATGCTCCGTTACCTCTCCCTCCTCTAATCACATGCCGGATCCATCACTCCGCTTTGTTCCGGGACCTCGACATTTTCAAATTAAGCACTGGTTTGTAGTCGTCTATTACGATGTCTCTGGGACAAAAGCAGCTGCATGAATGCAAAAGTTTGAAACAAAAATTAAACCAACAAAAAGACTGACCACATATACCCCTCCATGTTTACAAATACAAGCGCAGCCATTGGAGGTTAATGATGTCACAGAATTTACCAGTATTTTGAATGGATGTGTGAATGGTGCTTTTCCGGAAAAAAGACAGAATGACGTTGCCTGTGTGAACATTTTTGAATTTACCGGTAAAGTCGTTCCGGTAATTATACAGCAATTTACTGGTATCACTGTGTGAAAGGGGCTATTGTTGTAGGTTAAATGAGTCCTGGTAGGAATGCACATATCCTCACAGAAACTGATATAAGATGTTACAGTCTCTGTGAGCTCATCCAGATCGGTGGCAGCAGCTTCAAAAACAGTCCAATCAGTGAGAGAGAAACAGGCTTGTAAATCCCGCTCTTTTTCATTAGTCCATCTTTTAACAGTTCTTAATACAGGTATTGCAGTTTTAAGTTTCTGCCTGTAGGACGGTATAAGATGAACCAAACAGTGATCAGAGAGCCCTAAAGCTGCTCGTGGGACAGAGTGTTATGCATCTTTTATTGCTGTGTAACAGTGATCCAATATATTACTGTCTCTGGTGGGACATGTGATGTGCTGTCTGTATTTTGGCAGTTCACAGGAGAGATTTGCTTTATTAAAGTCCCCGAGAATGAATAAAAGAGAGTCCAGGTGTTGTTGTTCTGTGTCTGTGATCAGATCAGCGAGTTTCTGTAAAGCTGTGCTCACGTGCGCTTGCGGTGGAATGTAGACACTCACGAGAATGAACGAGCAGAACTCCCGTGGTGAATAGAACGGCTTGCAGCTAATGAAGAGCATTTCTAGACCTGAACAGTACATCTTCTTTAACACAGTGACATCTGTACACCACCTCTCATTGATGTAAAAGCACGCCCCGCCGCCGCATGATTTCCCCGTTGATTCCGTGCCCCAATCTGCTCTGATCAGCTGGAAGTTAGCCAGATTTAACACACTGTCCGGAATGTCGCCATTCAGCAAGGTTTCCGTGAAACACAAGAGCAGCAGAGT